>NC_091477.1:40896677-41220427 GCF_036971445.1 Narcine bancroftii
ATAAGTGTGCATTTGGGTGAATGAAAAATGAGAGACAGCAAATTTAAACAGGAACTGTTTCAAAGTTCATAATATATAAATAGAATTTTGTATTTTTACACAAAATAATTGATTATAAAAACATATGAAAGAATTATGATGAATTTCAACATGATATTGGACTAGGTCCTCTATTGTCCCAAAATTGCTAGCTACCTATCCTGGGTTGTCCTCTTTGTACCCTGACTTGTAAAAATCCAGAATCCCACTCCAAGAACTTCTAAGACTAAAACCACAAAATCAAGTTGTTCAAATAATGCAATTTCCAAGCCCATTTATTGTCATTGAAGAGTTGAGGAGTCATTTCAACATGCTGACCAAATTGGCATTCTGGGCAATTTCCATTTGCTACATTTGATTCATACCCTTTCAATGGACATATTTGGAGTAAAAAGAAGGCCCTTCAGGTAGTTTTTAAATCTCTATCCTCTCACTTTAAACCTCTGCCCTCTGGTTCTAGATTCATCTACCCTGGGAAAAGAAGACTGTGATTTATTAACTTTATCCATGCCCAGCTAAGTTCACCCCTCAGCCTCCTACACTGCATGGAATAAAGATCCAGGCTCTCCCTTAAATCAAACCCCCAAGCCTAAGTAACATCCTGGTGGATCTCTTCTCCACCCTTTCTAACTTATTGACATCTTTCCTATCGATAGGTGACTAGAACTGCAGAAAGTATTCCAAGTGTGGTCTCACAAATGCTTTATGCAACTGTGCCACAATGTGCCAACCTTTGTATTCAATACAGTGCATCTGAATATCATCTCCAATCCTTGACCTTTGATTATTATTTGTGACAATGAGCCTCATATCCTTAGTTGGATACTGGCTCACCCTTCCATGACTGCTGGTCAATCCTTGATTTCACTCCATGCCCCTTCACCCCTTCATGAATATTTTGCTGAAAATTTGGGTCCTAATTCATGATCATTGTCCATTAATCAAACTGATCCTGGACATTCTGCCCAATGTACAAACTCCACCTGTTTTCTTGGAGATCCAAAACACCAGGAAAATTCCTCTTTCATTTTCCCTCCTAATTCTAGCTCTGTTCATCTTGCACCTGACACAAAAGCCCCAGTTAAATTAAAGTCATCCAGCCAACTTCAAGCCCAATCCTTTTCATTGCCTCTCAACCAAAGCCATTTTGGTGTAATGGAATTTCTGTTATACATCACCTTGAATTTATGGTTTTTTTTGTAGAATAGGTGAAAGTCATGGAAATTCAACAATCAGGTGGAAGAATTCTTAAAGGTAGAAAAGGAGACAGAGAAAGGTCAGAAAATAATATTCACTTAAATGTTTGTGCAGAAAGCACAATAAGGATTGGGGGCATACATTTGAGGTAGGGGGAGAAGAAAGGTATTAAATCCTAACCATCTATGACATCTTGCCTATGGGCCTGTGCTCCTCCCCCTGCATTGTATTCAGGTATCTGCCTTCTTTTTTGCTCTGACATTAATGAAGGACTCAGGCCTAAAATGTTGGTTACATACTGTATCTTTGTTACATAAAGAATGCTGTGTGGCTTGCTGAGTTGCTCCAGAATTTTTTATGTCAGCCTCAATCATAGTGTCTGCAGATTTTCTTGTTTAACTGCAGTTTTAAAAAATTATTTTGAAGGAATAAGATTCCTCACATTAGTTTTGTTTCTCAGGACTAAATCAGTTATTCAAACATAATTATGAATTAGTCAACCATTAACAATAAATTCAATTGCTTTTGTGGAACAAGGGTTTTTATTATGAGTAAATTATGAAAGTGTGAGTAGCTCAGATGCATAAGTACTTCACTAGTTTGTAAGTGAGTGTAACAGTGAATTTTCCAACACCTTAGGGTACTGAAGAGCAGGATAACCATGATTTCATGCTTCACTGCAAATATGTGGATGCCAGATGTTAAAATTAATTTTCTCAGTGATAACAGCTAGCAATGACAACCCTGTTATTTTCATTGTTGCAAATATTAATACAATTCAGAAGAAGGGGTTTAAAATATTAACGCAAGAGAAGGTAATGCCTTGTATAGCTTGAATAGTTCATTAATAGGTAATTGTTCCAAGAGTGAAGGGGAATTTGGAAGATCCGTCTTCACATGGGGATGTTTCAGAACATGATAAAGTTTAATTTAATTGGTAGTGAGGTATTAAAACATAATTTAATACAAATACTTTCAACAGAATAATATATTAACAAGAGTTCATTGGCAGTCATATATAATTCTCTTGATAAAAGTTATCAGCCTCAGCTTTAACTATCCAATCACTTCTGCATCACTCCTGTTTCATTGTAACTGCTCATCTTTCTTCCCATTGATGTTGTAGTCAAGGCTTATGAACCAATCAACACTTCATGCTTTGCTTAATAAATCTATAAAAACACAGCTGGATCCAGAGAAAGGAACATAATTTTGAACATTTTCTTTCTATTTCCATGACTTTGGGATAATGAATACTGGGGACCACATAATTATCCACAAACTGTACTTTGTTTACAATTAAATGGGTGGCATGGTAGGGGTTAGCGAAACCCCTTTACAGAGCCAGCAATCGGGACCTGACCAGGGTTTAAATCCTGTGTTGTCTGTAAGGAGTTTGTACGTTCTCCTCATGCCAGTGTGGGTTTTCTCTGGGGCCTCTGGTTTCCGCCCACTGTTCAAAAAATGCACTGGGGGTGTAGGTTAATAGGGTGTAAATTGGGAGGCATGAACTCATGGGCCAAAATGGCCTATTACCGTGCTGCTTGTCTAAATTAACAGAAAAAAAAAGTAAAACCAATGAACAAGAATGGTCTGGTGTGCAATCTGGAAACAGTTTCGTTTCTATAGTGGTTCGCTTGGCCATTTTTAACAGTAAATTTAGTGCTCTGCTCTACTAATCCCACATTCTCATCCATCAACACTTACTTCTTATCACAATGGTGCACAGCTTATGCTTCTCAAATCATAAACATATGAAAAAAACAAAAAAAAAATACTTTGAAAACAGGAAATGGTTCTCACAGAACCCTATAGAGGTAGTTTGGGATTTGGATGAACTTCTATCCACCTTGAATGAAAGTGATATTAGCGTCAGAGAAGTGTGGGTGAACCTCTATGTTGGTTCCATTTATAATGACTCACTGGGATTAATCAATTCATGCTTACAAGACAATAATAAATTTTGTGTTCTAATTTTACTGGGAAAACAGAATACTAGGGATAAATAAATAGCTCTGGTTTACAACTCAGCAATTTAAAAAAAGCTGCAGGAGTTTTAAATTAACACAAACTTCACTTTATACAACAGGCAAAGCAATAGCTACTTAAACTTAACAGAAGATTCAATAGAATTCAAAACTTTTCAATTAAGGAGATTTTCTGATTTTTGATCAGAAGCCAAGTATTGAACACAACAAGTGCAAACCAAGTTTCCAGCTGTATTAAGTCAGAATGGTTTGGATCCTTAGCTTTACTGCTTCCAGACTCTTGGGCTGTTGGTAACTGTTATTTAATTTCTTTTAGTTTTCTTTTTCTATTCACCACTCAAATTAGGTCTCTTCCAGACTGCTTTACAGGAGGTGCCAACTCTGATATCACCAATTCCAGATTAACATTGAACCCTAAAATTGTTGCAATATGAGCTGTTTTTAAAGTGAGGCTGGGAGGTGTTTACTTCCTGTGTGCCTTATATATATATATATATATATATATATATATATATATATACACATATATATATATACACACTTCCTGTGAGCATTATGTGTGTGTATATAAAGAGAGTGAGTGTGCCAGAGAGCTTGGAGGCCATCCTGTGCACAGAAGAGAAACAACAGAGGAAGAAGATTGCTCTCCTATTCCAGATGACGATGTTGAATTGTTCTTTCTCAAAGTAGAAGTCACCATATATTTTTTCTAATGAGGTGAACTGGTTTTGTGGAAGTGTTGACCCATTTTGAATTGGAGCTGTGTGTTTGGATGGCTACATTTGGGATTATTGGTGAATTTGTAGAATGAAATGAGGATTGGCTTGAGTATGAAGAAAGATTGAGATGTTTTTTTCTTGAGGAGGCTAAGAAGTGTTCTATTCTCCTGAGTGTGAGTGGGGCAAGGATTTATAAGTTGATAAGGAACTTAACCACACTAAGTTCCTTTGGTAGAAACCAAAGGAAATTTCATTTGATGAACTGGTCAAGTTTGTGGGGATCCACCACAATCTGAAACCTTCTGAGAGAGTCCACCAGTTTAAGTTTCACAGCCTTTTCAGGAAGCCAAGTCAGTCTGTGGCAGAGCTTCAGCAGCTAGTGGGAGTATTGTGATTTATGAGGTAGTATTGGATGATGTACTCTCCGACAGATTAGTATGTGACATAATTAATGGTGTCATACAATGCTGTTTATTGGGGAAACCCCACCACTGAATTTGAAGAAAACCCTATTGATAATAATCCCAATAATAATCCCAAAGACATCCAGAAAGGACACAGAGGCTACAGTCAGTAGCAGTGCACCAAGTCAGGAGGGAGACTGGTATACAAGCAAAGCTGGTGGGAAGTTTTCAGTGTGGAGGGGTGCACCATGCTAATGACTGAAAATTCAAAGACACTGTCTGCTATGATTGTAGTAAAAAGGGACAGTTAGCTAAGAAGTGCAGGAGTTCAAAGGGTATGGTGAATGCTCAATGGGCTCTGGCACCCACACACTACCAAGAGGAAGTGGATGAAGAGACAGTGTGTGCTTCCAATATGTTTGGAGTGGAAACAGATGAGGAATCACTTGAACCATATTTTGCTACAGTCATGTCAGAGAAAGGAAATTAAATCTGAGATTGATTCAGGGGCCACAGCATTGGCCACAGCATAACCTGCCTCGCATCAGACCATCAAAGCTCAAACTCAGGACCTATACAGAGCACCCCGGCCCAAACTTTTGGGCTGCGATTGGTTTTGCAAAATCCAGCACAACTGGTATGAAATTAAGTATGCACACATGGTGGAGAATATTCTGCAGCGGTACAGTGACGTTTTCAGGGATGAGCTGGGCACATTGTGTGTCAGTGAAACACAATTTTGACCCCAAGGACACACTGCATTTTTTTAAGCCCAGGGCAGTGCCCTACGCCATGAAAGACAAGCTCAAGGAGGAGCTGAAGCATTTTCACCTGTTGGACATCATTGAGTGTGTCTAGTTTTCAAGGTGGGCGGATCCCATTGTTCCAGTTTTGAAGACAGACAAAATGGTGAGGATATGTGGGGGCTATAAGCTGACAGTGAAACAGGTCTCTTAAGCTGGAGGTGTACCCATTGCCAGGAGTGGGTGACCTGTTTGCAACCCTGTCGGGGGTAAGCTTATTGATAAAGCTGGACGTGAGCCACCAACAGTTGATGCTCGATGAAGATTCAAAGGAGTACATCACAATTAACATGCATAAGGGATTATTTAAATACAATCACCTGGTGTTTGGAGTGGTGTCTAGCCCCACCATTTTCCAAAGGACAATGGACACCTTGGTGCAGGAGGTTCTGCATGTTGTGGTGTATCTGGATGCTATTTTGATCATGGGGGCACAGAGGTGGAGCATCTGGCTAATGGAACAGGTGTTGAAGAGGCACTCAGATGTAGGGCTGTGATTGAAATGTGGAAAATGTGTGTTTCTGGCACTGTGTGACCTATCTGGGACACAAGAGGGGCTCTGCCCGGTGGAGGACAAAGTGAGAGCTATTAAAAAGGCCCAAAGGGTGTTACGGAACTTGGATCATTTTTTTGGCATGGTGAATTATTATGGCAAGTTTCTTCCTGACCTCTCAAGGGTTTTGGCCCCTCTGTACAAACTGTTTCACAATAACACCAAGTGGCAGTGGAGTGAAGATCAGGAGGAAGCTTTCAAGGACATGAAAGAACTCCTCCACTCAGCGAAGATACTGGTTCACTATGACCCAGATAAGGAGATCACCTTCTCGTGTGACTCCTCTTCCTATGGAGTAGGGACTGTTCTCTCACATGTAATGGAGGACTGTTCAGAGCAGCCTATTGGTTTTACTTCATGTACCTTGACAGCTGCTGAGAAGGGAACTTCACAGTTAGACAAAGAAGGTCAAATGTTTTCATCAACAACTTTATGGATGTGAATTCTCAATTTATACAGATCATAAACCTCTGATGAGCCTGTTCAGTGAGACCAGATGAGTCCCACTGCTAGTCTCAGCTTGGACACAGCATTGGGCTCTCACATTGTCAGCCTACCAGTACACTATAGTGTGCAGAGCAGGTGGGGATAATCCAAACACCAATGCACTGTGTTATCGACCTTTACCTGAGACCCAGATACTACATGTGCCTCCAGAGATGGTACTCTCATTGGAGAGGCTGTCGGACACCTGTAAAGGTGACTCAGATAAAGCAGTGAACAGATGTGAACCCAGTCCTGTCTCAAGTCAAGACTTTCCTTTTTCAAGGATGGCCTGGTATCTTGGAGGGAGAGGAACTGAAGCTTTATGCTAAACGAAATAAAATTTGAGCCTGCAGGATGGCTGCATTTTCTCGGGGGGGGGGGGGGGCTAAGAGTCATCGTGCCTTCCCCTGGCCATTCAAGGATTGCAGAGGAAGTTCAGGAGACTCATCCAGGGGTGGCCAAGAATGGATCAGGATCTGGAGAACAAGGTAAAATCATGCAGAAAATGCCACCAGCAGCTCCATAGCACCCATGGGAGTGGCCAGACCCCCTGGTCTAAGCTACATTTGGACTTTGCTGGCCCTTTTATGGGGCAGATGTTTCTAGTAATGGTGGATGCGCATTCCAAAAGGATAGAAGCTCACATCATGGGCAACATTACAGCCCACTCAACTACAGACAAATTCAGACAAGTGTTTGTGGTCCAGGGGTTGCCTGACACTCCAGTCACTGATAATGGCCTGATGTTTACCAGTGAGCTTTTCAGCGAGTTCATGGAGCAGAAGGGCATTCATCACATTCGGATGGCTCCTTTCCACCCAGCCTCAAATGGTTTGGCTGAGCGGGCTGTTCAATCTGTGAAGGAAGGCCTGAAGAGGATGACAGGCCCAAGTCAAGATTGGACCTGCTGCACCTGGACATGAATGCAAGAGTGGAGAGAAAGCTGGAAAAGCAGAAGGGAGGACATGATCAACATGCACGAGAAAGACAGTTAAAACAAGATGACAATGTCTCTGAAAAACAATGAGTAATGGCTACCAGGGGTTATTCTTAAGCAGAGTGGGCCTGTTTTCTGTGTTGTTAAGCTGACTGAAGGACATGTTTTTCACAAACATTAAGACCATGTACACTTGTATCATACATACTCAGAGGCAGATAATTCCATGGAGTTTCCAATGGTGAGATAGACTACTGTGGAAGAGTGTTCCCCAGTGATGGGGAGAGGGAGAAGGAGAGCTTTTACAGAGGTCTGGGTTCCCTGAAGAGGATGGACGTTCCTACATGAACCCACAGATCTCGTGCCCCCAACACCAGATCTGCCCAAAACACCTTCGTCAGCTATTCCTGGTGAATCATTGGGGGTAGTGCAGAGTTCAAAGTGCACTCTCAAATCTCCTGACAGATTGAATCTTTAATTGGACATTTTTTTTAGTAGACTGAATGCGGAATCTGCCACTTTTTTTTGGATGTTTTTATATTATTAAATTGTTGCTGAGATAATATTAAAAGTTTTAGGAGGAAACTGGAGCCCCTAGAGAAAACCCACATAGACACAGGGGAGAATGTACAAACCTCTACAGACAGCGTGGGATTCGAATCCTCATCCCAATTGCTAGCACTGTAAAAATGTTGCATTAACTGCTATGCTACCTGTGCCGATCTGCTGAGAATTCCATTTGCTACCTTACTGTTACATAACAATGATGGAGAAAAAAAACAAAATAGCAAGATTTTGTTGAATGTGTTTCAAAGATACTCCACCCTTAGTTATACAGTAGGCCATTTTAGGTAACCCCTTTGCCTTGAGGCTGGCGACAGGAATGGATTGAAAAGTACGAACTCACCTTTCAGGCAGCAGCCCTAAAAGGCCACTCCAGCATCCCATTCATATCCAGAGACGGCTTCAGATATGATGGAGGCGGGGAGACTGGTGCCACAGGGCCGCCTGTCATAAATATGCGGCATAGCAATGGCCGTCTTCCCTACCCTTATCTCCCATGCCGGTGGAACCACTCTGTGTTTCCCAGAACAGTTCCAGCTGTGTGGGGGATTATGGGTAGGGAAGACCGCCATTGATATGCCACATTTTGAGCCTCAGAGAGTGGCCCTGAAGACTGAAGCGTCCAGTGAGGTGCAGGAGCGGCCAGCCGAGCTGTCACAGTCGCACCGGCCACCCCCTGACATCCCCCACCGGTCACCCCTGCCCCAATGGCCCCCACAGACCTCCCCTGCCCCAACGGTCCCCGCCAACCTCCCCTCCTCAGGGGGCGGGGGGGCTGATGGAGTCATTAGCTCGCTCCTAAGCAGCCACTTAGTGCAGCTGTACATTCAGGTCAGTCAGCAGTGCACAGTGGTCTGCCAATTACCCCTCTCCAAGGAGGGTTAGCATCAGCACTTGGAGGCGCTCTCGGCGCATTCAGGTAGGTAAATATTTAGTCGCAAGGGGGTATAATCTTTGCCTTTACACAGAGCATTTGGCCCACCTGAAAGGGCCTTTTGAGAAGAGTGAGAAAAGTGGATGGATCTGATGTTGGATCAATCAAATTGTACTTATCAGTTTCACTTGATAAGAAATAATTTATTTCAATGGAATTCACCAATGCTTGAAGAGAGCAAACTTTTCACTCCCTCCTTAAACATTAGTTATAACTAGTTGGATTATTTCTACAAGGATATTGATTGATTAGTTTCAGTGCATTTCACCCTGTCATATTTTGAATCAACCCAGTTAATTAGATCGACCATATTATTAAAAAAATGGATGAAGTCTATATTTTCACTTTTATAATGAATAAATTCAAGTCCAAAATTAATCATTTAAATTCACAATAATTGTTCAATCGAATGGGAAGTGTGGTGAGATTTTCTCAGGCTGGTCGTGATAAGGAGAAGAATGAGGTAGGGTGAATACTCATTATAAATTTTGTCCTTTTCCAGATTTATTCTGGGGACTATTCAAGGCAAATGGGTCTAGATTCCTGAAATGTCACAAAGTTTGTATCAACTAATTTTATTATCCACAACATGTAAAAAATCTCTGCAGGACTAACCTGTACCCCGTTATCTGCAGGTATCAGGCTTTCGTTTTGATGCTTTGTTGACCTGATTTCTATAAATAGACATCTTTTGTCAGAAGTAGGTGCTGGAGCCTCCAGGTATGACTGGAAGAATCCTGGTGGATATCCCCAATGTCGAACTTCCTAGCACACTTCCATTCAGGGTGTCTCACTGGAATGGTGATGCTTAATAAGATTACATTTTACTCACCACATCCAACATCAGGGGCATTTGATCATTCACGTACTTTAAGGTCACATTAGCTCCACTGTCCCAACGTTCTTTGTTAGCAGAGGCCTTAGCAAGTAATTACAGTTTCAGATGACCATGCATTGTTACCTCCAAGTTAAAATCCAAGAGAAAAACTGAAAGCAGTGGGAAAAGATTGATGAAATATTAAGCTATTTATAATTTTTTGATGTGCTCACTATAGCACAGCAAAACATTTATTTGAGAATCAGAATTTATTATCATGAACATGTCACAGGTGCAAATATTGCTAAAAATTATGTTTAAAAATAAATTAGTGCTAAAAGAAGAGCAAGTGAGGTAGTGTCGGGGGTTCATTTTTCATTTAAAAATCTAATGGCAAAGGCAAAGAAGCTGTTTTGGTACCATTTGGGTTTTCATTTTAAGGCTCCTGTTCCTCCTTCCTGATGGTAAAGGTAATGGTTCCATTATTGTCATGTTAAATGCGTTTAGGGTCCTTGAGGGTAGAGGCTGCATTTTTAGGACACTGCCTCTTGTAGATGTCCTTGATGGAGTGAAGATTGATACTCATGATGGCATTGGCCAAGTTCCCAACTCTCCGTAGTCTTTTCCTGTCCTGTGCATTGGCACCTTGTGGTGAATGCCTGCCAAGCTGCCTGTTCCCCCTCTGGCAAGCTTTGCTGTACTAACATTGGGTATGCATTATCTCTACTGTTAAGGACACTCCCCTTGGATATGACTGAATATGCACTTATGTCTTTCATTATTGTACCATGAGTTTCTGCTAATAAAAGCCATGATTATTGTTTGACCACATAATCTTTGACTACTTCATCAATTGACACTTCACACCTCTATACCAGATAATGATGCAACCAATCAGAATGCTCGCCGCGGTACACCTGCAAAAATTTGTCAAAGTCTTTGGTGACATACTGAATCTCCTCAAACACCTCACAAAGAATAGCCACAGGCAAGTCTTCTTCATGATTGCATCCACATGGAGGACCCAGGACAGATCTTCAGAGATGTTGACGGCCAGGTATTTGAAGTTCTTAACCCTTTCCACTACTGACTCCTTGATGAGGACTGATTTTTGGCCTCCTGAAGTCCAATCAGCTCCTTAGTTGAATGCAAGGTTGCTGTAGTTGTGACACCACTCAACCAGTTGATCCGTCTCCTTCCTGTACGCTTCCTCATTGCCATCTGTGATTTTGCTGACAGCTGTGGTGTTATCGGCATACTTGCAGATAGCATACTTGTATATAGCCACACAGTCATGGGCATAGAACAGTGGGCTAAGTACATATCCTTGAGGTTCACCTGTGTTGATTGTCAGAGGAGGAGATGTTGTTTCTGATTCATAGTGACGAGAGTCAGATGAAGAAATCAAGGATCCAATTACAGAGGGAGGTGCAGAGGCCCAGGTTTTGAAGCTTGCTGACCAGTACTGAGTGGATGATAGTGTTGAAAGCTGAGCTATCGTCAATGAAAAGTAGCCTGATGTATATGTTGCTTGTATCTGGTGATTCAAGTCTGAGTGGAGAGCCATTGATATTGCATCTGTTGTTGAGTGATTGTGTTGGTAAGCGATTGTAGTAGGTCCAGATCTTTACTTAATCAACCTCTCAGAGCATTTCACCCCAGTAGATAAGAGTGCTACTGGGTGATAGTCATTGAGGTGGGCACATTGATGTATCTGAATATTGTAACCTGCAACAGGATTGATGATTTATATTTAAATGTGTCTGTTGTTGCTTCCAATAGTAATACTTTTGAAAACTGTGCTTGAAATGAGTATAATAGAAATTCATCAATCTCACTTGACAAAAATCCTTCCGTAGCTCTGGTCAAGGTGCTTCATGCAAATTGTGCACGTCTCAATCTGATTTTGTTAAAGATGCAGGAGATTTTAAGCACTGAAATCTCAAGATCTCCAAGAACAGGGAGTTTTAAAGGAATTGACCTCAGCAGCACAGTCCTGTGAGAACTTGTATGTCAGTGGGAGTAGTTTTGTTTGTTTTTCCTGAAAGGATCTCTGGTGTTTCCTGTGGGTTATTTGGCGACAGGAATGAATAACCAGAAGCAATTCCTCTGTTGTTTCCTGTGAACTCCTGTGAGGAATAAATGATTTGAGATATTGAAGTGCTATCCCTCAATGGCTGAAATCCCTGGAGGTATTTGAATTGTGTTGTATTTCTTTGGATATGCATATTCATTTATTAAAGGAAATTTGTTCAAAAAAAATCTACTTCCATTAATTCCTGTTGCAATTAAATTTCTATGGATTGCAGCATTAAGGATTGTTAAACTAACAACAACCAGTTGTACATTGGTGGAACATGTTAAGGCGTCAGGCCCTGACAACGTACCTGGCAAGGTATTGAAAATCTGCACCAACCAACTCACCTGAGTGTTCACGGACATTTTCAACCTCTCATTGCGGCAGTCAGAGGTTCCCATCTGCTTCAAAAGAGCATCAATCATCCTGGTACCCAAGAAGAGTAGTGTGGGCTGCCTCAACGACTACCGCCCAGTTGCACTAATTTCTACTGTGATGAAATGCTTTGAGAGGCTGGTCATGGTCAGAATTAACATGTACCTAAGCAAAGATCTGGACCTGCTGCAATTTGCCGATCATCACAATTGCTCCACAGCAGATGCAATATCGCTGGCTCTCCACTCAGCTCCAGATCACCTCAAACAGCAATTCATACATACAGCTACTTGTATTGGAGAATTTAAACCATGCTTTTGCTCCTGCAAGGCTGAGAATTAGTAACCTGCTTGAGACTCAGCAGACATAAGCTAAATTCCACCACGGGGCCCAGAGATGCAGTTATCTGACAAAAAGACATCTGTGTACCAAGAACATTTAATCTTCCTGCTTGTTTTGGTCACAGTCTTTCAGGCAGAGACCTAACCTTGACGCAAAATAAACCATTGTATTCAAAGTGATAAGCTGAAAGTTGTGTTATTCGATAGAAGCCTAGGCTTGCTTATCTTTCTTTTTGTGCTGGGAATAGATGCTTGAGCAAGCAGTTTTTGGGTAATATAAGCCATGGTCCCACTGCTACTCTCTGAGAGGTGGCAACATCTCTAAGCAAGAAGGAGAACTTCTAGAGTCCAGCCAACGTCCCGGTCAGGGGAGATGGAGAAGCTGCTACCGGCAACCTACTACAAGTGTGTGGTCATTGCCTCACTTCGGCAGTTAGGACCAGTCCAGGTGTTGATAAGTATATTTGGGAAGGGCTTGCATATTGTAGTTTAATATCAGCTTTAGAATTTATAATAAAGATTTGTTTAAACTGAAGTGATCTCGGTGTGTGTGTGTCTATTTTCTTTCGGTAGCTCAAGCACTGTGACCAATCTAAAACGAACTAAGTGAGAGGTACAAGTTTACCCAGGACTCTGCTCATAATTGACTACAGCTTGGCCTTCAATACCATTATTCCCTCATTACTGGTTAAGAAGCTACAATCTCTAGACTTCTATACCCCTCTCTGCAACGAGATCCTTGACTTTCTCATTGGAAGAGGACGGTCAATATGAATTGGAAACAACTTCTCCTCACTGATCATCAACACAGGCTCACTCCAAGGATGCGTGCTTAGCCCACAGCTCTACTCATTATACACCCATGACTGTGGCCAGGCACAATCCCAATGCCATCAATAAGTTTGCCAATGACACCACAGTTGTTGGCAGAATCACAAACGGCAATGAGGAAGCGTACAGGAGAAAGAAAGATCAGCTCGTTGAATGGTGTAATGACAGCAACAATGCGCTCAAAATCAGCAAAACCAAGATTATTGTAGCCTTTAGGATGAAATCAGGGAAAATGACCCAGTCCTCATTGAGGGTTCAGTAGTAGAGAGGGTTAAGAATTTCAAATTCCTGAGTGTTAACCTCTCCAATGATTTGTCCTGGAGCCTCCACGTTGATGCAACCACAAAGAAGGCTCACCAACAGCTATACTTTGTGAGGTGTCTGAGGAGGTTTGGTATGTCACACCTCACACTTACTAACATTATACTCCATCTGCCAGACCTTTGCCCACTCATCCAGCTTAACTATATCCCTCTGCAGACTCTCCACATCCTCATTACACATCATTCATAATTTGATTTACTATAGCATTCAAGTCTTCACACAACCAAATAGACATGTTTGCCTTCGACACAATCACATTTAGTGGTCCCTCTCACTCTGCCTTTGATTGTATCATTTTGCAATACTCAATACGTTTGACACTTGAAAAATGAAGGAGGTAAATTAAGCACTTTTGATAAGATTATTAAACAGTATCCAATCGTATTATTTCATGCACAATTGCACTGATTATTCATCAGCGTAATGACACAATAAATCTTTTTATGGCAGTTATAATTTTGGATACTGATAATATATTATAATGACTAATATAAATAATCAGATATCCATGTTGCATCACTTCTATTCAGCAAATAATATCAACACCTCTGACTCTTGCCACCAGGATCTAATTTTTTCACTTTAACAAATAATATTCCACATAAGAACTCTTTTTCTCCAGATATTAATCGTACTACACACTTAGTAAGTCTCTGAACTGTTGAAAATCTGGATTTTTGTGAAACTTGCAATTTTTGAGAATTAGGCACACCACCAAACTGCTGTTTAACAGTATCATAATACAGATACACACAGATGCACACAAAGCAGCATGCTGTATGCTCAAAGACACAGTGGCCATCTGACAATTGTGAATATCTACGTCATAGAGTTCACAAGTGAATGAATTCAGAAAGAAAAAAAGAGAAAAATAAACTTGCATTTTATTTTCCTGGGACAAGTCAAACAGTTAAGATTCTACTAATGAATTTTCACTCCCAGTTTATTAGTGGACAGAGCCATTGAATAAAGAAGAAAGTATTATTTAGCTTGCTCTTGCATCTCGGTGATAGAATTTGCTGAGAACATGGTATGGTTTTAATGATTTTTCAGTAAGAATTGCCCCTCCTATTTGCAGGCTCTCCACAGAGTATAAGATATACTTTCCCATAACATTAATGCTAGGTTTGTTGCCCTAAATTTCATTTGACTATCTCAGCCCCTTCTGTTCTCCCACACCCTCGTTCTCACATGCAGAAGTCATGGATGGACTTAATTTGTGTTTAACCCAGGTCACTTCATTTTTACGACACTGAAATTGATCCAGTTTTTCAATTATCCATCTCAGCATTTTGCCAACAATTCAAGTCACAGATGAACAAACCACAAATCACAATCTAGAGGAAGAAAATAACTTCATTATTTCTCTTCTTAAAAATGTCTTTAAGCAAAAAAAAAACTGTGAGTCATTCATACAAAATTTAAAATGCTTAAGTGCACATGGTCACTCTTGGCATGCCAGTAGTAAAGAGGTCAGAATTCACATCTGTAATGATGTACACGTTGGCCTTAAACTGGAGAAAGAACACAATGCTGATGTTCCAAATTGAAAGCAGTGAGTTGCAGAAGCAAACTCAATAGATGAGAATAATAGACAATAATAACCTTTCCCATAACCCTATTGGGATTTTATAAGGATTTTGCTTCATATTTGGAAAGTTAAAATTGCTTGGGAATGATAAAATGCTTCTTTTAATTTGATGGCACCTCAAAGAAATGCACAATTTAATTAAACTGACAATATACATTTATAGTATCAGAAAATACTAATTAATAAACCAGCCATTTCAAAAGAGCTCTGATGTACCTGGGAATGAGATAGATTTCAGAAAAGATTCTTAAATTTCAATAATGAGGGGTGGTGTTAAAATCTCCATCTGAAATTTTTTTGATATTTGCGTTGTGAGATGTTTTTCTTTTTACAGAATAAACAAGCTGGAGCTCTGCACCCTATTGTGCAATTCAGTCACTTTCACTGTTCGTCATCACATTAGATTAATGTTTTCCTACAATGTGCAACACGTTATAAATTGAAATTCAGATGAGATCCAAATGTCTCTCTTACATATAATTTGTCTGTTGCTAAAGAAGGAAAGAGATTGCAGGATTTGATGTGCAAATGAAAACTAATGGCTAGAAGTGAATTTCAGGCAACAATTCAATCCTAAATCGTAATTAAGTTTGACTTGCAATTTATGTCATCATCTATGGGTTTTAGATTGGATTATGACCTTGGAGTTCAATTACCAGTTTCCATTCTTCACAGTTATCAAATTAAATACATTAACTTCATCAAAGCTTGTTACTGCTCTATGATGAATAAATAGCTGACTTTTAATATAATCTTTTATGATTTTCCATTTTTGTTTTAGAAATCTCTACCTTTACATGATTCTACAAATTTTAAGGCTTTCTTGATCACTCAATGTTTTCAGACGGTAATAATCCCAGCATGATTGCCTAAAGCAGATAAATCAAACCAGACAACTGCAGGAGAAGGGTAAATAAGTTTGTTGTGGATCTTAGTGTTCCCTGAGGTACCAAGACATCCTGAAACAATAAGTTAAACATATTGCTATTTTCAGTGTATTTAATTGCACAAGTAGCAACAGTATGTGTGCTCTAATGTAAAAATTAATGTACTTTTTGGTCATCCATTTAACATGTAACTCAATAATGGTAAAACAAGGTTACTATATTATACCTCAGCCAAGAAAAATTGTTTATGTCAATGGATACTCTCCAGTTTTGTATCCCACATTGTCTTAATAAGAATTATGTAAAATCAAAACAGGATTTCATAAAGACTCTAATACTTATATATGTATCCCCTACTGATGTAAAAAAATGCATTGACAGTCATGACAGTGCATTGTATTTTGTCATCAAACTACTGTTAGTTCACCATATAGTAACATCAGAAAATTGTAACCTGCCTTATGAATTTAAATCAGTGCTTGATTTTGGAGGCAGAGCACAACACAATGTTGCAACTGCCCAGCACGTTAGTACGACCAACTGTTTATTTCCTCGGTACACATATAATCTGGCTAATGTTGAAGAAATCATCTATACATCAGACGTCCTCGTTAAAATTGAAAAGATGAACTTGCTTAATTCTTATTTACTGATTTTTGTTTAAATTTGAACCAGAAAAATAATCCAAATTTCTTAGTACAGATTTTATCAGTTCTTTGTGAAATACAAAAATCTTCAGACGGTGTGATTATAGTAAAAACACACAAAATGCTGGAGGAACTCAGACAATCTTGCAGCATAAGTAAAGATATATTATTAACATTTCAAGATATAAGCAAAAGTACAGGAAGGTGACAGAATACAGACTGAAGAATGGAAGGGGGAGAAGTTCAGACCAACAAAAGGTGTTCATTAGATATGATAAGAGGAGAGATGAGAATGGATTTTGGTCCTATCAAAGGAGATGGAAGGAAAAGGCGAGTTGGGGGAGTGGATACACAACTGGGGTAAGGGCAACAGGGGGAAGAAGAAGGGAGGAGGGAGTTTAAGAGAAACTGGAGAAGTTGACAATAATGCACTGCCAGACTGAGACCATCTGCAAAATGGAGGAACAATAGCTAATCTTTCATCTGGGCATTACAACTGGATGGCATTTGTCTGGCTTTACAGGGCAAACAAAGGAAAACAAATCTCTCTTCTGATCAGTATTGCTGGAGTCAGGCTCATTTACTTTGTTTAGTGCTTTTTTCCTTTTTCAAACAATGTGGCTTTCACTCTACCACCATCAAAGCCCTCACCTGCATATCCTCTATTACCCACACATCTGCCCTGGTCCTCTCTGCCCCCATGTGCAACAAGGATAAGATTCCTCTTGTCCTCACCCAATATTCCACTAGCCTCCATGTCCAAAATATCCTACTACATGATCCCACCACCAGACATGTATTGCCCTCTCTTCCTTCAACAAGGAACGCATCCTTCGTAACTCCCGTATCCACTCCTCCCTCCACAAAAATCTCCCTTGGCACCTACCCCTGTGACTGCAGGAGATGCTCCATTTGCATCTACATCACTTCCCTCGCCATCATTCAGAGAGCGTAACAGTCCTTCCAAGTGAAGCAGCATTTCACTTGTGAATCTTCAGGGGTCATGTGCTGCATCTGATGCTCCTGTTATAATTGCTTCGACATCAGAGAGACTAGATGAAGACTGGGAGATTGCTTAATTGAGCACCTTGGCTCTGTTGGCCATAAAAATGTGGACCTTCCAGTTGCCACCCATTTCAATTCCCCATCCCATTCCCTTGCTGACATGTCTGTCCATGATCTCCAAATCATGTCCAGACTGAGACCACCCACAAAATTGAGGAACAACACCTCATATTCTGACTGAGCACCCTCCAACCAGATGGCATTAATTTCAGCTTTTCTGGTTTCTGTTGAACCCCACCCCCCCCCCACCCCTTTCCCCATTGCCTTTCCCCCAGCTCTATCTCTCTCTTTCCTTCTCCCTCTCTCTCCTTTCACAGAGACAAAATCAATTCTCACCTTTCCTCTCATCATATCCAATTAACACCTTTTGGTTTGGACTCCTCCCCCTCCCATTCTACCGCCTTTCTCTCTCCACTCTTTATCCAGATGACTTCCTGTGTTTTGCTTATACATTGAAGAAGGGCTCAGGCCAGAAAATGTCGGTAATACATCTTTACCTCCTATGGATGCTGCAAGTCCAATTGAGACCCTCCAGCATTTCTGTGTTTTATGTTTACTTCCCTTCTTGTTGTTGATAGGATGTTGACAAAAATGGAAAATGACAATGTTTTTAGTTCACAAACTAAACCTGTATTTCATAGAAGATGAACCCCAGTCCTCTGACATCTCCTCATGCCTCCCACTGTAATATGACCCCACCACAATCACCAGCCCCTTGTTTCTCTGGCCTTATTTCCAGGGAAACTCCTCCTTTCACCAGCTTCCCAGCAACCCAATTACACATGATTTCTAAAAGCAGGACTGTCTTGGTAAATCCATTGCTTTGTCCTTGTCCCAAAAACTAACTGCTTCTAGCATTGCCATTATTTATTCTCTCCCCACCCAGTCTTTTCTTTCTTGTGTCCATGACATTCCTTGTGCCACTCTTTCTTTGATCATTTCAACTGTTGGTTAGTGCAATCCCTTCACAGCACCAGTGGTTCAGGAATGGGATTTGAATCCTGTGCTGACTGAAAGGAGTTCTTCCAGTGTCTGTGTGTGTTTTCCCAAGGGGCTCCAGTTTCCACACATCATTTGAAACAATTCAGGGATGTAGGTTAATTAAATGTAAATTGGGCGGCATGGATGACTGGGCCAAATTGGCTTGTTACTGTGCTGTATGTCTAAATTAAAAATAATGTCAGAATGGCTGAGTGGTCTAAGGTGCCAGACTCAAGGAATAAAGTCCTTCAATGGTAAAGTGGCTGTTCTGGTCTCCAACTGGAGGCATGGGTTCAAATCCCACTTCTGACATTGAGTTTGAGGTGGCGTGGTTGGCGTAGCGGTTAGCGCAAAGCATTTAAAGCGCCACGATCAGGACAGAGTTTAAATCCCATACTGTCTGTAAGGAGTTTATCTGTTTTCCCTATGTCTGTATGGGTTTTTCCTTGGTAATCTGGTTTCCTCACACCATTTGAAATGTACTGGGGGTGTAGGTTAATTGGGTGTAAATTGAGTGGCATGGGCATGTGGGTTGAAATGGCCTGTAACAGTGCTTTATGTCTAAATTTAAAACTTAAAATTTTCCAAACTGATTCATTTTTACCATGGACATCCAGTAGTCTGCACCTCTATCCCATATCAGATACTCTGATATCCCTTCCCTCCTTCTTCCTCTAATAGAAGCTCAACCTGATATCTTCCACCATCACTCAGTTTAACTGGCTGAACTTATTCTCACAATACACAGTTTTTCCACTCACTTTTTCCAGTCAATGATTGGCTACTGGAATCCATATAAATCAAAGGTATACTTGCCCCTTTGTGAGGTGCATGGAATAGTCCTTGCTTCAATCCTACTCAAGCCTTCTCCTTCATTTTTTTCTTTCTTGGTGCTCCATTGGTGAACTGATGCTACTTCTCCCTCTCATTCATACCATAGAAGCTTCATCAGCTTTGCTGTGAATTTCCATCCTCGTCTCACTTTTCCACGGTCACATCTTAGGGGAATAGGTTAGTAACCAATATTCATTACAATCTCATAGGTATGCAAAGTGGTCTTACCTACACATCCTTCCCACCATATTGCCTGCAAGGAGTCCATTCCATTCCTCTCATTTGTCTGTATCTGTTGTATCAGCTCTGGTGATGAAATCCTCCAGAGGATGTTTCAGAAGTGATTTCCTTTTTCCCTTAGCTCTGTTTTCTCCTCTACCACAGATGACAAAGTTTTTAACTACAGCCATATAATTTTTCATACCCCTCACTCCCCTCCTCCCACTCAAAGAAAATATATGTTCTTCTGTCCTTCTATCCAACCCCATTCAACAAATCATCCTCTGTATCCTTTGCCACCTCCAGTATATATTTTTCTCCCATCTTCTCTCAGCACTATTTCCATTAAAACCCAACTTTCCTTCCCATATAATCACAGGTTAATAGAGAGTATAGAGAGTCCTTGCCATCTGTGAGGCCTATCGACGCTAATCCCAATATCCTGTACGAGCTCTATTCCCCTCTACTCTTTCCTAACCAAGTATCACTCTAAATGTTCTCAATTTATCTACCATCACCTCTCCCTCTAGCAGCTTTTTTTCATCTAATCCCCCACCCCCACCTTGTGTGAAAATCTGGCCCCTCAGATCTTCTTTAGTCCTCTCCCTTCTCCCTTAATCAATGCCCTCTAGTTTTTGACCATCCCCTCTCTACCTTCATGATAGGAAAAATACTTCAAAAATCTACCTCTCCATGCCCCTTATAATTTTTCCAGTGAGAATAAACTCAACCTATCCAATTTCTTCTTCTAAGTAAAACCACCCCTTCCAACCAATGTCATGGTGAATCTCTTCTGTCCTTTTCCGAGTGCTACCACATCTTTCTTGTCGTGTGGAGACCAAACTGTACACACAGTCCTCGAATTGCCTGACCAATGTGTGCAACAACTGCAATATGAAAACTTGCCCTTGTGTGTCTTCCATTCCAATCCTCCAGAAACACAAAGCATCCTTCCAGATGAAACTGGATTTCCAGGCACTTCATCCTGTCTGAATGTTTCACCATTCTGTTTGTACATTAATTGTTTCCACCTAAATCAGAAGTCTGTGCTGTTCCTGTTGCCTTCATCTTATCTGTCTCTTGCAGTAGCTTCCTTGTACAGTTATTCTCATCAAACTGTCCAGATGTTAGAACTCTTCCACTGAACTGCCTACTATTGCAAATTGTAAATATTGATTTGGATCTGAGAATGATTAATCACTGTCCAAATGATGTTCTGAACTCAGGCTCCTCATTATAGACAGTCTACTACTCATCCTGCTTTAATCTTTTGGACAGCTGTTAACATCCATTTGCAGATCTGTTTCTCACCCTCATGGCAGTGTTCACAGGTGATTTTTGTGATTGCTGCTTCCTGCTTCAACACCTTTGCTGTCATCATAACCCAAGGTCTGCTTCATTCCTGATCCAATAACACAACAAACCTGTGTCCAATTCTAGCAGCACATGCCTCAAGAGTCCATTATGTCAAAGAGGTATATTCTCTGTTGCTATTACCAGTTCACGTCGCAACCCTATTTCTGGGGATATCATAACCTTATTCACATTTGTGCAACTTTACTACAATTTTTGGCTCTATATTACATTTTCTCTATTTCCTCAGCAGACAGTCTCTGCTTGCTTTCCTCACCTTCTCCCAAAAAGGCCTTCTGTCTGGTTGTTTAGTCCTATTTTCAGACCAAGGAGAATTAGGTTTACAATTTAGCGGATGTGACATTTTAAGAATTAAATTCCTTCAGTTCATCCTGAATTAAATCCTGAAATGTTTTCCTTTGAGTCATTTTCTTTTGAACATCATTTTAAGTGGATGGGGCAGGATGTTTCACCCTGGTCCTGTGCTTAGTTTGTGCGGATGCTGTAAACTTTTCTTCCCAAATCCCTTTAAGGTCCTCATACCATCCTCTGAAAGACTCAATCTTAATAAGATTTGTGTGATAGTACAGACCTATCACCAATGTATATAGTTACAGTATCTAGTGTGTAATGACTGTGCTTACAGCAATTGGCTGAGAGCTTAGCCACTCCTACTGTCTGGTGGGATCATTCCGGACTGGTCGGCCACCTGTGAAGAGCTCCGGTCTTTTGCTAATAAAAGCCTTGGTTTGGATCAACAAGTCTTTGGTTCTTTCGACGAGCTCTACAATTTGAAAATAAATGACAGACTCTCTCTTGTCAGTTCTGTGAAATGCTGTACAGTACTACTTAGACCAATATATGTAGTCTGTTTTTGATTTTTAATCTGTAATCTTAACTAAATGCTTTGGTATTTGTATGAAAGGAGAGAAAATCAACAAGTCATTTTCTAAAATGTCTGGTACAGATAAGATATAGACAGAACCTAGATTATCTCTGATGCCACCTATCGTCTAAAAACCTAAAGGGACTCACTATTGCCCCTCACATTGAACTAGCAGTTCTATGTGTGAGGTATCAGAAGATGCAGAGATGTTTGATAGTATCTGTGATTCACTGTTAGACAGAATCAGACACACACGAGGTAAAGACTGAACAACAGGCTTTAATCCACAAAAACCTCCACAGAGCCAGGCTGGCTGTGGCTGTAGCAACTCAGTGTGAGGCCTCGGGAGGCCGGCACAGGCTTATATTCTGGAGGGTGATTGACACCCAACCGGGTGGGGCTTGATCCATTTAGGCCGACTGATTGGCAGCCGACCAGGTGTTGTCCTGTCCCCTTACAGTCCTGCAGGTTCAGAGGTTGCCCCCTGCAGTAGGCCGGTGGTGCACCACCACATTCACCCCCTTCTTTAAAATTGTCCCGGGGGGACAGTAACAAGGAATCACACCCACTATGTACATACAATATTTACAGGTTGAGACGATTCGGCGGCCGCCGGGGTCTCTGTGACCATCGTAGGACTGGCTCCTGGTCACTGGTCAGTGGGGAAGTGGAGGGGCTGGTGGCAGGGGTGTGTGTGGCTGGTATGGTGCCGCACGGAGGAGTGGCCAGGGGGGGCCGGGTCCAACATATGCGGGTCGTATTGGATGGGTGTGGGGGTGGGTTCATCTCCTAAGGCTGAAGCGGGTCCCTTGTGGTCAAGGAGGCCCGACGTGCCCCATAGCTGCATGGGGACGGGGGTATATGCCCGGTCAGCATCGTCCTGGGTTGGAGGGTGGCATGGTGTGTTGGGTGTTCCTGCTGGTGCCAGGTCCCTGTTTGAGACTGTGTCCTCCCTGTCACTGCCGAACCTAATGTAAGCGTAGTTATGGTTTCCATGAAGGAGGAAAACCTGCTCGACCATGGCTTCGGCTTTGTGTGACCTTACAAGCTTACACAGAAGCACCGCTCCCGGGGATGTGAGCCATGCTGGGAGTGACACCCCAGTCGCCGACCTCCTGGGGAATGAGGACAGATGTTCGTGAGGGGTCTCGTTGGTAGCCGTCCACAGCAGTAACCGAATGGCATGGAGCACCTCGGAGAGGGCGTCCTGCCAGAATTCAATGGCCCACCCTTTTGACCTGAGAGCTAGGAGGACTGCCTTCCAGACCATCCCATTCTTGCGTTCCACTTGTCCATTGCCTTTTGGGTTATAGCTTGTGGTGCGACTGGTCGCGATACCCCTTGCCATCAGGTACTGGCGCAGCTTGTCGCTCATGAAACTAGACCCCCGGTCACTGTGGATGAAGGCGGGGTAGCCAAACATGGTGAAGATCTGCCCCAGGGCCCTGATGACGGTGGCCATGGGGGTGTCCAGACAAGGGATGGCGAAAGGGAAGCATTAGTACTCGTCCACACAGTGACGAAGTAGACGTTTCGGTTCGTGGAAGGGAAGGGCCCTTTGAAGTCCATGCCGAGATGCTCGAAAGGCTGAGTAGCTTTTACAACATGTGCCTGGGGAGTGGGGGGTGGGGGGCGGAAGAAGCGGGGTTTATACTCTGCACAGATCCGACAGGCCTCAGTCATGTCCCTGACGTCCCTGATGGTGTATGGCAGATTTCGGGACTTAACGAAATGGTACAACCGGGTGACGCCCGGATGGCAGAGGGACTCATGCAATGCCTGCAACCTGTTGTCATGCATAGACGTGCAGGTGCGAGGGAGAGCATCAGGGGAGTCGTTAAACTTCCCAGGGTGGTACTGGATGTCGTAACTGTAGGTTGCTAGCTCGACTTTCCAGCGCAGGATCTTGTCATTCTTTATCTTTCTCTTGTGGGTAGTGTTAAACATGAACGCCATGGCCCACTGGTCCGTGAAGAGTGTGAATCTACTGCTGGCCAGGTAGTGGCGCCAGTGGCGGACCACTTCCACAATCGTCTGGGCCTCCTTTTCAATGGTGGAGTGCCCTAGCTCAGTGCCATGGAGGGTCCTGGAAAAGAAGATGACAGGGCGCCCCCCTTGGTTGAGGATAGCAGCGAGGGCCACCTCGGAGGCATCACTCTCCACCTGGAAGGGGGAGTCCTTATCCGCAGCCTGCATCGTGGCGTCCGCTATGTCTTGCCTGATGCGGGTGAAGTCTGCCTGCACCTCAGGTGGAAGGGGAAAAGTTGTGGCTTGGGCCAGTGGCCGGACTTTTTCTGAGAAGTGAGAAACCCACTGCAAGTAATAAGAGAACAGGCCCAGGCACCTCCGCAGGGCCTTTAGCGTGGGGGGAGGGGTAACTCCATCAATGGGCGCATTCTTTCCGGATCTGGTCCGACAACTCCATGGGCCACGATGTACCCCAGGATGGCGAGGCGGGTGGTGCTGAACACACACTTCTCCTTGTTGGAAGTAAGGTTCAGCTCCGCGGCCATCTGGAGGATTTTTCCAGGTTAGCATTGTGGTCCTGCTGGTCACGGCTGCAGAGAGTGATGTTATCCAGATATGGGAACATCGCCTTCAGCTTGTGCCGGACTACCATGCGATCCATCTCCCGCTGGAAGACGGAGACCCTGTTTTGAACCCCAAAAGGAACCTGATGGAACTGGTCCACCTCAAAGGCGGTGTAGGGCTTGTCCTTCGGATGGACAGGGATTTGGTGATACGCCGACTTCAGGTCAATTGTGGAGAAAATCCGGTAGCAGGCAATCTCATTGACCATGTCGGCGATTCTCGGCAGGGCGTAGACATCCGGTGCTGCCACTGTCCAACAGGCACTTTGTTACCTGCCTGTTGACTTGCACGTCCAACATTGAGCGCCCGAGATCATGGGGAATGTCCCTGGTCAGCGTGGTGGCAGCCAGGACCATTTCGGAGTTAGAGTCGTCACTATCCAGAGGGATGGGGAACATCGATAGGGCATCCTGGTCACCGCCCGTGTTGACCACGTTGCCATCAGTCGCTGGCTGTGGTGTGGGGCAGCTGATGGCACCCGGAGGCGTGGGGAGCATTGGTAGGGTGGCTTGGTCATTGCCCGTGTTGACCACATCGTTTTCAACGTCATCGGGGGCCCTCCATGTCGGGTGCTGCCTGGCCCAAGATGCCAGCGGCACGTTGGGAGCCGCTACGTGGCTGGCCTCCTTCCTCTGCCGTGTCCGCTGCACCGGGAGAAGTGACATCATCACGGCCAGCAGCAGTGACATCATTATGTCAGTCAGAAGTGATGTCATGCCGTGACCCGAAAGTGATGTCGCTGTAGTTCTCAGAGAGCGGTGAGGGCGAGGGCTGGTGCAGATGCTCAGGCCACACGCTGCGATGTTGCACGGTCAAAGTCAAGGAAGACAGAAGTCATCTCAGGGACAAAGGTGCTGTCCGGCATGCGCACGTGGGAGGGTCTGCGGGCTGCTGAGCTGCTGGCAGGTTTAGAGAGGCACATTTTTGCAAAGTGGCCTTTCTTGCCACATTGGGAACAATACAGGTTCCTAGCTGGGCAGTTTTGGCGTGATCGTCAATCTGACCCACACCAGGACCCACAGTATTTACAGGGGCACCGGGCACCTGGCGCAGCAACATTCTCCTCCCCAGCTCGGCCTGGGGCTGCAGCTGCAGTTTGAGAGGGCCATGAGGGAGCCTGGGGGAACTCAGAATTGAAGGCTTTGACGTGCAGGGCTGCTGCTTCCAGGGTTTGGTCCACTTCCACAGTCCTGGTTAGGGCATAGATGTTGTCCTCCAGCAGCTTCTGCTGGATGACCCTCGAGCATAGCCCTCAGATGAAGGCATCCCGAATCAGCCTCTTGACCTCCTCTACCCGTACCCCGGGTTCAGCCAGACACGTTCGGGCCAACTCTCGCAAGTGTCCCAGATAAGATTCAGCCATCTCCCTGGGTTTCTGGGCTCGGGTCACAGATGTGAATGTATGATGCTGGACATTGACACATTAGCCTGCTTAAATTTGTTTTTGATTACTATGAATACCACACCACAAGTTCATGCATTTTTATCAACAATGTTGCTACACTTATCTAAATATCACAATACTTTCCTGCTGCTCTCTATGTGGCACCAGATCGCACTTGTTGATGTTTTACATGTCTAGGCTCTGCTCCTTGATGTACTAGCAAAATCTACATTCTCTTATGACCCTGATAATGATGCAAGCCCAAACCAGATAGGTCAGGGCCCAAACCAAAGATGGTTCACCACGTCTAAGAAAATATCCATGTTACTGGAAAGAGTAAGAGAAGTTGTCTTCAAAAGCCTTGCAAATATTAAAAAAAAACTGCACATGATGACTCAAAATGGGGTTCAAATGGCATTTGAAGACCATAGCCTCTTGGTTCAAGAATAGTTTCTTTCCAACAGCTATCATGCACTTGTTACACTAATTTTGGACTGCTCCTTCACCACAAAAGTACTCTCTGCACTATTGCAAATTCACTTTTTCTTTACACTACGATAACTGAATATTTACCATTTATATTTTTTATTTATTGTTTCTTTTAAATCCAATTAGGTGTACTGTTATAGTTGTGTTATGTTTTTATAATTGTTCGGCTTCAGGAAGTATGAATTTTGGGGCATATGTCATTGTTCAATGAATACATTGTACAATGTCCAATGTATAAGACAATGTACAATGTATATGACATTGTACAATGTATAAGACAATGTACAATGTATATGACATTGTACAATGTATATGACAATGTACAATGTATATGACAATAAACTCATTATTGCTCCAAATAGATGAAGAGAAGAAACTTTGCAAATAACCCTTGTAGTCAAACAGAATATGAAATCAAACTTAACAATTGATACCACAGATTTAATATAGTAGCAGCCTCCTATTAAATTATTCAAGGTATTTTTCAAAGTAATTACACAAACCTTAATAATATCTGAACTGGCTGGATTCACTGTTCCTCAATGCGTAAAATGGCTCCTCCTGCTGGTATTTTCTATTCTTCTTTTTCTTTTTTTCTTTTGGCTTGGCTTCGCGGACGAAGATTTATGGAGGGGGTAAAAAGTCCACGTCAGCTGCAGGCTTGTTTGTGGCTGACAAGTCCGATGCGGGACAGGCAGACACTTTACAACTAAAATGTATTGACAGAACTGCAGCAACTTCTTTATATGTGAATGCAATATTGGCAAAAATGTAGTTTTATTTGGTCATTTCTATTTCCTCTCAATTTAAAGGGAATTTTCTATTTCAATGACATATGCATATTCAATGCAATTTTGTGTGAATCGTGGTTTGATGATTTACAAGAATTAATCTTTAAGTTTCTTCATTTTAATTCAAATTTTAAATGGGAAACTTTTATTTTGATATTGGATTTAGATTTTCCTTTCTATAATAAAATATCAATGCAATATTATCTGTTTGATTAAAATGTGAGGTACTTTGAATGAAATGACATGATTTAAGTGTAATGTATCCTCTTGACTTTTAACAGATATCTGTATGTTCTCTATATTTTTGGATGTGAAATTTATATGTTAATAAAAATAGTGAAAAATATATACTGATGTATTCTACCATTAAGCTCTTTATCAGATTGATGATCTTTGGTGGAGTGTGGTGAAATAAAGTTTATAAGATGTACTGCACACAATTCCTTAATATTTCCCTGAGATCAGCGATGAATGCAATTAAATCATGTGTTTAATTTCCTGCACTTCTATATCTTGGACTTTGCTTCTTTTAGCTTGTTCAAAAACTAGTTGGATGGCTAGAAATGTACAGATTTATCTCCTATTTCTACAATATTGGTTAGAGGCAGAATGTAACCATTAAAAGGTGTATTTGGCATTAGAATTTGCATAAATATTGTGCTCAAAAATTCCCAGATTTAAAAATAATAATAAAGAATGGAAATTTAAATGATTCGTGGGTAAGCGGTCATACTTTTCAATTTGGCAGACGAATTTGAATCACTCAAGTGTCAATATTAATGGGAAGATCAAAAAATGTGAGTTTGAGGAAATAAGGTAATGTCTGGGAAATAAGGCATCAACAGGAATGTGCATATTTATAAAACAATTAAAAATGAAGCATAAACAAAACTGAGACAAGCACCAAGACTGTTGCCTCATTGCAAGGATGATCCTGGTTCAATGCTGATCTCAGGTGTTGTCAATATGGATTTACACTTTATCCTCGTGATTGTGTAGATTTCCTTTGGGTGCTCAGGCTTATTCCAACTGAGTAAGGTCATTGGGGTTGTGAATTGTCTTATTTAAATTTTAAATATAGGCATTCAGCATGGTACCTTTTGCCCACAAGCCCTTGCCACCCAATTACACCCAATTAACCTACAACCACCAATATGTTTTGAATGGCCTTCAAACTGCCAGACTGTATACATTAACTTAACAAGAGCATTTTGAAATCCACATTCAAGACTGTTCAAAGTCAAGGGCATAATGGTATTTAATTTAATGAGGAAATATCCTAATTTCCTTTCATGTAGTTTGATTTTGCATTGTTATAAAGAATTGTCATGACACCAAGCATCCTTCAGATTGACCCCCCATGATTGGGGCACATACAATCACATATGATTAGTTTATAGTATACTGTGGCATCTGCTGCCATTGTTAGATACTCTGTGTACCTTATTTCCTCAAACCCACATTTTTTGATCTTCCCGTTAATATTGACACTTGAGTGATTCAAATTCGTCTGCCAAATTGAAAAGTATGACCGCTTACCCACGAATCATTTAAATTTCCATTCTTTATTATTATTTTTAAATCTGGGAATTTTTGAGCACAATATTTATGCAAATTCTAATGCCAAATACACCTTCTAATAGTTACATTCTGCCACTAACACATCAAGAAAGGTCGCTAACATCATGCAACTCAAAAATATGCTTGAGTGAAACGTTATTTACAGTGAGACAGTCAAGGAACCTTTTCCATTGAAAATAATAACCTCACAGAAGCAGGAAATATAACTTCAAATTAATTTCTGTGATCAGTAGCCATTCCATTTTTCTGACATTTATTATGTTTACTTCAAATGTGAATTTGGATCATAATCTGTAATTCTTTTCCCCTGTTTGGCCTGCTCTTATCGTAATGGCCAAAGAGGTAAACTCTGAGGGAGGGATTCCTACAAGAATCTGACATAGGTTGCATGATGAAATGACACATTTCTCCATATGCCCATTATCCAGAGCTCCATTTCATCTCGGGAATTGAAAATGGCACAAAGGTGGAAAAGCATTCGTCAAAATTGATTGCTTACGTAGGGGAAGCATAAATGTTGTCAGTTAAATGCTTTCTCCTGCTGATATTTTATCAATTCTTCCCCTTTTGTGTTACTTAAAATGGATCAGGGTTCATTCATTGATGTGCTCTAATCAGAACAGCTAGGCCAGAAAAGCAAATGTGAGGGAAAAATTACACATCATATGGGCTCTTATAGTTGATTTATGATATGTGATGTGGTAGCAGTGATTGGAGTTAAAAGAGGGTCAATTGGTTTGCATTGGGAAGAATTATTTTTTAAGCTACTTGGAAGGAACTACATATTCCAGGGAGACCCTTTCTGCCCCCCTCTTGTGCTCAGCTGGGATATGATTGGTGATGTTAGACAACTATATCACCTTGTAGCTTTAATCATCTGGTGAGCCCAGTGAGACCTTTGATGGAGCAGCTGTGAATGGTTAGGGCTAAAATGCTTGCCTGAGAAATCCTGTGGCACAACAGAAACTGGTGTATTACCAGAGTCTTTTTCAAGAGCATTGATTACAGTTATACCCAAAAAAAGATAGGGATCCCTTAAAAGTGGCTTCATACAGACTGATATCATTATTGAATGTTGACTATAAAATTGTGGCTAAAGTTTTAGCTAATAGATTAACAAATTATTTGCCAAAATTGGTACATATTGATCAAGTAGGTTTTATTAGAGGTAGATACTCAGCAGATAATATAATTAAATTGATTTCATTAATTAATGCAGCAAAACAGTAACTTAATCAACCAATGGTAGTATCTTTGGATGCTGAAAAAGCATTTGATTGAGTTGAATGAAAACTTTTGTTTAAAGTATTAGAAAGATTTAATTTTGGTCCAATATTTAGAGGTTGGGTTAAAGCTTTGTATGCTGGACCTACAGCATATGTCAGATCTCAAATTCTTTTAATTTATCTCGTTCTACAAGACAGGGTTGTCCTCTTTCTCCTGCTTTGTTTGCTTTTGTAATAGAACCTTTGGCTCAAGCTGTTTGGCAGGATTTTAATATTAAAGGAATTACAGTGAGAGGAAGTGAATATAAGATTAGTTTGTTTGCAGATGATGTTTTGATATATTTAACAAACTCAAAATGTTCATTGAAGTCATTACAAGATTTACTGAATCAATATGGTAGGTTATCAGGATATAAAGTTAATTGGGAAAAGAGCAAGATTTTACCAATGGCTGATGAAAATTACTAAATTTAGATGGTTTAGTAAAATTAAATGTTTAGGAGTAGTTGTAAACAAAGAATATCAGGACTTATAATTTAAATTATATACCTTTATTGAATAAGATTAAAATTGTTTTAAATCAGTGGAAAGATTTACCATTGACTTTAATTGGAAGGGTTAATTGTATAAAGATGAATTTATACCCTCAAATACAATATATTTTTCAATCAATATCGTGTGTAATACCAAAAAAATGTTAAAGAAAATAATTATTTCTATGGAAAGGTAAATTGTCAAGAGCTTCTATTCAAAAATTAATTCGCGCAATGAGTTAGGTGGTTTACAGTTACCTTGTTTTCAGAATTATTATGAAGCAGCATAGTTGAAGTTTATTAATAGGTTATTTGATATTGAACAACCCCCTAGATGGGCAAAAATAGGGATGGATCATATTTCTGAAAATAATATAACTTGTTTTATTTATAAATGGTATCCTTTATTATTACAAACATTGAAGTTACCTGTTTTACAACATACAATCAATCAAAATGTACTTATAGGTTCTAAAGGGATAATATCTATAAAGTCACCATTATATCAAAATAAATTAATTCCTTTTTCTTTGCATAATCCTTATTTTAAGGATTGGGAGACTAGAGGATTAGCTAATATTTTGGATTGTTTTGAGGCAGGGAAATTGTCAAATTCTTTGCTTATTATCAGCTTCATAATTTTTTAAAGAAGAATTATGGGCAGGAGTTAATTTTACCAGGTCAAACAAAATTTGAGTTATTAATTGCGGATAAAGTTGAAAAAGGTTTTATTTCAGATATGTATAGGTTGTTACAGGAGAAGATGGAAAAGGTAGATATGAATAAGGCTAAAGAGAAATGGGAAAATGATTTAGATATTGTTTTGACATGGGAAGAATGGTCAAAAATATGTGTGGATAGTGTTACAAAGTTAATTAATATCAGGATTAATATGGTTAATTATAATTTTTACATCAATTATATTTGATGCCTGAGAAATTGAAGAGATATGGATTTAGTTTAATGGATTTATGTTTTAGATGTGGAGAGCAAAAAGGTACTTTTATACATTCAGTTTGGTTATGTAAGAAAGTTTAACATTTTTGGGAGGAAGTTATAAAGTTTTTGAGAGATTTGTTCAAAGTACATTTGCAATTGGATCCATTGATGTGTTTAATGGGTTATATTAATGTGCTTTTTATAGAGTTACGAATGATTAAACCATACTCAGCTTTTTTAAGATTAGGGTTAGCAGTAGCAAGAAAATGTATACCTGTTACATGGAAAAATGATGTACAATTAAGTTTGCAAAGATGGCATAATGAACTGCAGTCGAGTTTGTATTTCGAAAATAACATACAAAATAATTATTCTTTTTTGTTGATATGTGGGGTTTGTATTTAAAATATATGTCTATAGAATTTAAGTAAATGGCACACCAGAGAATATTTAATACTCTTCTTTTAAGGCTCTGAAGGGTGAGGGTGGATTGTTCTTTTTTAGTTTAGTACGGGGGAGGGTTTGTAGTTTATAGTTTTTGTTTTTATGTATTTTTTGCATTTGTTTTATTTTATATTGTATTTTTCAAATTATTAAATAAAGTTTTCCAAAAAAAAAAGAAATCCTGTGGCGATATTCTACAGCTGGAGAAATTAATGTCTGATAGCCACAACCATCTTCGCTTGTGTGAACCATGACTAAACCACTGGTGTGTAATCCTGTTAATAGTCATTGCCTTCAGTTTTACCAACACTCAGTCAAATGCCAAGTGCAATAATTTATTTCAACTCCACAATTTAGCATTCTGATGCATTCAAACCTTTAACCACTGGTTACATCTGCAAAATGAAGATTCTCTGAAGTGAAGATACTTTGTGCTAAGGTCATTTTTCTTCAAGGGACATAATTTCACAGAGCTTAGTATTCTAATTTGTTGGGAGAGAAATGAATTTTACACTGTGATGATTGACATCATTCAAAGCAAGCCTTATGCCAGAAAAATATCAAACATGCCAGCATGGATTTCAATTGACATAATTTTATCAAGCAACATTTGTGTATGCAAAAGGAATTTTGGGTTTCAGAGCAGAGAAAGGGAAAATAGCACTGAGTAATCTAACTGTATCCATTAACAAATCTTCTTCCTTACATCTATTTTCAAGGAATCATTGTTTTATCAGACTATTCATTGTGTTCCCAACATATTTACTAGGTCAAACCAACATGATTTCATGATTAATCACCAGGCTTTGAATAAGAACATGAAGTATTACAGGAGGTGAGAGAGCTTTAATGCAGTGCAATGGATATACAGCACAGCAAAATCTTTGCATTTCCAGAAACTGGCACACTACACTTGTTCACAGTGCTAATGTCCACTCCATTATCCTGGAAGTATTTGACACAAAAAGTAACACAGCTACATTTTACACACTGGCTCTGCATTGAAGCTGCACTTCTGCAGTTCTCCTGAACTTTTATGTAGATTTCCCAGCTGTCAAGTCATTGCCACTCTAACCAATGGGAAGCCTGCCATTGATGGAAGGTGAAACATGGAGGAGGAAGAGGGTATAGTGTGTCTAGATGTTCTCCATGTGATTAACTGGACCAATACACCCTGTGCCGTGAAAGACCACAAACCACTCTGAGCAGTAGTCTGAACAAAGCGTCGATGATTGCAGCATCCAGCTCAGTAGTGATTTTTGAAAATAAAGGTCGTCTTCAGTGAGTGAACCTCCTATGAATTTTAAGCAGTCCTTTATAAAGTAGAGCAAGATGCTAGCTGGCATGGGCAATGATCTAAACTGCAACTCAAAGTGCTGCATCTTTCCTAAAGGCCTGTGCCTTGTCCTCCTGGATATTTTAAACAGTAAAAGACACAGGTTGCCTGCAGAAGCTCTCATTTCTGTTGGCAATGAATTAAATAGGCACAGTATAATCTCTCAAGCTGTTAGCTGGCAATTAATATTGGGTGAACATCAGCCATGATTAAGTTAATTCTCCCAGAAGTGGCCAAGTCACCTTTTCATTAGTTGCCAATTACATGGAAATGATGGCTAGCACAAAGTGCATTTAACATACAATGCATTTCTAAACCACATATAAGCAGGAGCAATGTTCTGCCTCTACATGACCTAGTGTTTTTATTTCATTTTCTACAGGCCCCTTGAAAGGCTGCACTTCCCAATTTTATTCACGCATTAGCAATTCTGCGGATTTATAATCAATACGGAATGAGTTTAAAAGCAGTTACACTCAGTGACTAGCACTGAATAAATGCATTACACAATGGCCTGTAATTTGTTGCTGCTATCAAACAGCACAGAAACAGAGTCTTTAACCCACCAACTGTGCACCAACCATCAAACATCCACTCAGTTATTCTAATTCTCTACCAATCCCAAAGCACGTCAGCACCTCTACTTCCTCAGGAGTTTGCAGACATTTAGTACTGTATGTCATTGGAAACCTTGGAAAACTTCTACAGTTGTGTGGTGGAAGGTGTGCTGACCAGCTGATATAGGGGCACCAATACCTCTGATGGAAACTCCTAAAAGAGGTAGTAAACACAGCCCATACATCACAGGTAAAACTCTCCCTACCATCAAAAGCATGTGCAAGGAAAGTTGGTGTTGGAGAGCAGTAGCAATCATGAAGGATCCATACCATCTAGAATGTGACTGGTGCCATCCGGAAAAATGTGTAGGCACCACTAGGCTTGTATTATCAAGTTCAAGAGCTGTTGCTACCCTTCCATCATCAGACTCCTAAAAAATAAATTTAATCAGAGACTCATTTAAGGACTTTTACTTTGCTCATTATTTATTACCGAATATTTATTTTTCTGTATTTGCAGTCAGTTTGTTTACATTTCTTTTTTTTAATCACTTCTTTCTTTTTGAGTACAGTTTACATTTCCCAGTAATTGGAAATTCTGCCTGACCTGCAGGAAAAGAATCTCAGGGTTGTATGTGATGTTATATATTTACTCTGACAATAAATTAGAACTTTAGACTTCCCACGTCCCCATCAACTTCCCTCTCTGGCTTTTACCACTCAGCTATTCATTCTTTATAGCACAACTTTGGGATATCAGAAGCACCCAGAGGACAGCTAATGAGTAACAAGAGAGCATGCATACTCCACACTGACAGCACCAGAGGTCAACACTGAAGCTGCGGGGCAGAAGCTCTATAAGCAAACAATTTTTTTAAAGACATACAGCACGGAAACAAGCCATTTTGGATCATGAGTCTGTACCACCCAATTGACCTACAACCCCCGGTACATTTTGATTTTGTCAGATTTTCAGCATTAACAAATTTTACTCTTTGAAACTAATGGTGATTTTTGCAGAAATTGTGTGTACAGTTAAAAACAGAAACACTGATACTGCTGTCAGTAATAACCTACTCCTCCCAAGGTGCGCTGGTGATTTATTTTCAAGATCTGGAAAGGAACAGAAGGCATGCTTATTTAGCCAACTCTCGCAATGTAACCTTTGAGTTAAGAGCATTATAACAAGCATATCCTGAATTGTCACGTGCACTGAGGTACAATGAAAAGCTTTCTGTTGTGTGCCAACACACTCCAGCATCATTTTGGATCCATGAGAAAATGTTCACAGGAAATGATAACATGGCTTATTGTGACAATGGTACCATTGAACTTTAACACAACAGGCAAATCAAATTTAGCATGATTTTATTTTTCTTTAAATTGCAGACCCTAAAACTAAGGTGAATATTATAAATCCCCACTTCCTATATATGTAGGATTCAAGTATTTGAAGTGCAGCTTCTCAGGATAGATTTCCTGATATGTGAAGATATGTAAAGAAATATCTTGGCAGTATGTGAAATATGTAAAGAAATCAGGCCTCATATTCCCTGGGAGCATTCTCCCACCCCTGACCATCACCGCAGCATTCATTCATTTAATACCCATCTTTCCCACAGCTGGAAGAGCCTGTTTGCATTGTGTTAAGAGCTGGCTGTAAAAATCGCCAAAGTTGTGCTACATGCTGAGAAATGTGAGAACTTACAACTCTTAACAGGGAACATTGCACAAAATATTAGGGAAATCTGATAACACTTTTCTCTGACCTTCTTAATCTTTGTCCCATTATCACAGAGTGAATCACAGTGCCCCTCAGTACTAAAAATAACATTTCTGGGACCCAGGTTTTATGAGTTGGGCCTTGCACAAAATTAACATGTAACCCTTTGAACAGTATTGATTTGCTTTTATAAAGGTGGTGATGATATAAATTAAAAACTGAGAGGCCATGGTAAAATTGCTTCAGTTACACATTCTGGAATGTGTACACATTCTGAACTTAATCCCATGTTGGTTTTCATTGGATCCCATGCAGCCAATTTTTTTTTTCTCTGATGAAGGAGTTACCATACAATGTACTCAAACAGTGGGTAAAACTTTTATGATTCAGCAGTTTGAAACCCTTGCAATTCTATCTACGAGATCACTTGTATTTTTGAACATTCATCCAGATTACAATTGGATCACAACTTGTGGTTCCTCCAGGATCCTCGAGTGCCTTCACAATATGAGATTATTTATTATCTATTTTCTTATCATCAAGTAAACACAAGGCACTGATAAGTGAATGAGTTGACAATACTAACTGATGTTGCTTTGACATAATCATTTCTGGGACAGACAGGTACAAATATCTCAAATCATTACCTCAACTTGTGAGATGTAAAAGACCTGGAGATGGATTAAACTTTGAGTGTTGCTAGTCATTTGTGTGTGATGCCCAACTCATTCACATACTTGCATTTCATTCCTTTTAAAATGAGGCAGGTGTTTAATACTTTCTCTATTAACCACAATAGTTTTGTATGCAAAATCTCATATCAAATTAATGAAGGGATTCATTTTCTGCAGGAGTTTTCATTTTTAATTTACATTCTTAGCAAATTTTACTGACAAAAATATTGCTGCAGTTCAATCTGTGCCAAGCCTCACTGATTAAAAGTAGACTAGCTCATCTGAGGGCAAAGCATATACTATCTTGTGGTAGAAATGAGAAAGCTAAATTTCCCATTCTCCAAAATGCAGAAAAATCATAAATGTCATTCTTTTGAGTACTACAAGTTTTAGAGATGTGCTTTCAATTATATTACTGGACTATGTTTTGAATATGAGTATTTGAGAACATAAATATGAGAACCGGAATTTTGAGGGCTGTACGGTTAGTGCAGCAGTTGGCACAATGGCCAACAGCACGAGTTTGAAACCGTCGCTGTCTGTAGGACTTTGCATGTTCTCCCCATAACCATGCTGTTTTCATCCGGGTGCCCGTTTCCTCCCACATTCCAAAAAGCAGGTTTGGTAGATTGACTAGTCGTATGGATATATTTGGGCGGCATGGGTTTATGAGCTGGAACAGCTTGTTACCACACTGTATCTTTAAATTATAAAATCAATTAAAATTATAATCCCCACCTTGGCCATAACACTTTATGGAATTCATGTTCATGGCTATCTAGGAGCTGAACAGCTTACTAACAGATCACAGGATACTTTGGAATCTTAGATACTTTCTGTAATCCCAGCAATGTACAAATGGAATGCTCATGTAAAGTAAAACCAGCCCAGCCAGCAATGATTTCATTCTTTGAGCAGTTTTTAAATAGCTTTTGTGGGGGAGATGAGTCCAATATTTAAAGGAAAATGAACTATGATTCATTTTTAAAACATGAAAAATCTACAATTAAAAATGTATAGTTACTGACTGCCAGGCCAATCAGACTGCATTATATGATGGATTTCATCAAAGTACATCATTCTGCTGATATAAAGGTAATTTTAGTGAATGATTAATAGTTGAGCTAATCAATACATTTTGTTGAATGTCTCAGTATTTGTACAATGAATGCTCTGTCCTTGAAAACAATAAAAATATTATCCATAATGAATTATGGATTTGGCTCAATCCCAATAATACCAAATTACAGCAAGTCTTTGAGCATTAGCCTTCATACATTTATATTACATTTACTTTTCTTGGAGACAAAGGATATTTTTATTCAGAAAGTTCTGTATTCTGCGACAGAACTGGACCTTTTCCCCCTGCACATTACAATTCGCAATGATTCAAGAATCTTGGGTTATCTTCAACAAAATTTGTATCAGTTTCAAGCATCATCTTGGAAGAAGTTGTCCTGCCAGAGCTTTAATCTACCAGTACATTTCATTTCCAAGGAAAAAAAACTTTGCTCCCTGATACACTGTCCATTATTTTTTAATATATTGTCAATTAAACACCTGCTGAGCAGTGTATATGAAGCCTACATTCCATTTTGACAACATACATATATATACCACATATGATTTCTGAATTATTATTTTTTTTTGCACATTTTAATGATTCTGAAAACCCCCAAGGCTCAATACCCTTCTCAATGTCGAGTTTCCAATCTATTTATTGAAGCAAAACTCCTTTAAGGCTTGTGCAAAGGTTAGGATCTGAAAAAAAATCACATTATTCAAGCGTCAATTCTTTTAAACTAAGCAGAGGTTTGGTTTAATGCAGAACAGATGGCCAGAGGATCGACACATATTAAATGCTTAAGGGATTTAAGAATGGTATTCTGATGTGTAGATTTATAATCACAGCAAAGTGTGTGAATACTTTGATTCTTACTGCAATTTGCAAAACACGTCAATGTTTCTCCATTATTAAGGTGATAAAGGGTAACAGCAGATGGATGGAGAAAGCACTCAGGCAAATAAATCTTTGATATTCCTTGCTGAGAACTCATTTGGATTAATGATATGAAAAGATAGAGCAGAGAGAATATCCCAGTTGTAAATGGAGAGATCAATAACTTATTTTTATGGGAGGCATTTATGCAATCAAAAATTTAATTTATCTTACATCCAATCAGCGTAACTCAGGTCACTCTGCTTATTTGACTATAACATCCTCTTGGAATAAATTGTATTATTACAATTCAAGTGATCTCTGCCTTAGAAATCACAGACATTGATGTTTTTATCACAATTAATTATGTTAAATAGTCTTCAAAAGACTCAATTTCCAAATTTAAACCTATGGCCCAAAGGTTCATCTGTACAGTGCCATTTGATTGAAAGCACATATTGCTTGGAGTAAGGCACTTTAATGGCAATTTCTGGATTGTTTCACACAACTTGCTGTGCATTTCCCAACATGAGTCACAACTATGTGCTGAGCTTACCCTACATCAGACTGTTTTTGGTAGGTTATTGGAAAATTTACAACTGTGCAAGACATTGGAGAGTCCACACTTGAATATTCTGTGTAATTCTGGTCATTCATCTCTCAAGAAAAATGTCATTAAACTGGAAACAAGGCAAAATGAATTCACAAGGATGTTGCCTTATAGAGAGACTGGATAAGCTGAGACTTTTTACCTAGGGGGTAGGAGGCTTAGAGATGACCTTACCGACATTCATAAAATCATGTAACTGTAGATAAGGTGAATGGTCACAGGTTTCCCCCCCATCCCCCCGAACAAAAGTATAGGGGTCTAAAACTGCAGGGCAGAGATTTATGAGAGCAGAACATTCTAAAGGGGGTCTGAGTGACAACATTTTCCACACAGAAGTTTGTGGATATTTAAAATAAACTGCCAGAGGAAGTGGGAGAGGTAGGCACAAATTAAAATGTTTAAAAGTCATTTAGATGAGTACCTGGATAGGAAGGGTTTAGAGTTTTCTGAGCAAATGGAATGTGCTCAGGTTGGCTACTTGGCCAGCACAGACGAGATAGTACAAAGGGTCTGTTTCCATGTTGTATAAATATATACAACTTTAAGACTTATATAAAATAAAATGAATCTTGATAAAGGATCCAGACTCAAAATGTTGACTGACTATTTCTACCCATGGATGTTCTCTGACCTGCTGAATTCCTCCCTTCTGGGAGTCCACTTCTGCTGAGTTGTGTAGATGAAAGTCCCAGCAGAGCGAACACCCCTGTTATGCATGATCAAATCAGGTTTGGTGGATTCATAGAGAAACAAATCCAAACACAAACTAAACAAACAAAGGATGATCTTTATTGAACACATGGGGAAATAATAACAGGGAAGACATAAAACACTCAGTACTTTAAATAAAGCAAGCAGTCCACATTGGTAACAGCAATCTCCAATACCAGTGGCTGCATACTCTCTCTCTCTCTCACACACGTTCAGTAACTATACAGAGACTTTAACGCATACTCTTGGTTCCCTGTTCCAACAGGATACAGCTCAATGCTAAGTATTTCCACACAACTCTACAGTCCATTCTCAGTGTAGTGCTCACCTTTGCAACAACTTCTTCAGTGATGTCCACAGTTTGGGACCTGGTATAGAGGAGCATTTTTAGTCAGGACCAACAAGCAAAAAATTGGACTTCTGCATGTGGTGGGCTTTTAAAATGCAGTAAGCTAGGGAGTCCGGTCCATGTAATCACAAAGTCATTTAAAGGGGCTAATGGTCAGGTGTGCAGAGTCCAATTTTGAATGGTAGGTGATGTGACATCTGACTAGGTTCCAGACAGAGAGTTCACATGACCCTCCACAATCCACATTTCCACCTGGTTTCAGACAGAGGCCACATGACTCTCCACAATCAACATTCCCACTAGATTCCAGATGGAGAGGCCACATGATCCTCCACAATCAACACTACAACCACTCCAAAGGGTGCTTTGACAAGAGTTTAGAAGCCTCAAAATCCACTGTTCATAAAATGTAAATGGAAAGGAGAGACCGTTTTTTCATAGCAACTAACTCAGGTCAGTTAGCTAACTATACTTGGTTAACTCTGTGATTGGATTGAATTAGCTTGGTTCCTTGGTATGCACTTAGCAGAGCATCTCACCTGGTCCCTTAATACCACCTCCATAGCCAAGGAACCCAGCAGCACCTCTATCTCCTGTGAAAGCTGAGTTAAAGTTCATCTCCCACCCTCCATCCTCACTACATTCTACAGAGGATGTATTGTGAACACTCTGAGCAATTGCATCACTGCCTAGTTTGGAAGCAGTACCACCTCAGACCACAAGGCCTTGCAGAGGATAGTGAAGTTAGCAGAGAAGATCATTGGGGTTTCTCTTCCTACCATGACAGACATATACAACACATGATGTATGCAGAAAGCAATAAACATTATGAAGGACTTCACACACTCAAGAAAACTTTTCTCCCTTCTGCCATCTAGCAGGAGGTATTGTTGTATTTCATGCCCTTATGTCCAAATTGGGCAACAGTTTTTCACCCAAGACATCAGGCTCTTGAATTCCCAGAACATATGTGGATAGTGGACTTTGGGCTTCTATTGTATACGTCTTAATATTTTAACTTCTATTTTTAACATATTTATGTAAATCTGCTCTGTGGTCCTGGAGAAATTCTATCTCGTCCTTACTGTGAAATGCATGGTATGAACGACAAATAAAGGAGACCTGACTTGATTTCTACCAAGAAGTTCCCTTAACTCACATATTGATGTCAGTTCTAATTAAATGTAGGCATGAACATCTTTGCCTTGGGGTTCTTCAAAGCTGCACCACTGGACTTCAGTATCATCTGACAGAGTACAGTTCGTTCTTTAATTAAACTAATGTCATTTTCATCATTTTTTCAAAATGGAAGGAGAATGATTAACCACTCATAACATCACAACCTTTCCAAAGCTGGAACCTACAACCAACAAAAGGTTCAGACAATTAATTGCTAAGAGAATTGAATAAAGCAGGCCATGTCAATATTAATAAATAAGTCAATGGATCCATGTGGATAAAAAGGTTATTTTATTTTTTAAGAGTAGGCTAAAATCACAGTGGTTACAGTATGGATAGAGGTTTTTCGCTGTGTCAAGTTTGAACACAATGGAAATGCAACTAGTCCCAGCTCCTTATTCATGACCCAATGTTCTGCATAGTCTTTCTTTGTCGAGACAGTACATTTCTGATTATCTGAAAACCACTTAACCAAAATTCTCCTTTACCTGAAATTTTGAAAGTTGAAAAAAATCTTTTCTTTATGCTTGAAAAACCTCCAGTTGTTTTTTTTTGGTGTTATTTAACCATGGATGCAAGTATCTGCTGATGCTGTGGGTTGCTTAATGCATTGTCTCAGTTTTCAAAAAAATCTGGTTAACCGAGAAACATCTGGTCCTAAGCATTTCAGATAACCAGAAATGTACTGTATTAACCCAGGTCGTTATAAATGCTGCAATTAAATCTGCCTCCCCTGCAAGCCTTGGTCAGGTTTTCCATCCTCCAATCACTCATTGTGTGACACAGATTATGGAGGTGACATTGATGTCTTTTCATTCTATGTTCCATGGTTCTTTCCCCTTCTACAAACTCTCAGAACTATGTCTATACCCTTCACGAAATTAAACACCTTGATCAGACCGCTTTCTGTTCCAGGAGATTGATCACAATTTCTCTAATCAATGCACACAACTAAAATCCTTCAGTTCTCGATCATTATAATAATTTTTTAGGACCTTCTCTGAAGCTTCCCAGAAGTCCCAGTATTAGGAATTTTCACCACTATTTAATTGCTCTAGTACTTTCTACTTCTATTTGTAATGAAATCACAGAAATGCTGGAGGAACTCAGCAGTTTGGGCAGTGGCCATAGGAGGTAAAAATGTTTTGGGCCTGAGGCCCTCATCAAGGTGTGGGCAAAAAGCAGGTGTTGTGCAACCACTGTATGCATGCAGCGTAAATATGCATGTATAATGTGAAATATTTTGGATCAAATTAGGGGGGTCGCATTACACAAGGTTATTATTGTAACAATTTTTTTTCTGCCAGGTTTAACGATCAGTAAGATTATCAGCATCCGGCTACATTGATTGAATTTCTACGTGGTTTTGTTTACATTGGTGATTACATGGTCACATGAAACCAAGATTTTTTTAAAAAAAGACACCGTTTATCTACATATGTAGTTATCTACGATTAACTACATAAGTAAAAACTCGTAACAAATCCATTAACCTTTGAAGTACATGATAAAGAGAGGTAATTACATTAACGTCACTTATATAACAGACATTAAACTGGAAAATAACATTTATTCTAGATACACATATTTTGCTGTTGTTCTAATTTCTATCCATGATGTTTTCTCCTGATACGAATGTTTACGATGCACCATTTAAGCTGAAAGTGATCAAGTTTGCAGAAAGCAATAACAACTGTGCAGCCTCCAGAGAATTTGGCGTTGCTGAGAGTAACCGAAATCAGAGGAAGGCAGAAATCAGAGATTGCCAAGTTGCCCATGACCAAATGTTCTCGTAGGGGAAAGTAGGTTCTGAATCCAGATCTGGAGAAGGCACTGGTTGACTGGGTAGAAAGCAGGAGAAAGGATGGTTACATTGTCACCTGTTTCCATATCCAGCTTCAAGCTAGAAAACTGCAGAAATATTGCAAATATGGAGTGAGTGGCACATTCAAGCTGTCAAATGGTTGGTGTCAGAGGTTTATGTAGAGGCACTCCCTGGCCACACGACAGAGAACTAAGATATCACAGATGCTTCCCAGTGACTTAGATGATTAGGTTTCATGAATTTGTGATTAAGTTAAGGAAGGAGCATGACTTTGATATGAATAATATCAGCATGGATGAAATTCCCTTGTGTTTTGATATGCCTGGTAACAGAACTATTGACGAAGTGGGTAGTAAGACAGTTTATGTAAGGACGACAGGTCATGAAAGGACCCATTTCACTGTAGTTTTGTGCTGCTTAGCTGATGGGTCCAAGTTACAGCCAATGGTGATCTTTAAGCGTAAGACCATTGCAAAAGGAGAAAAGTTCCCACCAGGCATTCTTGTACACAACTATCCCAAAGGGGGGATTGATGAAGAGGGCGTCAAACTGTGGTTGGAGAAGGTGTGGAATAGAAGACCTGGATCTCTTTTTAAAAAGCCGTCAATGTTAGTGTGGGACCAGTTACAAGCCCATCTGACAGACCAGTAAAGAAGCAGCTCAATCGATTCAAGATACACCAAGCTGTTATTCCTGGTGGCTTGACAAGTGTACAACAACCCCTTGATGTCGTGCTTATTAAGCCATTTAAGGACCATGTTAGAAAAGACTGGATTTCCTGGATGGCTTCAGACCAAGTGGAGAAAACAGCAGGGGGAAATCTCAAGAAACCAGGCCTATCCACTGTTGTTTCCTGGGTGAAGCAGGCCTGGGATTCACTTCCAAGCAATATGGTCTCCCTGAGTTTTTTTTAAAGGCTGGAATCAGCAACAAAATGGATGGGACTGAAGATGATGTTTTACACACACCAATGGCATCATGAAGAAAGCCTCTACTTCCTCAGGGGTTTGCGGAGGAGCTAGTGGAGTTGTTCAAGTGAACCGGTACGGACTTGAAGGGCCGACGTGGCCTGTTTCCGTGCTGTAAACGGTTATATGCTTATATGGTTATACGGGCCGATGCAAGTACCACCACTACTTCAGACTATGAACAGGAATCTGAAGATGAAATAACAGACACAACAGGCTGGGAAACAGATGAAAAGATCAACAGAGAAGAATGGGAAGCACTTTTTGGAGCATCTGATGATTATGAGTCTGATTTTGAAGGATTTTAAAATAGAAAATGTTTTTATTTTATTTATATATATATTTTACACAATAAATTGATCATGTTTACTATGATGTTTTTGTAATATCATTCAGCACAACACCACTTTTCTTCCACAATGCAGTGCGGAAATGGTGGCCGCCATTCAAAACAACCAGTCAAAGTGGCACTTCCATTATGATTTTGGGCCAATAAAAAGGGGAGTCATATTATACATGGGGATAAAAATTTTCCTCCCTTTTCCCCCTTAAAAATGGGGGGGGGGGGGGGGAAGTCACATTATTCTCGAAATCCATTATACACGCATATTTATGGTACGTATTTATTGTATGAGCTGGCCCGTCCCTTGAACCTGTGACTCTTCCCTCCCGGAAATCCCTATAAAAGCTGTTATGCCCAAATTCCCTCAGTACTTGCCTTGGAACCAGGTCAGCAACATGTGAGATGTGTTGATGTCTTCAGGTGATTAAAGACTATTAATTATAACTCTCTGTCTAATGTGGTTGGTCGATAGTGCTACAGCAGGCAAGGGCCTATATTAAAAAGTTGCATCAAGTCTCTCTGATGTAGAGGAGACCACAATGGATGCAGAAATGTTTGGGGCCTTGAATGAAGGTGAGCGCAAGTGAAACACCTCCTGCGGTCACAGGGTTAAGTGCTAAGGTGGCGATTTGGTGGGAAAGGAGAAGTGAATGAGGGAGTCATGGAGGGAGCAGTCCTTGTAGAGGGAAAACAGTGGAGAAGAAAGAAAGATGCGTCTGGTGGTGGGATCACCTAGTAGGTGGCAGAAATGGCGGAGGATGATATATTGGATGCAGAGGCTGGTGGGGGTGGGGTGGTAGGTAAAGACAATGAAAATCCTGTCCTTGTTGCCTGTGGGGGTAGAGGGGGCAGGACAAGTGTGTGTAATGGAGGATGTGCGAGGGAGTGCCAAGTTGATGGTGGTGGAGGGAAGCCACAATGTTTGAAGAAGGAGGACATCTCTGATAATCTGGCATGGAAGATTTCATCGTGGAAGCAGATGCAATTGAGATGGAAGAATTGAGAGAAAGGAATGAAATAGGGGACATGATGTGAAGGGGTAGCTGAGGAAGTTGGTGGGTTTGTAGAAGATGTCAATCAAGAGCTTGTCTCTGGAGATAAAGACTAATAGATCAAGGAAGGGGAGAATGTTGTTAGGAATGGACCAAGTGAATTTGAGGTCAGGGTGGAAGTTGGCAGCAAAGTGAATAAATTGATGAGATCATCATGCCACAGTATCTGCAGATTTTCATGTTTTACTTCCTCATCTGTATCTGTAAGCCCAGGATCCTGTATAACTTCTATCCACATCCAATAAGATATCCAAACATACAACCAGATTTTATTTTGGTTGCTGTACTCATTAGAATATTGTGCCTTAGCTTATTTTTCCTCTCAATCAAGTTCAAAATTTCATATTTATTGTCAGAGTACATACATGACATCATATACAACCCTAAGATTCTCTTTTCTGATGGTAAGACAGAATTTTTACTTTTCAGTAGTATAAACTATACTCAAGAAAAATATATGTATACAAAAGAGAGAAATGTAAACAAAATGTGCAAATACAGAAAAAAAATTCAGTAATAAATAACGTGCAAAGTAAGAATTCTTAAATGAGTCTGTGTATGTTGTTTTGGAGTCTGATAGCAGACTGGAAACAACTTTTTCTGAACCTAATGGTACGAGTCTCATGGTCCCTATACCTCTTCCATGATGGCAACAGTGAGAACAGAGCGTGTCCTGGGTGTTGTGGATCTTTGATACTCTTCTCTGAAGGCAACATTCCACATAGATTTTCTCAATAGTGGGGGGGAGTTTTACCTGCTACCTTTTGTAGGGCTTTCCACTCAGAGGTATTGGTACTCTATACTTGACTGTGATGCAGCTGGTCAGCACATTTTTCATGCTATATCTATATAAGTTTACCAAGGTTGACAATGTCATGCCAAACCACTGCAAACTCTTGAGGAAGTAGAGGCACTGACATGCTTTCTTCATGATAACATTAGTATGTTAGGTCCAGGAAAGATTGTCGAGATAGTGACTCCATAAATTTATATTTGCTCACATTTTCCATCTCTGATCCCCTAATAATCACTGGATTGTACACCTCTCATTTTCCTTTCCTAAAGTGTACAATCAGCTCCTTTATTTTGATGACATTGAATGAGAGGTTATTGTTTGTACACCTTTCAGACAAGTTTTCAATCTCTCTCCTGTACGCTGAGTCATCGTACCACTACGGTGTATCATCAGTTAATGGTGTTGCTGACATTCATTCATTTAATCAAAATAATATTTTGTATTTCTCCGTCCATTCCACTGACCCACTATTGATCTTGTGGATGCTTTCATAATAGTCCAAATTTTGTGTCATCTGCAGATTTGGAAATAGTGCCCAATCATCCACTTGTACCAAGAGAAGCAGTTGCTCCTGTGCTGGCTGTTGAGAAATGTCTCTGTACGCCCGTCCAAAGAAGTAACCTGTCTCCACAACTCTGTTTCCTGTCACTCAGCCAACTTTCCATTTTTGGTTCCACAGTTGTTCCTTTTATTTCATTGGTTTCAACTTTGAAAGCAATCCTTTCACTTTATAAAATATTTGAAAGTCCTTGTGACAGCAAGATGTTGGAGCAGATTTAGGCCGTTCGGTCAATTGAGTCTCTGCCATTCCAATCATGGCTAATGTTTTTTTCCTCTCAACCCCATTCTCCTGCTTTTTCCCTATAACCTTTGACATCTTTATTCATCAAAAACCTATTAACATGCACTTTAAATCAATGCCTCAGCACCTGTCTGTGGGAACAAATTCTACTGATTCACTACCCTCTGACTGAAGATATTTCTTCTTATCTCTGTTCTAAAGGGACATTCTTTTATTCTGAGGCTGTTTCTTCTGGTCTTAGACGCTTCCACTACTGGAAAGATCTCCTCCACATCCACTCTCTGCAGCACCTTTCAATATTTGGTAGGTTTCTATAAGATACCCCACCCCCATCCTTCCAAACCAGCTATTACAGGCCCAGAGCCATCAAACACTTCTTGTAGGTTATTCTGCTCTTCCCTAGAATCATTCTTATAACCCTCCTCAGGACATTCTCCAATGTCAGCATATCCTTACAAATGGGGCTGCTCACAGTATTCTAAATATGGTCTGACCAATGCTCCAAAGCCTCAGCAATACATCTTTGCTTTGATATTCTAGTCATCTCTAAATGAATGCTTACATTGCATTTGCCTTCATTGCTATCAACTTAACCTGTAAGTTAACCTTTAGGGCAGTGATTCTCAACCTTTTTTGGTGTAAGGCCCACCTGGCTTCTGGCCTAACATGCCATAGCCCACTAGTGGCAATGACTGAGCAATACTTTCAAAACAAAGGCAGCTCTGTGAGAAACACATCGTTATTCTAATTTGAAGTATTTTATTTAACATTTTTAAAGACCCACATAGAAATGTGCTGTGGCAGGGAATCTTGGACTAGATCCCTTTGGACACCTCTTTCTGAATTCTCTCTCCATTTAGATAATAGACTACTTCTTTGTTCCTTGTACCAATGTGCATGACCGTACATTTCCCTATGCTGATTCCATCAGCCACTTCTTTGCCTAACCTATCAAGTTCCTCTCCAGACTCCCTGCTTCCTCAACTCTATCTGCCCCTCCACCTATCCGCAAACTTAGCCACAAAGCCATCGGTTCCGTCATCTAAATCATTGATATACAAAATGAAATACAGTGGTGTTTATCCTGTAATATCCTGATAAAAGATGAGAGGAATTAATTGAAGAGTAGATTATTGATATTCCAATGAAGGATAATCTGATAAATCCAAAACAAGTAAAGTGAATAAAGTAGTCGGTAGTAACCAGTAACTTACTCATATCGCACCTGCAGGAGAAAGGAATCTCAGGGTTGCATGTGATGTCATGTACGTACTCTGACAATAAATCTGAAATCTAATGTATCAGTCAGATTTGAATGAAGCAACTTTGTCAGAGAATTTGGTGACAATTTTAAGACCTTTTCTATAATCTTATTTCCTTTGAGTTTCTTCATAATATTGTGGGATCAGGGGACTTCCTCCAATATGAAGAATGAATTAGTAAAGAAAGAAAGATGCAATGGATTTCTCTCTGAACCAGATCAACAGAGGTGGAGCCATTCCTTTGGGGAGCTTGGTACCCTGTAGGGAGAGATTTAAGCTAATTTGGCAGAGCATGTACATGGTAGGTAGCACTGCAGAGGAAAGGGGGAAATGGTGTAAAAAGAAATGAGGGATAATTTACACCAAAACAAAATCTGGAAAAAAAACCCAGGTAGGATGAAACAAATGAGGGTCAATATGAGGGTCTAAGGTAGGCTTAGAATGCATATGGTTTAAATGAGGTTAGTGAGTTCAAACATAATAATCTTCATCAGGAGATTATGATGTCACGACAATAACAGACCTGGCTAAAAAAAAGGAGAGGATTAGGAACTAAATATTCCTTGATACAAGACATAGGATAGATCATAGTAACTTCAGAGGGAAAGTGAAAAAGAAAAGTGAGGTGAAGAGAACGTAACAAAACTGGTAAAAAAAAAAGTAGAAAGAACACAAAAATATTGCATCATCATGTGGACAGGAAAAATGTTTGGAGAGGTGAGGATAATTCAAAACAAAATGTCCTCTGCAAGGTGGAGGACATGTTTTAGGTACTCAAGGAATACTTTACATCAGGATTCTCCTGGATGCTGCTGGAAACAGAGAGGAAAGATACAGTTGAGTTTATTGGTGGCATTACAAGGCACTTCATTTTTGTGTGACTGTCACTATTAAGAGTTAACAAATTGAGGGCTAGTATAAGCTGCGACCATTCACAACTATGGAAAAAACTGAGTTGGCTACAATCAGGTACCGACTGTGCCCAAGGTTTATCCTCTGGAGAAAGCAAAGGAACATTTGTTGCTTTAATCCAGGCACAGGTGTGAAGAGTCATGTAAGAAACACACTTAAAGGAGCAGGCACTTTGTGATCGGGGCTGTTTTAAAGGAACAGGACTTGGAGCAGCAGCCATCTGAAGGATCACTGCTGGAGTGACTCTGTTGTAGTGATCAATTTGTTTCTTTCTCCTTGTCAGGAGAAATTTTGATCCTCACCATGACCAAAGGAAGGGTCATTTTGAAGGGGAATTAGTGCACCACACCTTGACCAAAAGAAAGGTCATTTTGAAGGAGAATTATTAAATCCCACTTTGACTGACTCATATTTGGGTATTAGAAGCAGGAGAATTACTCCATTTGGATCATGACCACTGTGAGTCATTTTGGACTGAGCCGCATCTGAGTTCTGGAAGTGAAAATTTACTCATTTTGTTTCCCCTCACCAGGAGAAGGGGAGTTGTGACAACTGTCTGTGAAAGAACATTAACTCTGGAAGTAACTTTTGTGAGTTTTCGGCAATCTGTCACTCAGTCTCTTCCACCTCATTTGCAAAAGGTTGCTACACATACACACACATAGATAAGTAGTTATATTATTAGTAATTAATATTTTAAAAATAACTCTGTCTTGGTGAATTTCTATTGCTGCTGGTCTTTGACATAACCATGGCTGAATATAAGAGATTAACGAGGAAGTGAAGAAAGAGTAGTCGTTTTTGAAGTGGATAAGTTACTATACCTAGATGGGGTGAAACCAGGATTGCACCACATTCCAGATCACATGGACAGCCAAGATATTGATTGGAGAAAGCCAGCATGGATTTGATAAAGTCTGATGAAGCAGCAGAAAGGATTGAAGGTGAAGAGTCAGTTGATGTTGTTTACTTGGATTTTCTGAAGGTTTTTGATGAGGTGCCATGCATGAGGCTGCTAGAAAAGATTGTCAGAGTACGTACATGACATCACATGCAACCCTAAGATTCCTTTCTCCTGCAGGTGTGATATGAATAAGTTACTGGTTACTACCGACTACTTTATATGCTTTACTTGTTTTGGATTTATCAGATTATCCTTCATTGGAATATCAATAATCTACTCTTCAATTAATTCCTCTCATCTTTTATCTGCTCTTGATCTTTTTTAATCTTCAGATACATTTCAATGACCTGGCTAACGTCAATCCCTCAGAACATTAAAACAAAGAGAAATGCACAATTTTCTTTATGAAATTAATTGGACAGCACTTTCAAACATTTGGAATGTGTGATTGACTATAAGCAATAAAGGAATGAAAATGCACTTTAGCAGGGTTTAGACTGGAGCTCCACGGAATCAGCCATTCATTGCACACTCTTTCTGAGTTTCAACGCCAATGGAAGGGATAAAAGTCCGTGCCTGCACCAACAACCACTTCGCAGTCTGTTGGATTTTACATTTCATAATTCTCACAGTTGTACCTATTCTCAGTCCAATCATCCAGAGCTTTCCTTTGGAGTGAGTTCAATGTTTGCCCACCACTTTGAAGACTTGGAAAGTTAAACTACATAATGTTATACTTGTGGGCGTTTGGGATAATTATTTGGCTGCTAGTAATGCTATACTAAAATAGCAAAAAGAACTATTGAAAAACATTTTCTCCAGGCAGAGATTTAAAGCTATTTCTATTCATTCCAATTACTCTGGTGCTTAGTGACATATGCTCCATTATGGCTTTGAAAGTAAAAGAAATGATGATGAAAACTTGGTAGTCAAACATTTCATGCAGTGGAAAGCAAAACAGTTTAACTTAATCCCAAAGACAATACCAAAATTATGAATCATACAGAGGCTCTAAATTCTATTCAATATCATAGACAATTAAATTAAAAGTTCAATTTACTAGCTGTCCTTTGGAATCTTAAAGAGCGATTAAGGAAGACATTGTGTCCTGGTGTCAGAAGCATTGATTGATGAAATTATGATACTACAACATGTCAAAATCAGGATACTGAATGTTGGGCATGAGCTCTCCCAACTAAGGTAACGTAAACCTGTGCAGAAAATTGCAATTGCAATCACACTCAATGGAATACATTTAGATATCTAAGTTGCTGGACAAATAGATGCCAAAGTAGACCAACGTACAGGTATACCCCGCTTTAGAAATACTCGAATTATGAAAATTCGCTTTTAAAAAGAAAGTCGTGTTCGCTTTTACAAAAGGATTTGAATGGGTTTTCACTTTTACAAATATAGCCTCCAATAGTAGTGAATGGGTCTTCGCTTTATGTCATTTTAGCTTGCGAAATGTTTCCTAGGAATGTTCTCATTTCATAAAGCAGGGTATACCTGCATATTTTTTTAATATAATTTTTTTATTTTTCACACTGTGAACCATATCAACAAAAATATGTAAAAATGTTTCTCATTAAATATACACAGTTGCATTTTTTCCCCCTTTCCCTCCCTCCCCTCTTCCCACCCTCCTCCAAAACCCATAAATATTCAACATATGCAATACAATAAAACCATAAAACAATATATTCACACAAAAGAAAATAAACAAGAAAAATGCATCATCTATTTGTTACAAACTGAATCTAGTCGTTTCCAAGGCAAGCTCTCTCTGTTACGTTCCATGTACGGTTCCCAAATATGTTGAAACAATGTGACTTTATTTTTTAAATGATATGTTATTTTTTCCAATGGAATACATTTATTCATTTCCATGTACCATTGCTGTATACTCAGGCTCTCTTCCATTTTCCAAGTTGACATTATACATTTTTTGCTACAGCTAAGGCTATCATAATGAATCTTTTTTGTACTTTATCCAATTTGAGGCCGAATTCCTTACTTCTTATGTTACTTAAAAGAAAGATCTCTGGATTTTTTGGTATGTTATTTTTTGTGATTTTATTTAATATCTGATTTAGTTCTTCCCAAAACGTATTCACTTTCGTACATGCCCAAATTGCATGTATTGTTGTTCCCATTTCCAACTTACAGTGAAAACATCTATCTGATAAAGTTGAAGCCCATTCTTTTAATTTTTGAGGAGTGATATGTACCCTGTGTAACCAATTATACTGAGTCATGTGTAACCTTGTGTTTATAGTTCCAGAACATAACTTTTCCCATGCTTCATTTTTTATCTTCATGTTTAAATCCTTTTCCCACTTTTGTTTAGGTTTATAGTTTATTTCATAATTTTCCTCATCTTGCAAATGTACATGTTCATTATAAATCTTTTAATTATCATTGTGTCTGTAATCACATATTCAAAGCTGCTTCCTTCAGGTAATCTCAATCTGTTTCCCAATTTATCCTTTAAATAAGCTTTCAGTTGATGGTATGCAAACATTGTACCATGAGTTATTCCATATTTGTACTTCAACTGTTCAAATGTTAATAAATTATTTCCCAAAAAACAATTTTCTATTCTTTTGATTCCTTTTCTCTCCCATTCTCTAAAGAAAAGGTTATCTACTGTAAAAGGGATGAGTGGATTTTGCGTCAATAATAATTTTGGTATTTGGTAATTAGTTTTTTTCCTTTCTAAGTGGATCTTCTTCCATGTATTAAGTAAATGATGCAATACTGGTGAGCTTTTATATTGCACCAACTTTTCATCCCACTTATAAAGTATATGTTCCGGTACCTTCTCCTCTATTTTATCTAGTTCTATCTTAGTCCAGTCTGGTTTTTCCCTTGCCTGGTAAAAATCTGATAAATACCTTAATTGTGCAGCTCCATAATAATTTCTAAAGTTTGGTAACTGCAAACCACCTTGGTTATACCTCTCTGTTAATTTATCTAACACTACCCTTGGTTTCCTCCCTTTTCACAAGCATTTCCTTATTATTCTCTTTAGTTCATTAAAAAAAAATTCTGTTAAGGGAAGTGGTAACATTTGAAATAAGTATTGTATCCTTGGGAACACGTACATTCTAATGCAGTTTACCCTCCCTATCAATGTTAGTGGTAATTCTTTCCAATGTTCTAAGTCTTCCTGCAATTTCTTTATTAGTGGCTGATAATTTAGTTTGTACAAGTGGCTTAAGTTATTATTTAACCTGATCCCTAGGTATCAGATTGCTTGTGCTTGCCATTTAAATGGTGATTCTTTTTTAAATTCTGTATAGTCTGCATTACTCATTGGCATCACTTCACTTTTCTTTGCGTTGATCTTGTATCCTGATATTTCTCCATATTCCTTCAATTTCTTATGTAATTCTTTTACTGATACCTCTGGTTCTGTTAGGTATACTATGATGTCATAGGCAAATAAGCTGATTTTATACTCCTCCTTTATTTTTATCTCTTTTATTTTATTTTCTATTCTTATAAGTTCTGCCAAAGGTTCTATTGCTAAGGCAAACAATGAGGAGATAATGGACATCAACTAGGACTAGTTGACCTAATTAATTTAAATTGATTCGATACATATCCATTTACTGCTACCTTCGCCAATCCTTAAATCCAATTTATATATTTTTCTGGTAGATCGAACATCTATAATACTTTAAATAAGTAAGTCCACTCTACTCTGTCAAAGGCTTTTTTTCTGGGTCTAAACTAACAGCCACTGTTGGCTTCTTATTTCCTTAAACTGCATGAATTAGATTAATAAGTTTACAGACATTATCTGCTGTTTGTCTTTTCTTAATAAATCCAGTTTGACCTTGTTTTACTATTTTTGGTACACAATCAGCCAATCTGTTTTCTAATAATTTCACTATTATCTTATAATCTGAGTAAAGTAGAGATATTGGTCTATATGATGCTGGTGTTAATGGATCCTCGCCCTGTCTTTGGTATTACTGTAATTATTGCTGTCTTACATGAATCTGGCAAGTTTTGTGTTTCTTCTACCTGGTTCATTACTTCCAGGAGAGGAGGAATTAATAACTTTTTAAATGTTTTATAAAATTCTATTGGAAATCCATCCTCTCCTGGTATTTTATTGTTCGGCAGCTTTTTTAATATATCCTATACTTCCTCTATTTCAAATTGTTTTATTCATTTGTTTTGTTCCTCTTCTTGCAATTTTGGCAGTTCAATTTTAGCTAAAAACTCCTCTATTTTATCATCTTTTCCCTCATTCTCAGTTTGGTATAATTGTTCATAAAATTCCTTAAAGTTTTCATTAAACTCTGTTGGGTTAAATGTAATTTGTTTGTCCTTTTTCTTTGATGCCAATACAGTTCTTTTAGCTTGTTCTGTTTTAAGTTGCCAGGCTAATATTTTATGTGTTTTTTTCTCCAAGTTCATAATACTTTTGATTTGTTTTCATTATGTTCTTCTCCACCTTATACATTAGTAATGTTTCATATTTATTTTTGTCCGCCAATTCTTTCTTTTCATTATATCATCCCTTTTTACTAGTTATTTTTCTGTACTTACTATCTCCCTTTCCAACTGCTCTATTTCACAATTGTAATCCTTTTTCATCTTAGTTACATAACTTATTATCTGTCCTCTAATGAAGGCTTTCATTGCATCCCATAATATAAATTTGTCTTTCACTGATTCTGTGTTTATTTCAAAATATGTTTTAATTTGGCGTTCAATAAACTATCTAAATTCCTGTCTTTTAAGTAGCATGGAGTTTAACCTCCATCTATATGTTCTTGGTGGGATGTCCTCCAGTTCTATTGCTAATAATAGGGGTGAATGATCTGATAGTAGTCTAACTTTATACTCAGTTTTCCTAACTCTCCCTTGAATATGAGCCGACAACAAAAACATATCAATCCTTGAGTATGTTTTATGCCTACTCGAATAATATGAATATTCCTTCTCTCTTGGGTGTTGCCTCCTCCATATATCTGTAATTTTCATTTCCTGCATTGATTTAACCATAAATTTGGCTACTTTATTCTTTTTGCTTGTCTTTCATCCAGTTTTATCCAACATTGGATCCAAATTAAGGTTAAAATTCCCTCCTATCAATATATTCCCTTGTGTGTCTGCAATCTTCAAAAAAATATCCTGCATAAACTTTTGATCCTCCTCATTAGGCGCATATATATTGAGCAAATTCCAAAATTCTGAGTGTATCTGACACTTTATCATTACATACCTCCCTGCTGGATTTATTATTTCCTCCTCTATTTTTGATTGGTACATTTTTGTTAATTAATATGGCTACACCTCTAGCTTTTGAATTATAGGATGCTGCTGCTATGTGTCCTACCCAGTTTCTCTTTAATTAGTTTCGTTCCACTTCAGTTAGATGCATTTCCTGCACAAATGCCATATCTATTTTTTCCTTCTTCAATAAATTTAGTAGCCTCTTCCTTTTAATTTGGTTATGTATTCCATTAATGTTTATAGTCATATAGTTCAACGTGGCCATCTTATATCTTGCTTACACCTCTTTTCCACCTCCTTGCCACCTCCATCCTGCAGTTCCCCATTTTCATCTTAGTTTTCCCTTATTAAACTCAATGTACAACAACACATTTAAAACATAAAATACCACAAAAATTCCCACACCAAATAATACCATAACCCCAAATGCTTCCCCCACTCTCTGAGTTGTCCATTATCCCTTCCTGGGAAACCACAACTCCCCTTTCCATTTGGATTGCGATCTTGCTCGCAAGCATCAACTGATTTTGCAGTGACGGTTATTCCCTCTCCCCCCAGCCTCCCGGAGAAAACACTTTTTTTTTTTTTTTTTTTACGCATATAACAAAGCTTTCTCTTTTTCTTCCCCCTCCTTCCTTCCCTTCTCTTTTCCATCTTTAGTTTTTTACATATACATTGTTTTTACATCTTTATATATACTTTATCGCCGTTCTTCATTCTTGTTACTTCTCTTCATCTCTTCTTCTGTCCTACAAACATTCTGCAAATTCTTGTGCTTCTTCCGGATCCAAGAACAGTCTGTTTTGCTCCCCGGGTATAAATATTTTAAGCACGGCTGGATGTCTTAACATGAATTTATAACCTTTTTTCCATAAAATTGTTTTTGCTGTATTAAACTCCTTCCTCTTCTTTAAGAGTTCAAAACTTATGTCTGGGTAAAAAAATATATTTTGACCCTTGTATTCCAATGGTTTATTATCTTCTCTAACTTTATTCCTTGCCCGCTCCAGTATATTTTCTCTTGTCGTATATTTCAAAAATTTTACTAAAATGGATCTTGGTTTTTGATTTGCCTGTAGTTTCTGAGCTAATGCTCTGTGTTCTCTTTCTATTTCCATTTCTTCCTGCATTTCTGTCATTCCCAGGACCTTTGGGATCTATCCTTTTATAAATTCCTTCATGTCTGTGCCTTCTTCACCCTCCTTCAGGCCCAGTATTTTTAAGTTGTTTTGCCTACTTTAATTTTCCAACATATTAATTTTCTGAGATAACAACTCTTGTGTCTCTTTAATTTTTTTGTCACTTACTTCCAATTTTTCTCTTAAGTCATTTACTTCCATTTCTACAGCCGTTTCCCGCTCTTCCATATTCTCTAATCTTTTCCCTATTTCTGACATGACCAGTTCTAAATTTTGCATTTTATCTTCTGCTCTTTTCATTTTTCTTTTAATTGTACTAAATTCTAATGATAACCATTCTTTTAATGATCTCATTTGTTCTTCAAAAAAGGCTTCATCTATATTCTGTCCATCAGTTTTACCTTCTATTTCTCTGTGAAGATCTTGGTCTTCTTCTTCCTCTTCTTCTGTGTCTGTACTTGTGTTTGTGCCTCTTCTATTTTTCCTGATGAGCTGCTTATATCTCTTTGTTGGGTCTCCTCTTGATGTTCCTCTTGCTGTTGGTCCTCCCCTCCTGGGCTGCCCGTCTGTCAGGCCTCCTGCCATTGTTCCTCTTGTTGGTCACCCCTCCAACTTTCTACTTCGTCTGTTTCCTCACTCCCTCCCCTGCCGCCTTCCTCATCCTCCAGCTGAGCACCCTGGTGTTGGGCATACCTCAGCTGGTCATGCAGTGGCTGCCCGCTCCTCTGCTGAGCCCCCGCCCATCGGTGTCCTCTTTTTCCTTTGATTGCGCAGATGCGCATTTTGTTTGGCTCCGAGTGCCATTTTTGAAGTCCACCAGTTTGGAAGTCATGACTCCGCAGGGCAGGCACCAACCTTGGGGATCGGGCGCTCCTCATCACCACAGCTCCCTGTTCCTTCGTGCAGGTAAGGCCTTCTTCTTTCTTCTCCGGTGCCTTTTCTTCTTTTTTTGGTTGTTTTTACTTTCTCCTTCTTGGGTGCCATCTTCTTTCTCTTTTCTGTCACTTTATCTTCTATTTCTTATATTTTATTTTTCTTGAGCTTTGTCTTTTCCTAACTTATTTCCTATTTTTCTGGAAAGGGCTGGTTTTACCCGACCAGCCACTACTCCATCACGTGACTCCCTGAATACCTGCATATTAAACCTTATTGGTCACTACAAGAGGGCATATACCAATCGTTCAAGTCTTGGAGAATACTTCAAAGGAAAGTACATTATATTGTTACTTTACATTCAACCATGAATTGAAGGAATCCTTTGATTTATTCTTCATGGCACTAAGATTGTCAAGAGACACTTGAGACGTTTAAGATATTTGAGGAACTTGCCTATCAAAGGTCAACTTGCTTGTGGAGTCGAGTGAAACAGATTTAACTTCTGAAAAGCACAAGTAGGAACTAACTAAAGCCATGTTAGAGAGGTTGTGTGGTCAAAAACATGAATCAAGTTCTGTGAAGTGTGAGACTGAAAGTGGTAAAGGGATTGTGAGACCAGGGTGGCCCACATGTTGCAACTGCTGGGAATTGTAGTATGGGCAACTGAAAAAGAAAGGCACTCTGCATTGATGCATCTTTTTTGGAGAATTATTTCTACAAACAATACATAATGAAATTACATTGTAAGGCAATGGGGTGGACAAACAGAAGTGAACAGCAATAAAGGGTCTAGATTCACAATATCAGTGGAAAGTAATGTGCCAAGGATGGGTGCTTAGCCCACTGTTCTATTCATTATGCACCCATGACTATGTGACCAGGCACAGTTCCAATACTATCTACAAGTTTGCCGATAACACCACAGTTGTCAGCAGAATCACAAATGGCAATGAGGAAGCGTACAGGAAGGAGATAAATCAACTCGTTGAATGGTGTAATCACAACAACCTTGTGCTCAATGTCCGCAAAACCAAGGAGATGATTGTGGACTTCAGGAGGAAGTCAGGGGAACATAACCCAGTCCTCAATGAGGGCTCAGTAGTGGAGAGAGTCAATAACTTCAAATTCCTGGGTGTCAACATCTCTGAGGATCTATTCTGGAGCCTCTATGTTGATGAAATCACAAAGAAGGCTCGCCAGCGGTAATACTTTGTGAGGTGTCTGAGGAGATTCGGCATGTCACCAAAGACTCTCGTAAACTTCTACAGGTGTACCGTGGAGAGCAATCTTACTAGTTGCATCACTGCCTACAATGGAGGTGCCAACTCTTAGGACAAGAATAAACTCTAGAAGATTGTTAACTTGGCCTGTGACATCACAGGCACCAGACTTCACTCCATCGAGGGCATCTACATGAGGTGGTGACTTAAAAAGCAGTCTCTATCCTCAAAGACCCCCACTACCCAGGCTATGCCCTCTTCATTCTGCTACCATCAGGAAAAAGACACAGGAACCTAAAGACGAGCATTCAGCGGCACAAGGATAGCTTCTTCCCAGCTGCCTTCCTGAGGTTCCTGAATAATCAATGAACTTCTTGTGCACTATTATTTATTTTTTATATAGTTATGTTGTAAGATGGTTATGATATGAATGTTTGCTCTATGATGCTGACATAAAATACCAAATTTCATGACTTGTTCATGACAATAAATCAGAATTTATGGTGTTAAAAGGGGCCAGTTGTGTGAAAGGAACATTCACTAAATTTGTCAAAACCAAAATGTCAGTGCAGGGACAATTAGTGTCATCTCAACCTGAGAAAGAAACAAGACAAAAATGTACTTAGATGTCAGGAATCTTGGTGAAGCTCTAAATTAGTGCCACTACTCTTGAGTAGAGGCATTTTTTTCTGTGTGCTTCACCATGAAACACCCCCTTCCCTGGCAGAGGGCCAAAACCTGTCTCCTCACATCCAATTACAACCCCTTGTTTCTTGTTGCAGACCCACATGATTTGAATGTGAGCTTTCTTCACAAGTCTGAAAGATTTTCTAATTAGTTTGACTATTCCAATAGAGTAATGTCAGTAGGAAGGATGCTTGTATCAGCCAAATACTAACCTCCAAAAGAAGTCTCACTTTCCAGCTCTTAGCCTGCACCCATGTAGATTACAAAATGCCCAACGCTCAATCAGATGATATACAAGATGACTAGTATTTCTGTTGTCACCATACTTTCTGGCACTGTTTGGCTCTTTGAATAATGTTGACTTCCTCACGTCTGAAAGTAGTGTAGTGGTGCAGATGGTGGAGCAGAAGGTTCAGTCCTGATCTCTTGCACTGCCTGTGTGCACTTGCCACCGTTCTTTGTGGCAGAGTAATTTTCTTCTTCGTGCTCTGCCTCCTCTCCCATTGCAGAGACATGTAAGTAGATGAGTGGTGAACTCAGGGAAGTTTAATGGGAATGTGGGGAGAACAGGATGATGTGGATAGGTGTGTGATAGTACAGACCTATCACCAATGTATATAGTTACAGTATCTAGAGTATGTAATGACTGTGCTTACAGCGATTGGCTGAGAGCTTAGCCACGCCTACTGTCTGGGCCTTAAAGGGTTGTGTCCCGAGCCAGGTTGGATCATTCCGGACTGGTCGGCCACCTGTGAAGAGCTCCTGTCTTTTGTTAATAAAAGCCTTGGTTTGGATCAACAAGTCTTTGGTTCTTTCGACGAGCTCTACAATTTTATTAGCAAAAAGAATTTTTTTAAAAAGGGATGGAGCGTCTGACTCGGCCAGAAAAACTTGACTCGACCCACAGTCAGCTACAGCCTTCAAAGCCTTTAAGTTCTGGCTGTTGAACTTTGAAAACTTCCTAAGGCTCATTGAGGTGGAGGAGGATAACCAGCGTCTAACAGCATTGCTGTCTATGGTGTCCTTGAGAGTCTACGAGAACATCCAGGATGAGACCACTTACACCGCAGCCATAAAGATACTGAAAGAACTGTACGATCAACCAACGAACAGAGTTCATGCCTGGGTCGTGCTTGCGTCGAGGAAGGAACAGCCCGGTGAGTCCAGCAGGGCATATTTACAAGTAGTAAAGGCATTGGGCAAGGACTGTAACTGTGTGGACAAAACTGCTGCCGAGATCACAAACGATCTTGTCCGGGATGCTTATGTGGCCGGACTCCGATCGATCGAAGTGAGGCTCAGCTTGCTCGAACAAGGGGTAGAAAACTAGAGGACGTGGCCCGGATTGCAATCACAATGGAGGATGCAGCCTTAAAGTCAAACGAGTTCTCTAAGGACTGGACCCCTGGTTCTGATGTGAGTAGAGTGCCCTTCTACCCTACCACCTCCCGATATACTGACGGCCTGTCGGCTGCTGCTACACTGCCCCGTGCGAACCCAAAGTGTTATTTCTGCAGGAGGGACAAGCACAGCAGGTCCTAGTGCCCAGCAAAAAAAGCCAGGTCCAAGAAGTGCCTTAAAAAAGGCCACTTTGCTGCAGTCTGTAGGTCTAAAATGGCCGCCGGCAAACACAGTGCCTCGTGTGAAGCCCAATTGCCACTATCCCATTCAAACTCTTCTTCCCCAGAGCTCTCGTCCAATGAGAGCGAGGGCTCCCCTGCATGGCAACGCCTGACGTCACGGAGACGCCGAACCCGGAAGGGGCAGCCCAAACTTGCAACCATGATATTGGCCCGCCTCTCGCCCCCATGCGGAACACTCGACCCGGCCTCGGTCCCGACTGTAGCGCCCGCTATTGCCACGGCCACGACTACCCCCAGTCACGGCTGCTGCTGCCACCGCCACAGCCACCCCCGGAGACGATGATACCGCTACCGCTGCCCGCTCCCCTGCTGCTGCTGCCAACGCCGCCGCCGGTGCAACCACCACGACCGACTGGGGACCCGCCGTGGCCAAGCAGGTACTCGCCCTAGCGTCCTTCGCTGACGACCGCTGGGGCCCGACTGCCGCGATCGACGACCTATCCACCGCCAACCGCGAGCAACAAACCCCACTACTTACCGTTAATCCGCCGACGCTGCCACGACAGCACCTCCGGGAGTACCTCCAACCTGCTCCTCCAGCGCTGACTGCGTCTATGATGTCATCCCGTTGCGTGATGTCAACACGCGGAACTCCCCTGTCAAAAGGATCAGTGGCTGCTTCTATAACACTAAATCAGCAATGCTCTCATCCCCTCACTAAAGCAATGGAACTGATTAAAGTGCATGGACACTCCACCAATTACTTATTTGACTCTGGGTCAACTGACAGTTTTATCCAGCCAGATCTGTCCCTCCGTGGCGGACTTGACATTACCCCCACTACCCAGAGGATCTCATTAGCGACGAGGTCGCACTCGATTGGTATAAAGGGGTATTGCATCACCACGCTGGAAGTACAGGGCGTAATGGTCACCCACTTCAAATTATTCGTCCTTCCCCAATTTTGCGCCCCAGTGTTGCTGGGATTAGACTTTCAGTGTCGGTTTCGAACGGTGTCCCTACACTTTGGGGGACCCCACGCCACCCTCTCGGTCTGCCATCGCCCCACCCCTGAAGCACCTGAGCAACCCATCCCGTGCCCCGGGGCCACTCCTGCGGCCTTTCCACACTCCGGAATGCCCCGCCAGCACTCTTCGCAAACCTCACCCCTGGCTGGAAGCCTGTGGCCACCAAAAGTTGGCAATATAGTTATGAAAACAGGCAATTCATTAGGAGTGAGGTGCGTAGATTGCTGGATGAGGGCATCATCAAACCCAGTTCAAGTCCCTGGAGAGCCCAGGTGGTGGTTGTCAAGATTGGGGAAAAGCTACGGATGGTGGTCGACTATAGCCAGACCATTAACCGCTTCACGCTCCTGGATGCGTACCCCCTGCAACGCATCACGGATGTGGTGAACCAGATCACCCAAAACTGCATATTCTCCACCATTGACCTACATTCAACCTACCACCAGCTCCCGATCTGCTATGAGGACCGACCATTCATGGGCTTCGAAGCGAATGGGTGGCTGTATCAATTTCTCAGGGTACCATTCGGGGTCATGAATGGTGTCGCGGTCTTCCAGCGGGAAATGGACCGGATGGTGGACCAGAACGGGCTAACTGCTTCCTTCCCATATCTGAACAATGTCACCATCTGCGGCCACGACACGCAGGACCACAACGCCAACCTAGACAAATTTCTTCAAACTGGAGTCAGCTGAACCTGACCTACAATTTTGACAAGTGTGTCTTCCGGACCACACGACTCGCAATTCTAGGTTGCGTGGTGGAGAACGGGGTAGTGATCCCAGATCCTGACCGCAAGCGTCCCCTAATGGACTTACCCCACCCCCCCCCATACCCAGAAAGCGCTCAAACGCTGCTTGGGCTTTTTCTCATATTACGCCCAATAGGTTCCACACTACGCCGACAAGGCACGTCCTCTTATCAAGACCACCTCCTTTCCCCTCTCGACCGAAGCCAGAGCAGCTTTTGATCGAATCAAATCTGACATCGCCGCTGCAACGCTGCAAGCGATCGATGACTCTGTCCCGTTTCAAGTTGAGAGCGATGCATCCGACTTCACCCTGGCAGCCACCTTGAACCAGGCCAGTCGACCTGTAACCTTCTTCTCCAGAACCCTCCAGGGTCCAGAGAGTAGACACTTCTCGGTCGAGAAGGAGGCCCAGGCCATAGTTGAAGCGGTGTGTCGTTGGAAACATTACCTCGCTGGGAGGCGCTTTACACTGTTTACTGATCAACGTGCGGTCTCCTTCATGTTCAGCAACACCCAGCGAGGTAAGGTAAAAAACGACAAAATTGCCAGATGGAGAATCGAACTCTCCACCTTTAACTATGACATCCTGTACTGGCCTGGTAAGCTCAACGACCCACCTGACGCGCTCTCCAGACTACAGAAACTCCATGAGGCGCTCTGTCATCCAGGGGTCACTAGGTTTGCCCACTTTGTGAAGGCACGCAACCTACCCTACACAGTCGAGGAGATTCGCTCCATGACCTGAGCCTGTTCGGTGTGCGCTGAATGCAAGCCCCATTTCTTCCTTCCGGGGAACTCCTACGTTATCAAAGCCACCCGCCCCTTCGAGCATCTTAGTGTAGACTTTAAGGGGCCCCTACCGTCGTCCAACCATAATAACTACATCCTTACGGCCATCGACGAGTACTCCCGCTTCCCGTTCACTGTGCCCTGCCCAGACACCACCACCACCTCAGTGATACAGGCCCTTCACAGTATCTTCGCCATTTTTGGGTACTCCAATTCCATCCACAGTGATAGGGGGTCCTCATTCATGAGCGCAGAGCTGCAACAGTACCTTCTGGTGTGTGGTATCGCTTCAAGCAGGACCACCAGCTATAACCCACGCGGTAACGGCCAGGTTGAGAGGGAGAATGCCACCATTTGGAGAGCGGTTACACTTGCTCTCCGATCTAAAGGTCTCCCCACCTCTCACTGGCAGGAGGTTCCTCACTAGTGCCTTACACTCCATCCGCTCCCTCCTATGTACTGCGACAAATGCCACCCCCCACGAAAGGATGATCCTTTTACCGAGGAAATCCGAATCTGGAACCACTATACTGGCATGGCTCACTGTCCCTGGCCCCGTCCTTTTGCGACGCCACGTCCGGCACTCAAAGAACGACCCCTTGGTCGACCGAGTGACTCTACTCCACACGAACCCGCATTACGCCTACGTTGAGTTCCCAGATGGGCGGGAGGACACTGTTTCGGTGCGGGACCTAGCTCAGGACGCGGTAGGCCCAGCAACCCCCCCCAACCCAACCTTCCCCAACTCTTTATTCCCCAGGCTCCATGCCGGAACAGATGGACCAACAGCACCCCAACGACTGCCGACAACACGGCTGGGGAACTGTGCGAAGGAGCGGTCACACCCAATGAGCCCGCTGGCGACACCACTCCAGCGACCCCAATCCCAGCACCACGGCGGTCACGCTAGATGGTCAGACTCCCTGACCGCTACAGTCCTTAACCTACCCCTTCCTTTCATTCTGTCCCTCGTTTTATTTTCCTTCCCTTCTCCCTCTTCAGCCCTTCCACCCCAGGGTCAGTTCTCCAAGAAGGGGTGAATGTGATAGTATAGACCTATCACCAATGTATATAGTTACAGTATCTAGAGTATGTAATGACTGTGCTTACAGCGATTGGCTGAGAGCTTAGCCACGCCTACTGTCTGGGCCTTAAAGGGTTGTGTCCCTAGCCAGGTCGGATCATTCCGGACTGGTCGGCCTCCTGTGAAGAGCCCCTATCTTTTGCTAATAAAAGCCTTGGTTTGGATCAACAAGTCTTTGGTTCTTTCGACGAGCTCTACAAGGTGCTTAATAGTTTATTGCACTCTCGATAAGCCAAAGGACATGTGTCAATGCTTTATTACTCCCTGCTAATTTATACACTCTACATTTGGGCCAAACTGCCAGGGGATATTATTCCTTCCTGTCCACCCTGTCTAATGGTATACAACTTGTTAAAATATCAGTCAGTCCCAGTCTGGCTAATTTTTCCTCATAACAACAATTCCCCAGCTTTTATTTTTTTAATGCATCAGCCAGGGAAGGCAAGTATTATAAGTAAAACTCAAAAGTCTGCAGACACTGTGGTTGAAGTAAAAACACAATGCTGGAGAAACACTATTTGGCCTGCTGAGTTTTATTTTAAGGTGACTATCATATTTCCTTGTCACCTAATCTATATGTATATATGTTCTTCCTTTATCTCCCTGCACTTGTCTATATCCCATCAAGAACTAAGTATTCACTGTCTCATCAAAGGAATGAATACATCCCCCTAAATGAATTTCATTTGCCATTCTAAACTCATCCAATTGATTCCTTGAAATCTTCCCATTGTCTAAAATATTCTTTGGTATTATGAACTACTCACCCTGGTATTTTCAATCATTATGAAAAACCTTGACTTACACAATAGATGTGTACATTTTCCTGAGCTATTGGAAACCTGTCAGGTGTTTTACAAAACGTTGCTTTCAATCTGCTTTTAGGAAGGAGAAGGAAAGAAAATTAAACACATTTGATATCTGTTCAGAGGAACTGATTGAACTTGTGTATTTGGACAGATGCTGATTTAAATTGTAATGAGTTGTTTGGATTAGATGGTCCAGTCTGCTTTTGTGGCGAGTCCTGCCTTGATAGAAATATTTCATTTGTCCACCTGAATGATGTATTGTTTATCTTGATTGAACAGTGTTACAGACCCTACAAGATCTCTCTCTCTCTCACACACACACACACACACACACACACACACACACACACACACACACACACACACACACACACACACAGAGTGTTACAGACCCTACAAGATTTCTCTCTCACATACACACACACACAAAACCCTCAATTTAACCATAGGGGTAGCTCCAACAGACTTCCCTGTTAATTTTTGGGAGTAGCCATGGTTATCCTGTTTGAAAGAATTAACTCTTCCTTCCTTCGGTTAAGATATTTCACTTCCTTACTAAAACAGTTGGGAATCAAACCATGGATTTGCTTAAAACATAACTTTACAACTGGAACCTTACGCATAAAAATCTCACCTAGTATTGTTTGAGTGATTCACCCTGCCCACTTACTTGAGATAAAATGCAGTTTTCATTATCACTTCCCCAGAGGATATTGCAATCAGAATCTAATTGTTTAAAGAGGTAATTTTATTAAAAATGCATTACGCAATATTTTGGCAGAATGTACAATAGCAAAGTTGACATTTTCCAAAAAAATGACTTTGGATGATAAAGACAACACTGATGATTCCTCAGGGAGTATCATAAGTTTACAAATGTGTAAAAATAGACCATTATGGAATTTTGTGCCCAATATTAATTTCATGTGCTGAATGACAGTCAAGACTGAGTGGACATGGCAAGTTGGGTGATAAGAATATCAAGTCTTGGAAGGAAGCAGAAGCTATTTACTAGAACAATGCCAAGAATTTAAGGCATTAGTCTCACAAGACAGAAAGTCGCCTCCTTAGTATGGAGTAATTGAAGGGGAGGGGGGGATTTGGGAAAATAGATTTGAAAAAGTAAGGAGATGATGTTTCCAGTTCATAGGAAAGACGTTAGTCAGAAAACAGCTTTAAGAACACACAGTGGCACATGGGAAGCATTGCCGCCTTGCAGTACCAGTGTGGGGTGAAACACAAAAGTCTGCAGATGCTGTGATTGTAGTAAAATGCTGAAGGAACACTGCCAGTCTCACAGCATTCATAGGAGGTAAAGATATATTACCAACATTTCAGGCCTGATTTAAGAGGGTGACAGTGTCCTGTGTTTACAAGGCTGAACACCTAATGATGCCAGGGAATACAAATGAAGATGTGTCCCACACTGGATAACACCCCCTAGTGGTCTTCCTTCATCATAGTAATTGAGGGAACTGTCACATTTGTGGCCCGAAACGTGAAGTTAATAAAACATTAAACACAAGTTTATCAGGTAAACTTCTTAGTGTCTTTTATTCTCCCGTTTCCTTTGTTCTCCTGCTTGTGTTCTTATCTCTCCCTCATACCACGTGACTTCCGGTACATCTCATACATATTCATTATCATGACATCCCTCCTTTAATCAGAAATAAACTTTACCTTCACTTACCAATATCCCTTGGAAACATACAAACATCGTAACTAATGGTAATACTATAACTCAACTACATAAAATTTACTTCCTACAGCACTCATACATGCACTTTATGATATAAGATTAAAATACTGTCCCAAAGTTCTTATTAAAACTATGGCACAAAGTCTTCGTATCGTTTGGGCACTTTCCGGTTTCGTTTCGGCCTGCCTGCGATATTGTCGTCGCTTCTCGGTTGTTCACTCTCAGTGTCGGAAATACTGCTCGCCACGGCTTCGGTGTTTCTGGCGCTCTATTCACTTCATCAGGAGTGCTGGTAACTGCTTCTGGAACATCATCAGGTCTCTCTGTTTCAGCATCTCGTATTGGCCTTTCAACCTCTTCGCTCGATATATCTCTGGACTGGTACCTTTTTACACTTGATACATTTCTCTTATACAGGACTCCAGTCGGAGACTTGACTGTCACCATACTGCCACTTCTGGATACGACAGTATAGGGTTGATGGTAATAAGGTGTATCTAGCTTACCACCAGTTTCATGCCTCACTAGAACATTATCTCCTGGCATGATGACTGAGTACTTGGCTCCACGTTTCGAATCTGTGTACAGCTTTGCTGCACCTTTCTTTTCAGCATCGTGGTCCCTCATCTCCTGGTCGTCTCGGATTTCCTTTATTTCTGGCATTTTTGTGCGGATTTTTCTCCCAAAAAATGCTTCTGCAGGACTTTTTCCAGTGGTTGCATGAGGCGTTGCTCGATAGACAGCCACATAAGATAGCAATGCTTCTCGCCAATTTTGTCCTTCTGCGTGTGCAATCCTCAATCGTTTTTCAATGGACTGATTTTGTCTCTCTACTTCCCCGTTGGCTTGCGGCCATTTCAGAGTTACTTTATGATGGTGGATACCTGTGGTCCTCATGTATTCCGCAAATGTCTCTGAAATGAATTGTGGACCATTGTCAGAGTATAATGTAACAGGTAATCCATATCTTGCGAATATCTCTGCTAACGCTTGTATTGTTTTTTCAGTGGTTGTGGACTTCAACACCACGTACTCATAGTATCTGCTGTAGTAATCTATCACTACCATAATTGATTCACCCGTCGGTAAAGGTCCAAGAAAATCAACAGCTACGTCGATCCATGGTCCTGTCGGAAGTTGCGTACTCCGGATCGGTTCTGGCGGATTACTCCTACTTGTGATTTGACATCCGTGACAAATTTTAACAAATTTCTCTGCGTCTTTATCACAACCTGGCCACCATACCTTGGTTCTGAGGTTTTGCTTGGTACCAACAATACCTAGGTGTCCTTCATGCGCTAAGGATACGATCTTCGGTCTCAATCTTTGCGGTATCACCAATCTGCAACCTCTCAATACACACTGTCCGATGCAACAAAGTTCGTCTCTAATGGGAATGTAAGCCTTGTGAGTACACTTGTCCCATTGTCCACTCTGTATGCATTCTCTTACTTCCATGAGTTCTGGATCACGTTCAGATTCTCTCTCGACTTCCTTCGTAGTCACAGCTTTCGGTGTCGCCTGAATAGCTACGAAGCGTACAAAGCTCTCTGTTTCTGTTCCCAATTCTGACTTGGATTGTAGACCACCATCCTTCACCAATCTGGACAGCGGATCTGCAATGTTTGCTTTCCCTGCAATGTGGATTACTTTATATTTGTAGGGTTGTAGTCTGAGTACCCATCTCTCTATTCTGGCACATGCTTTGGATCTAGGTGCATAGATCACCTCTAATGGCTTATGATCTGTGATGAGTTCAAATTCAATGCCGTATAAATATGCATGGAACCTCTCACAGGCCCATACAAGTCTGAGTGCTTCTTTCTCTGTCTGAGAGTATCTTCTTTCCACATCTGATAACGATCTGCTGGCATAGGCAATGATTCTTGGTCCTCCATCATGCATCTGGACCAACACGGCTCCTAAACCAACCTGGCTGGCATCCGCTATGACTTTGGTTGATGCCGCCGGATCGTAATATCCAAGAGTTTTTGCATCTGTCAGGCTTTGCTTCAGCGCTGTGAATGCTTTCTTCTGCTCAGATCCAAAATGAAATGGTACACCTTTCCTGGTTAGTTTCCTTAGTGGTTCTGCCACTGTAGCGAAATTAGGAATGAACTTTGCACAAAAATTGACCAATCCCAGGAAACTCCTCACCTCTGTTGTGTTCTGAGGTGCACGTGCCTCTGCAATAGCTTTCACCTTGGCCTCTGCAGGGTTTAGTCCTTTCCGTGTAAGTCTGTGTCCCATGAAGTCCATTTCTGACACACCGAACTGGCACTTGTTTCCATTCACGGTAAGGCCTGCCTCCTGTAGTCTAGCTAGTACACGCCTCAACCGTTTGTCATGCTCTTCCTTCGTTGGTGCATGGACTATGATGTCGTCAGAAATGTTGGCAACTCCAGGAATGCCTTGAATCACTCGATGGATTTCATACTGGTAGATCTCCGAAGCTGCATTAATTCCAAATGATAGTCTCTTGTATCGATACAATCCACCGTGAGTCACAAATGTAGTTACATCTCAGGAACCTGGATCCAGCTCTAATTGATGATAGCCCCATTTCACATCAATTTTTTGAGAATACCTTGCTGGTAGTTAGTTCTTGAAGTATTTCCTCCACTGTTGGTATAGGGTGTCGTTCTCTAATTATAGCTTCATTGGCCATTCTCATGTCAAAACATAGTCTTATGTTACCCTTTGGTTTGGGCACAATTACTACGGGACTGACCCATTGTGTCGAATGTTCCACAGGTTCAATAATGTCTTGTTCGATCAATTCTTTAATTTTGGCTTCGACTTTCCCACGAAGTCCAAATGGAGTTCGGCGCATTGGTTGTGCCTTGGGTTTGACCGTTTCATCTACCGCTATCTTCAATTGTCGACCTTTCAGCTTTCCTACTCCTTGGAAGACTGCGGGGAATTCTTGCTTCATATCCTCGTATGACTGAATTGAATTGACACAAGCTCCAATATGAAGTATTGCCAGGTCTTGCGCTGTGCTTCTACTCAACAATGGTTCTCCCCTCTCTTCTATGACCATAAACTCTGCTTCGGTGTACTTATCTCCAGCTTCAACAGTTGCAGTAAAACATCCAATGGTCTGCAATGGCTTGGTGGCTGTGTATGGATACAGTTTCTTGGAACACTTCTTTGAGGTACAGATGATCTTTTTCCTTTTCATCTTCTCCCATAAATGTCGATCAATCACATTACTGTCACTGCCTGAGTCTACAATGACCTGAACTGTCACTCCACCAATGATCACTGGGACTTTCTCATGATGTATCTCATTCAACGTAAATTGGTAACAACTCTGTTCCTCCTGGGTATCATCATCGTCACCGTCTATCTGGCGAATGGTATCTTTCTTTCCAGGATACTTTCCTTTCCCCCAGACTTTGCCTTTGGAAGTTGTACTCTTCCTCTTCTGGTCTGCATTGGACTTGCTTTTGCACTTCTTTGCAAAGTGGTCCTTACCTCCACACTTTCTGCAAACTTTGCCTTTGGCTGGGCAATATGGGTCTTTTCCAAAGTGACTTCGGTTTCCACATCGATAACACTCCACGTCCTGTGTCGGCGTATATCTTGGCTGATTATGGCGATGTGAGAGCCTCTTAATTTGCTGGCTTGAGTTGTCTTTCAGGGTCATGGTATGAAATTGCCCTTCAACAACCTCTAATGCAGCAGCAATGGTTAAAACATCGGTGAGTTCCAACTCACTCCCTCTTTCCAGTAGATGTCTTCTGAGTTTATCTGATCTGCAGTGCTGTACGACTTGATCCAATAATTGGTTGTCCAAATCAGCTGGCATGTAATTGCATCCAACAGCTAGCTGGCGTAGTCTCGTCACGTACTGAGCAATTGTCTGGCCATCTACTTGTCTCGTTCTCCGAAACAAATGGCGTTGAAATGTAGCATTCAGTGTCACTACATAGTGTGCATTTAATGCATCTACCGCTTTCTGGTACTCATCCTTTCTTCCAGTATTCAAAAGTGTCTTAAATGTTTCCCGAACTGAGGGTCCTGCAGTGAAAAGAAGTAACGCCCTCCTCTGCGCTTTTTGTTCAACTGTACCGGTATCTAGAAATAGGCCACGACTGTCGGCGTAGGATTCAAATTCTTCCAGCCATGCCTTCCACTTCACACTTACAGTGCTTGCATCACCAGTCGGGTCAAAATGAGCAATTCCACTATGTGTTAGAAAGTCACTGTCTGCACTAGCCATGAGGAAATATTCCAGCCCCAAAAGTACTGAGTCACAGAGAAAATTCTTATCACCTTGAAGTTGTCTGTAAACCTCTGTAATCTTGTTTAGTCTTTAATTTTCTTCAAGCTTCTTCCATCCTCGTCGCCAATGTCACATTTGTGGCCCGAAATGTGAAGTTAATAAAACATTAAACACAAGTTTATCAGGTAAACTTCTTAGTGTCTTTTATTCTCCTGTTTCCTTTGTTCTTATCTCTCTCATACCACGTGACTTCCGGTATATCTCATACATATTCATTATCATGACAGGAACCAACCCAGTTATCTCCATAAGAGAGGATCAATCTAAACAATACTAAAACATCAGGAATTGCAACACATAGTCTTGCAAATCAACCTTTACCTCCTATGGATGTTGCAAGACCAGCTGAATTCCTCCAGCATTTCTGTGTGTTTTCACTCCAGTGGGGGAGATGTTATGGAGAAGTTTAGGCAAGAAAATGCAGTTCATTTTATAGATTGTCATATAGCCCACAGGGCACCAAAGGCAGAGAATTCTCATGTTTAATGTGTTAATTATGTTATAAAAGTAAATGCACCTTTAAAGACTGATACCAGATTCTGCCTTTTACAATTTAATGCCATTGCAAACATGGGGAAGAGCAAGATCACCTGAAAGGGAAACATCATGAGAGTGGAGGTGAGGGGGGTGGGGGAAGAACAACAGGATAGCACAGTGGACAGTGTAGAGTGAACTAAAATGGAAATAGCAGAGATAGGGGGTGGGGTCATGTAGGCCTGAAAGGAAGATACAATGAGCTGAAGTGGACCTGAAAATGTGATGGTCCAATGGACGGGTGGAATGAACCCAGAACAGGGATAAACAAGCTGTTGGGGCCACTGTAGGAAAAAGTAATTGCCCTCTGATGAGGTGAAGAGAGTTGGGGATTTAGTTGTGGACTGACATGGTGGGTGCATGCAAGTGACTAGCACCAGCTAGGGTGAGGCAAGAATAGGTTGACAAGGACATGAACGTGAAAAAAAGATGGCAGCAAGATGCTCAAGTGGACATGAGAGAATAAATGCTCTGCGGATTGTATCAGGTGAAACCCAACCATTAGCAAAAAGGACTGTTGAGCAATAATTGGTCACAAGGTGATACAGAGAGAGTCGGGTGACAGGATAACATGAAAGGTGCAGGGAAAAGAGACAACGTCACATATAAAGTGAACCAGGTCAAGGTCGACAAGGATCTAGATGTGCTGAAGAGCCTGTTTTTGTGATATGGTGTTCCATGGGGAATAAGAGACCTGGGTGGATAGAGGACCAGGCAACTCACTAAGGAACATGCAGCAGGAATGAGCAGGGTGAAGCAGAGAGAGTAAAGTGTTCGGTAATGGACCTGAACTGAGGAGATGCAGGATGATGAGCCAGCACTTTGCTTCAGGTGAAACATGTAGGATGACAATTACTTGAAAGGAAGACAGAACATTGTGCTCCAGCGGACCCAAAAGGAACACACAGCATGCTGGAGCTGATGCGGATGTGAAAGGAAGACACAGGAACTGATGCGAAGCTGAAAGTGTGATTGTTCAGTGGACCATATGGAGTGAACTCCGACCAGGATAGACAGATTGTCAGGATCACTGTGCAACTCTGAGGAAACAAGGAGAGCTGGACTTTTGGAAGTGGACCTGCAATATGAGGACATGCAGGGTCAGGAGGTAGTACATCAGTAGTGTGAAACATGGATAGGTTGACAAATACCCAAGGAAGAGAGAGAGAGAGAGAGAGAAGAAAGTGATGCTTAAGCAGATCTGAAAGGAGCATAGCTCAGTGATAGTGATGCAACCGAGTACAAGTCAACGTCAGCAGAAGCGGACATGAAAGAGGCAAAGCACATAGAGTGAACCCCAAATGGCAATAAATTTAGCGAAGATGTAACTAATGAAGGACTGCACAGAGATAGTTGGCCACAAGCTGAAGCTGGGTGATTGGTCAATATGAAATGATGCAGGAAGAAGAAAGGGTGAAATAGGAATAGGCAATTGGGATGAAAGATTTTTACAGGTTAATTTGATTTCTTCTGGCACACAAAACACTGTGAGACAAAATGTAGGAAGTAGGACACAAATCATTGTTCTTTGGAAGAGATGGGAATGCTTTTTCAAACATTCAAATCCTCCAGGTCAGCTCAGAGTGAAAAACATTTTCCTGCACAGATGTTTTTTTTACTTTGTTTCTAAGCTGTAACTGAAAGTAATGAGAAATAAGGAAGTACAGCCTGACACAATAGTGAAATAACTAAAACTCAGCATGATCAGGCTGACGATATTTATATAAAACCTCTATTTAATCACAATAAAGTAGTTTTGCTTAAACCAATTTATGTCTACAGTGCCTCTTTTCAGCAAAAACTAAACTGCTGAATCAAAAAGAATAAAAATAGTTTTAGTTAGTGGTAAGACTGTGAAAGGAAGAGGGCAGTGTGGAGTTTATGCAGTCATATAAATATGACTGTTCAGCAGACCATGAAAGGAAAACCCAAGAAAGGAATGGCCTGAGATACTAGGCAACTAGTATCTCAAAGGGTGAAAAAACAGAGAGTGTAGGGTGACTGTCCAATATGCAAAGGTGTGCAGAGAGAAGAGCATCAGGTAGGGAGCAATGGGTCCAGTTTGACAATGACAGGAAAGAGAAACAGCAGCGTGATGGTCAAACAAAGTTGAAAACAAAAGATAGCATGGGTGAAGAGGACCTGAAAAGGCAGTCGCCAGTGGACTGACTAGGGTCAACAATGGATAAGGGCAGACAGAGGGGGAGACAACTAATCCAGGAATGTGCAGTAGGGACAAGCTGCTGAGCAAAGCCGGGAGAGTAGGATGTTCAGTAATGGACCAACCAATGCAAAAGGAAGCAAGGTGACAAGCCAGCACCCCAGCTAGTGTAACAGATTTGCATAGGACGTAGAAGAAGAGGTGACTTTTTGGGACAAAATAATACAACTGTTGTCTTCTGAGTTTTCTTACTTTTTGGCCCCTTTTTTTCTCCCTTGGCAAGGTAACAGCAGTGTCCTGCATTCTTTCCCTCAACTACATACAGATCTTTTGTTTTAACATTTCAATATGAACTCAACTCAGTGTACACAGTATTAGCCGAGAACTTTGAAGATTTGCCCAGGAAAACATTTTGCATTTTAAAATCCTTTCAAACAATATAAAAAGCAAAAATAGTGGCACTTGTGGGTGAGATAAAAGTTGCATAGAGAAACTAACTGGCCACAATCATATATTTAACAAGAAAAGCCTGAGTTTTCTTGCCTTTCTGCCCCTTTTTCTCCTAAGCATGTAAAATAACAGAATTGACACTGTGAAACCTCAGCAAAGCTATGTGGATTACATGACCAGCACATGGTAATGGAGTCAAAACACCAGTAAGATAAAAACATCCATAAAATTTACATTAATGGTTAAAATATAAAACCAACTGTAAAACATAATAATATTAGTAATGAAAAATATACATTAAGAATGATGACATAACCAATTCATTTTCCAAGGAAAACATTTAAAATAGTCCAGTTGCAATCTTCTCCCCCACTTACCCTTAGCAAGGTAACAGCAGTGGAAGATACAGACAGGGAGGGACTTCGGAAGTACACAAGAGGTGTGCACCACTGAATTCATTCCCACCAGAAACATTAATAAAATGACAGTAAATACAAGTAACTCATTGAGATAAAATTCACAACTATAGAATTGAGAATAAAAATTATTAAAACCCATTTTAACTCTGCAACACTAGGGTGAAATTTGTAAAGGATCCAAAACGACTTTTGCTTATTGCTCAAACAGACCCAATGGGAATACAGCAGACTAAAGCTGACTCACATGTGAAACAAGAGAGCAATATGGAGTTGATGTGGACCCAAAGTTGTGATTGAGTGAACATCGAACAGGAGGCAATTATCAGCAGGTTGAAACAGAATGCAGGATGACCGGTCAATACAAAAAGTTACAGGGATAATAAACAGAATCAGAATTTATCGTCCTGGACAAGAAATGAAATTCATTGTTTTGTGGCAGCATCACAGTGAAAATATTAATATAAATCACCTTACAAAAATAAATATAAATGGAGCACAAAAAATCAAAGTAAGGCAGTGTCTTACATATTGGTTCGTTGATCATTCAGAGACAGTGCAACAGACACGATGAAGCAGCTCTAGGTTTGACAAGAACCAGAAAGAGAAATGGAAGCATGGAGGATAGGGTGAGGTGAAGTGAACTTGAAAGGATGGGTGGTAAATCAGGAAAGTCTGCAGACGCTGTGGTTGAAGTAAAAATAAAATGCTGGAGAAACTCAGCTGGTCAAGCAGCATACTTTATATTGCAAAGGTAAAAAGGCTTGAGCGTTTCATCAAGGTATACTTCATCAAGGTACTGAAAGGGTGGTGAACCAGCACACTGGGTAGGGTGAATAATGGACATGGGCAGACTGTGGGTCGGCAGCTAACCAAGGATTGTGCTGTAATGATTTTTAACCAAAAGAAGACTTTATTGGCAATAAATTATTTACAAACTGTTCAGTCTCTTTCAACCCTTAATTTTGTATCTATACATTTCCATCTCTCTAAATTGTAACATTAATTTCTATTTAGCAGCATTTCCCCAACTGTGCACCATGTTGATATTCCCCTCTGTTGTTTGAGGGGCTACACCTCAGCCTCAGCCTCTCAATGCCAGTAACAGAAGGACCCAAGACTGTGGTCCTTCACCACAGCGCTCTCACAATGGCTGTAGCAACCCTCAGTGCTCTGTCAGCACGTACTCCTGCAGCCTTTAATGTGCCAGTTGGCATTGTTCTTGCACCGACAAATCTGTGTGCTGAAAGACCACAGGTTTCAGGCAGACCAAAGTGTGTCTTTCACTGAGTTGATGGTCTTCCAGCAGTTCTGGATGTCTGATTCTGTGTGCGTTCCCATGAATAGCCCATGAATCAGAGAGTCTTCTGTCACGCTGTTGCTATGGATGAACATACATACAGACATATATACAACACGGTAACAGGCCATTTTGGCCCATGACTCCATGCAGCCCAATTTACACCCCATTAATCTATAACCCTGGTATGTTTTTGAACAGTGGTAGGAAACCGGAGTCCCTGGAGAAAACCCACACAGAAATGGGGAGCATGTCAAGGATGCTTGAATCCATCTCCACACACTTTTCCACAGAGGATAGGTGGTGTGGCAAAGTCCAGCTGACTGGGACATTGCTCAGCAACAAGGCCAGGCCCATCCTTCGCAACACCTGGGGCAGATAGAACCCCAGAACATAGCAGCATTTGGTGCCCTCGTACTTTGGTTCCATGCATAGTCTAATGCAGCCACACGAGGATGAGGACCATGTTGTGTACATCCTTACTCCCGTTGCTGGTGATTAGTACATGGTGACCCTTTGGACCTCTCCATCTTGAATCCACAAATCAAATGGAAGATTGTTCTGGTGACCACCGAGGCAGAGTTATGTGAGATGGGCCACACCTGTGCCACCTACAGCAGCAGTGAGAGCACCTCACACCCGATGACTAAGTTCTTCCCAGTTATTGAGAGGGAATGTTGTGCCCACAGGCTCAGTTTCTGATATATCTTTGCAATTCACTCCGAGCAATTTTTGTTGCATGCCTCTGCCTCTCCAAACCAGATCCCCATCACCTTCAGGTAGTCATAACTGATGTGAAAGAGATGCTGGACTGGGCAGGCCAGTTACAGAAGAGCATTGCCTTACTCCTCTTCTCATTTTCCCTGGCATCTGATGCAGACTCAAAATGGTCGCAGATGCTGATCAGTCTGCAGACTGATCATGTGTCTGGACAGAAGATGGTCATATCATCCATGTGCAAATTCATGGAGGCTTTGACTGGCAACATCATTTCTCTTATGCCCTCTTCCTTCCTGATGGATTCAGCATGGGACTCTCTGCAGCACACAAATAACACTGGAGAGAAAAGACAACCATTCCTAACAGGAGACTTGATGGGCAAGACATGTATTTCCCATCCATGTTTTAGACTGGATTATGGATGTCCATGTAGAGTAGTCTAATCCAATTTCTCTTTCATTCCCCAAGCCTATTTTGGAGAGCACGTCCTATGTGTATGTGTGCAATATCTGGTCGAAAGTCTTCTCTCTGTCTAAGCTGCCCAGGTAGGTTTCTGGCTCCCTGTCCTGCTTGTAGGCAATGGTACCTCTGAGCAGCATAAGGCTGCTAGAGATCTTCCTGCCCGGAACCATGCAGATTTGGTCTGGTGGATTACCTGTCACAGGGCAGACTTGACTCAATTGGTGACGGTCTTGATATTTGATAATGATAGGGGTTTACAATTCCTGATGTTCTCCTTCTTCCCCTTTGGTTTGAAGATGAGGGTGATGATCCTCTTCCTCATGGAGTCTGACATTCTCTCTGCTAGGAGCATAGTATTGTATACTTCCATCAGATCCAGATACATCCAGTCTCACAGAGCCGTGTGTAACACAGCCAGTAAGCCTCATCCCAAAAGGAATGGATGGAGTCTGCCAATTCTCCAGGGGTAATGGGCTGCTCTAGATTATCTCGCTTGTTCTTGTTTAACAGCTTCATGATAGAGGACAGAAAGCTTTGGGATGCAAAAACTCTGCTGATCTTCAGTAGGCCCATCTGCAAGGATGTGACTGAGCTGTCTTCTTCCTTAAGGCTGTGGATCACAGAGCTCCCTCTGTGAACCTTTTGGAAGAAGAAGCATGAGCATGTCTTATCCTGCTCCAATGTGCAGACTCTAGATCATAAAATGATCTTGGAGGACTCCAAGGTGAATTGCGCTGGTTGCCAGCTCTTCGCCTCTCAGAGTTCCCCCTTACCTCTCTCGATTGCAGAAGGAGGAGTTGCTGCAGGTAAGTCTGGAGTTGGCTCAGTTCCCTCTGCCTCTGTTCTGCTCTCAGAACACCGTTGAAGTAAAGAACCTCTTGATGTTCTCTTTGATTATTTCTCACCAATTCACTGGGAAAGGGCTTCATCATTCTCCAACCATGATCTTGTGTTCTTTAAAGCGATATGGTTGCAAACGGGACAGGACTGGCAGCTTAGGGATCCTGTGTTTCATTGATTTAGATGGAATAGAGAAGGAGGTAAAAGAGGGGGAGGCATAGGATTGCTAATCAGGAAGAATGTCATAGTTGCTCTCAGAGAGGACCTAATGGCAGGCTCAACAACTGAGGTAATGTGGGTGGAGATCAGAAATAAGAAAGGGTAATTCACTCTGATTGGGAAAAAGAACCAATTGGGAAATGAACAATTGGATAAGCAGATTATGAAAAGTTGCAAAAGCAACAGGATTGTCATGAGGGGAGACTTTAATTACCCACATGTTGACTGGGAAGCCAATAGTGCTTAGACGTGGCAGAATTTGTTAAGTGAATCCAGGAGTATTCCTTGAAGCAGTATATAGGTTAACCAAGCAATAAAGGGCAAGTGAGCTCATCCAGGTGATCAGAGTTTCAGAGAGGGAACTAAGATTACTCCTTAACTTTCAAGACAATTATGGCCAAGGATAATCTTGGGCCTTGTAGAAAAGTACTAACTAGGAAGAGGGTAAATCCAACCACAATTAGACAGGAGCTATGTGGAGTAATCTTGGAGCAGGTGTTTTTGGGCAAGCCCAAACTGACATGTGAGACCACCTGACAAGAGACTAAACTTAGCATGTTTTAGTGTGAAGACGGGATCTAAGAGGCCTCTAGACAGACATGAATATGAAAGGGATGGAGAGATTTCTATCTGGTGCAAGCACCCATGTTTTACTTTCATTTGGATATCATGTTTAGCACATTCATGTGGACCAGAGGGCCTGTACCTGGATTGTAATGTTCGATGAAGGGTTTTGACCTAAAATACTGATCATTCTTTATTTCCCCACTGCTGCTGCTTGACCTGCCATGTTCTTCCAGCAGATTGTTCCTTTTTATTGTTAATCATCTTGATTAGATTTATGTTGCCTTTCTTGGTCAGAACATACCTAAACGATCTTCTGTATTGCTCGGGGGTTACCAGTGTGGTAGTTGTAGTGAAGTAACTTAACTAGAAGCACAGCTAACCTTCTGGGACAAGTCTCCAAGACTGCAGACAGTGCTTTGTTTAAATATTTAACCCTCAACCAGCACTATTAAGACAGTTTGCTTCATCATTATTGCTGCTTCGGATCTAGTTGTGCCGTCCAGCTCCAGCATTTCTAACAGTAAAATAATAAACACATTTCAGATTTCAGATTTATTGTCAGAGTACATACATGAAATCATATACAATCCTGAGATTGCTTTTTTTTTTCGCGGGCACAGTAGAATTACCCCTAATTGGTAGTGCAAAAGATAAACTGTACACAGCGTAAATATGTAAACAAATAATGAATGTAAACAAACGACAAAATTACAATAAAAATATAAATTATGTTTTAACATTTTTAAGGGCCTATATAATTCAAAATCATTCTTATAGCTGCTTTGAATATTTGTGAGTCATTGCTACTTTAATGAAATGTGAAAAATATCTAAAATCTGTCATGATTTAAAACCCAATGATCTGACATAATTATACAAGAGATGACAGCAGCGAGTGTACAGATAGAATACCATTGATTTACTACCTGTGTGATGCCCTTGGATAGCTAGAGAGATTGGTCTGATTGTTTTAGTGTTACTCTCTGGGTAAAGGCATTGAAAGGATTGGGACGAAGCCAGTGCGGGCAGCAAGGTTCACAGCTGGTTGGAAGGGTTGCTCAGAATTAGCTGAGCATGACTGACTACAACAGGATCCAGCCTCAAAGACTCCCAAAGGAAGTTTCAGAACACCAATCTTCCTGCAAATTGATAGTGTAGTGGCCTGCTAACCGGGACGCTTCCCGGAACACAGGATGACCGATGAACGCAGAAACCGCACAGACCCCACGGGGGCCAACAACCTTCGTCCCAGTTGATCATCTGCACGGCGGGAAACAACGAGCAATGGTGGGAACTGTTGCTGAAGCTGGCGCTGCTATGACATCACTCCTGGTGTCAGCAGCGAGGAGAGAATATAAACAGAGCTGCCAGTGCAATAAATCAGTCTTTGACATCGACTTCTTGAGTGTGTGCCTTTCTTTCCACATTTCGCGGTAGCACACACACTACACTGGTGACCCCGGCAGGTCCAACCAGCAGTTGGATACAAAGATGACGGACCAAGCAGCTCTTCACTGAAGGTGCTAACTTTCTGAGTTTCGCAGCCACATGTGTAGTTTGAACAGGCTGAGGCCCAGTTCCACCTTTGACAGATCGCCGACGACACATGTTACTACTTTGTGGTGAGCTCACTCGACCAGAACATGACAGCAAAGGTCAGCGACTTCCTGTGGCAGCCTCTGGAGCAAGGTAAATACTATGCCATTAAGAAGCTATTAAACTGCACCTTCGAGCTCTCATGCATGAGCGTGCTGCCCGATGGTTTTTGGGGCAGGGCTTCATCCGCTCTCATGAGCAAAATGCTTGCCCTTTCAGAGGAACATAAGCCTTGCGTGCTCTTCGAGCATATTTTCCTGGAGCAGCAGCCTGAAGATATCTGACTCTTGCTTGCCGATGAGGACTTCAGCAACCCAAGGAGAGTCGCAGCCTGGCAGATGTGCTCTGGAGAGCAAGGAAAGAAAATGGCACCTTAGTGGAGCAGATCGCTAGGCCCTGCACACAGCTGGCAACAAGGCCATAGCAAACAGAGAAGCAGGTAGACCCCACCTACCCAACAGTATTGCTACTATCACCAACAATGGGGTGCGGGGCCCATCGATGCCGCCCACCCTGAGTGTTTCAGGGAAATGCCATGACCAATCATTGTTGATGGCTGTGGCGGTTGGCCAACATGATATCCTCCTCCACGTGTGGATTCTCTGTCAGGAAGGTGCTTCCTCATTGACACTGGCACTGAAATAAGTGTCCTTGATCCCTTACCCTATGACACCCAGAACGACAAACCTGGCCCGGCACTAAGGGCAGCCAACAGTACCACCATATGAACTTTCGGCACTCGCCCCCTCCCCTTGGCTTTGACAGCAACTGGTTCACTTGGGCATTCACAATTGCGGCTGTGTCCCATCTGATCCTGGAACAGACTTCCTGCGAGCCCACTGCCTGCTGGTGTTTAGTGCACGGCAGAACTATTCAAACAACGACCCTGGGCGAGGCCAAGTTACCTGCCCCCACCTCAACTCCATTATTCTGTTCGACAACATATTTACATATTTACATATTTGATCATGGCGCCCCAATTTTCTTCCTTCAAACAAAAGCATGGGGTAAGGCACCACATTCTCACTGAGGCCCCCCGCTCCACGCCAGGGCACGTTGACTTCCTCCCGAGAAGCTCACCCTCACCAAGGAGGAGTTTCAAAAATGGAAGAGCTGGGGATTGTGCAGTGCTCCAACAGCCCATGGGCCTTCCCCTGAACATGGTACCAAAGGCGGCAGCAGGGTGGAGGCCATGTGGTGATTATCGTTGTGTCAACGAGGCCACCACACCCGACAGGTACCCCGCGACCCATATCTAAGACCTGTGAGTACGTTTTCATTTGGAGGGGGGCACACCAAACTCCTCTGCAATGGCCATATGAGGGGCAGTATAGTCAGACACAGCAGGTCGACATGTGTGCTGGATATCGACGGTAAGGAAGAGACTTTCACTATCGGCTGCCTCAAACCAGCACGTCTGGACATTAACCAGACATCCCCTGTGACGCAGAAGTAGGCCACTGAAAGTGGCAGACAGCACTGATCGCTTCTTTTGGGGTGAGGTCATGTTGTGGCCCGCTAACTCGTACATGACCCAGTACACAAGATGGCTGACAAAGGCGGCAACCGAGCAGATCCGGTGGGGGCCAACGACCTTCGTCCCAGGTGACCACCTGCACGGCAGGAAACAACGAGCCACGGCGGGAATGCCATCCAAACTGAAGCCGGCGCTGCTGTGATGTTATTCCTGGCGTCAGCAGCGAGGAGAGAATAAAAGCAGAGATGCCAGTCCAATAAATCAGTCTTCAACTTCGACTTCTTTTCACATTTCACGGTAACGTGCGTGCTACAATAGTTATTTCGTGATTCTTGCCACAATAATTGTCTGCATGATCGCTTGTTTACACCCACTAAGAAGAGAATGAGTCTTTGATGTGGAAAATCAATTCATTAATAATAACCATGGAACCATTCTGCACCATTAAGGATTAAATTTAATTAAACCAAATCCATAAATTACCCATAGACCCACAGTGAATGCATATGAAATGTCAAATGAGATCTTTTCTGTGGTCAAACATAAAAAGTGCTTATACAGGTAAAATTATGTGGAAAAAAAAATGTCACTTTTCATATCCAATTTTTGGCACATTACTGGCGATCTACAGCAAACATCATGGTCTCTACACAACCACAACATTCCCCATTATCAGCTTAATGTGATTTTCACCATGGCATATCATTGTAATTTAATTTATTGTCTGATGCATCTGCTGCAAGTTTGAAATTTTGGTACATCTGGACATTGTAAGTATATGAGACAATAAACTCTCATACAAAACCATACTCATATCATTGTGGAAAAAAAACTGTTTAATGGGACCCAGAAATAGTTTTCAAGAAAGTAAACAAGTACAAAGAAATGCAGAAACCTGATGACCAAGGTCATCCCACAGGTCCATGGGATATACATCATTTAAAACAAACAGAGCAAGTTTCAAATGTCAACATTAATTTGCATTTGCAAACCAACAACAGGAGCCTCGAATATACCTTTGAGAGTCCTGTGGATATCAATTTAGGTAAAGAAACAGAAAGACTGGCATGGTTGGCGTAGCAGTTAGCACAATGCCTTTACACTGCCAGCGATTGGGACCAGGATTTGAATCCCACACTGTCTGCAGGGAGTTTGTACCATTTCCTTGTGTCTGCGCGGGTTTTCCCTTGGGACTCCAGTTTCCTCCCACTGTTCAAAATGTACCAGGGGTTGTAGGTTAGTTAGTGTAAAATGGGCGGCACAGACTCATGGGTCGAAATGGCCTTCTATCTTGCTGTATGTTTAAATTAAATTAACTGCAAATGCTGAAATCTTGATCAAACTATGAACATTATTGATTACTGTATATTTGTGTGCAATTGAATTTTGTGGACTAATTTTTAGGGTGAAATTTAGGGAGTCAATTATTACACGCACATTATTTTAGATCACAATAAGTACCTGTGACGTTTGAGCTGTCAGGAGCTCAGATGGGTGGGCAAATAGGAGGAACTGGGTGGTAAGCCCACATTTGGGATACCAGAGGTTCGGGTAGGTGGGCAGCCAGGGCCTACTTGAGAATTCTGGCTCGGGGCTTTGTCAACTTTAATGGGTAGGCAGTCATGGCCAAAAGAGAGGGGTCGGCTTTAATGTGGTATCAACTATTACGATAAAAAGTGTCCCAATGCAAAATGTTGACTGACCCTTTCTACCTATGCATGTTCTCTATCCTTGCTGAGTTCCTCTAGCAGATCATTTTTTTGATTGATTTAGCTAACCTTGTGTTATTGTTTAGGGAGGTCTTGGGGACCTTGAAGTTGAAATCATGAATATTTATTTGATTGCTTATAGGAGGCCATCAGCAATCCATTATCTTTGATATTCAACCTACTCTCTCTTTAAGAAAATTTGGCTTGCAGTTTATTTTTAAACCAAAGTCCTAGCCAAATTTAGAATTGCAGTTATTAATGGAAAATCATGTTTTCATGCCTTTGTGAAGATTCCATTTATTAACATGTGATTTAATCTTTAATTAAATTGACAACTATTTGCTATGATAATTGTATTTTAGTATGAATATTTTGACAAATTACATTACCATGAAGAGCCTGCTGGTGGTATTGTTGATCTACTTGAAGTCATTGTTCTTACGATCACCACCAACTGTGAGTGAATAGTTTTATTCTGGTTCAATTACATTTTGGAGGGGGGCGCACTGATTGTTGAAATTTTATAATAACTACTTTCATTGATGATGAAGTACCATTGTCATGGAAAATAATGAAATATAAACATGAATAGATGAGACTAGTAGGAACTCCACTCTGTAAATTCCATTTTATTGAACATTTATAACTGTACACAGTCAACATTTTACACAAAAGATGCTTGTTGAAAAAGTTTTGTTTATGAAGATGTCTGTACAATTATTTTTCATAATGTAACCATAACCATTTAAAATAAATATGTCTAATATCCAACACTTCTGCCATTTAGGAGAATGTATCTACCTTTGAGCACGTTACAGCTTGCTTTTCAACACAGGCAGAAAGAGACGTGTGTTTGGGCCCTTTTCCCTTTCCATCCCATCTTGGACTTAACTTCTTTACACCATTCTTTCCTGCTCCTCTCCCAACCATCCCACAACAACCCCCCCTCCATCCCATCTCACTTACCTTGCAACTTAAAACTTAAATGATCTTTAGTCAGTTCCATATATACTGTATTTTTATTCTTATAACATATACATTATATGCATATTTTACAAACCAGGTACCCCCCCCCCCCCACCACGTGGGTTATATGCGTGTGCAGGCTATAAGAGAATATTTTTACTTATTGAAAGAAGGCACATAATTAATAGTGGGTGTGGGAAAGTTGAACCGGCAATTTATAATGGGCGTGGGAAAGATACACCAACAATTAATAGTGAACATGGGAATATTATTGCAAGCATAAAAACTAGCCCTTCCATTTGGCTAGTCTAGATTCTCCTGTTTGGTGTCTATTGCATTGTTTTTTTAATCCAAAAATAGGCTTTATTCAAAATAAATCATTTATAAAAAGAAAACTGTTCAAAGTCTCTTGACACACTTGGTTTTGTTCCCATACATTTCCATTGTTACATTCATTTCTTTTTCACAGCATTACCCCAAATGTGGCACCTTGTCATTTCTCCCCCCAGCCCTCTGCCTGGTAACAGAAGGACTCTACAATGTGATCCTTCTCTATGGTGCTGTCATGTTGGCTGTGCCAAAACTCAGTGCGTCCCTCGGGATGCACTGCTGAAGCCTGGTGTGAGCCAGTCAGCAATGTTCCCTCACTGACTTCTCCATGTGCTGAAAGACCAACAGGTTTAAGGTTGACCAAAAGGCTTCTTTGAGTTGACAGTCTTCCAGCAGTTCTGGATGTCTGATTCTGTGGGCATCCCTGGGAACGGCCTGTAGATCAGAGTCCTCTGTCATGCTGCTGCTGGGGATGAACTGTGACAAGGACTCTTGCATCCTTCTCCACACACTGTTAGTAAATCTGCCTTTTGCAAAGAGGTGGTCGGTTGTCTTGACTCTGCTGGAGTCATCTCAGGGACAATGTGGATTGTGGGTGATGTTCCAATTGTACAGGATGGATCTGACCAGGAGGGTTCCTCTTACTACCAGACAGGCCAAGTCCTGTGCTTGTTCATGAGCACTAGCGATGAGGCATTCTGCAAGATGTTCTGGACGTTTGACTTCCGATTCATATGGGAATCCAAGATAGATAGAGTCCAAATCGTCACTAAGTACAGGCTGCCAGACAATGGGGGTAATGATCATTTAAATGTAGACATACAGCATGGTAATGGGCCATTTCAGCCCATACTCGATTGACCTATACCCCCGGAATGTTTTTTTTTGAATGGTGGGAGGAAACCGGAGCCCCCAGGGAAAACCCACGTGGACACGGGAAAAATGTATAAATTCCTTATAGATAGTGTGGAATTTGGACCAAGTTCCTGACTGCTGGTGCTGTAAAGGCGTTGCATTAACCGTGCTGCCCCTTTTACAGCAGAGTCAGTGATTCCCACATTCACCAGTAGGGATAGGCACTTTTTAAGGAGGTACTCTGAGCCCAGACTGGAAGAAGGACAGCACAGTGGGCATAGTGGTTAGTACAACACCATTATAACGCCAGTGATCGGGACCGTGGTCTGTGAGGAGTTTTAACGTTCTCTCCGGGGGTTCTGGTTTCCTCCCACCGTTCAAAATGTATCGGGAGTTATAGGTTAATTGGGTGTAATTGGTCAGCACTGGCTCATGGGCTGATATGGCCTGTTACTTGGCTGTATGTCTAAATTTAAATGTAAATATAATCCCAAGTGATTGCCCAAGAAGGGGGAAAAAAATGAGAATCGGTACATGAAACATATTCAGATTTTCAAAAAGTATTTGTTTAGATAGCATGCAAAGTATTTGTATAAATAAATGGCTTATGGACTTGTGGGGGTATAAACCTGGATAACTGAAATGACAGAAAGAGATTGTTTTTAAGTAAGACTCTTGTTAATAGAGAGTGCCACAGATATCAGGACAGGGGGCTCAGATATTCACAAGTGATATGAATGACAGGTGAAAAGACAGTTACAATACATTCAAATATGCTGATGACATAAAGTTAATGAGGACAGGAAAATTCTACAAGGAGTTTCAGACATGTTAAACCAGTGAAGGTGACAAATGAACTATAAAGCAAGAAAATTTAATGTTGATGAGAAGAACAAAGGAATATAATTCTTTTTGAAACAGTGATAAACTAGTAAATATAGCTTGGAAGAGATATCTCATGGATCAAAGATTTTTTAAAGTTTAGAGATATAGCACAGTAATAAGCCTTTCCAACCCATGAGCCCACAGTGCCTAATTACAATCTTGTAACCAATTAACCTACTAACCCGCACCCCTGTCTTTTGAATGTGAGAGAAAACCGAAACACCTGTAGGAAACCCACATAATTTCAGGGAGAACGTACTAACTCCTTACAGACAGCAATGAATTTAAACTTGGGTCACTGGGGCTGGAAAAGCATTGGGCTAACCACGACGCTAACTGTACTGCCCCGGGTGGAGAATAAACACAGGAACAGCAAACAATCAGAAAGGCAAAAGTTCTATTTACTTTATTACAAAGGGATTGAGAGACAGAAGTAAGGAAATTGTGCTGAGATTGTAGTTGCTGAAGGTACTGTATACTCATGTAATAGTTGAGTTTTTTGAACCAATTTCACGAGTCAAATTTTGGGGGAGGGGAATCAATTTTTACACTAATCATGGTAAGTACCAGCGTCATTCAAGGCATCAGGAGCTCGGATGGACGGGCAGCTGGGGCGTAGGGAGCTCAGATGGGCAGGAGGCCAAGATGTTGGGTGTTCAAATGGGCAAGTGGCCAGAGTGTCGGAAACTTGGACAAGAAGGCAGCCAGGGCATCAGGAGTTCAGATTGGCGGACGGCTGGGGCCAAAAATGGGGAGTGGACTTTTACATGGGTTATATGGAAAACACATGATTTTTGGGCCAAAAAAGGAGGGGGGGAGGTCAACTATTACAGGGGATCAGCTATTACATGGGTATTATATAAGGTCAATGCAGAGGGGCTGATTCCTATGAGGGGGGTTATTGCCTCTGAGATAAAGCTCATCGTTTTTTATTATTGTCTTCTGCAAAGATTAATAGATTTCCTGGACTTGAAATTTCCAGAATGAAAGTCAAATATTGCTTTCAAAGTGTACTTTTTAAATAGAAGTATCATTGAGTTTTCGGAGGCTTATTCAAAAATGAGCATGGAGCTAAAAAAAAGACCAAAAGCACTAGTCAAAGTGGTAAATACCAAAGAAGAACAGTGCAATTGAAGGAAAATGTTTTAACTCCAAATTTGAATGTTGAAGATTATAAAAGTGCTTACATTTGCTGAAATGATTCTATCAAGAAACTTTTGGAGGGCAAAATAGTTCCGTGTGTTATACTTGTGTGGGAAAATATGCAATTAGAGGCCACCATTAAAAATAAGGAGAAAGCTATGAAGTAAAATTAAGGCAGTGATGAAACAAACTATTTTAGAAGTCACTTCCTGAAGAAGTGTTACATGCAGATTCTTTGATTATTTACAGGGAGGGGGAGATAAGTTCTTGATAAACAAGAAAATACATTAGCTGGCAATCGTCCAAAAGAAAACCCTTAATGGTCCTACTAATGTGCTCAGACATGGAAATGCTAATTCTAAAGGGGAATGCAACCAAATTTATCTCTAATATATATACTCTGATCCAAGATCAAAGGCCAAAATCTGGACTATATACATCAAGGGAGAGATAGGAATCGGTTTAGGCATTGTAATCAATCCACAATGCTGGTCAGATCTATATGTAGATGGTATGACTATCTTAATTAACTGATTCATTATAATTTTCTGCACCAATTATATCTCACATCTCAAAAGATATATAAAAATAAGTAAGAATTTTTGGATAGGTGTTTTAGGTGTGGTATAGATGCTAGTTCCTTTTTACATTCCACCTGGTTATGCATGAAATTAAGACCCTTCTGGATAGAATTGGGGGAAGTGTTGACAAAAATTGTGGGGGTGAACTTCTGGGGAATTTGGCAGTCATAAAAGTTACCTTCTCCAGAAGTAAATCTAAATTTATTAAAATTGCATTGTCAATAGCCATGAAATGTATAGCGATAACATGGAAATCTGATTCTTTATTTCATATTGATTGTTGGAATATGGAAGTCCAAAATTGTATTCCCCTTCAGAAAATTACTTATAGTCTTAGGAACAGATATAGTATGTTCGTCGAAATTTGGCAACCTTATTTAAATTACTTAAATGTATAAGTTATTTTGATATTTGTCAATTAGCATACTCCTTATTGGAAATGTAATACTTGTAAAATGATGTGACACTGAGATGCCGAACCTTGCTCCTGTTGGTTTTTCTTTTCTATTTTCTTTCTTTTTACCTCCCTCTATTCCCTGCTGTTGGTCCCCTTTTCTTTTGACTGTGGGAGGGGGCGCTGGGAGAAGAAGGACCCTCCTTTCCTTTCCTTTGGACATTATGAATGTTTTTCTATGAATTTATATTCAATGTATTATTATAGTTATTATATTAATTGAGTCCTATATTCTGTATTTTTTTTTAAACTTAAATAAAATATTTGAATAAAAGTCATCCAAATGAAAAAGACAGTAGTTATACAATGGCTAATTGCAACCTGAAGAATTACAATGCTTTTGCTGAGGAGAGGGAGTAAATTTTGCTTTATCTCAGCTGACATTGCCCCATTACTTGATCTTCACCAATCTAATTCCTGCCATCCCACTCCCAGCAACCAAACTTAGAATTTTAGGCTGTCAATTTAAATGTTTTTTTTTAAATTTTAATGTATTTTTAAAATTTTAATTTACTCGCAATGTTTGAAAACTTAAATTTAGACATATAGCACGGTAACAGGCCATTTCGGCCCATGAGTCCATGCCGCCTAATTTACACCAAATTAACCTATGTCTCAAACAGTGGGAGGAAACCAGATTCCCCGGGAAAACCCATTAAGACACAGGGAGAACATGCAAATTCCTTACAGACAGTGTAGGATTCGAACCCCAGTCCCGATCGCTGGTGCTGTAAAGGTGTTGCGCTAACTGCTGCACCAACCGTACCTCTCCATATCAGTAAGTACATACAAATGTCATATGGCATGAATTCCCTTTTTTTGCCTAGTAACACAAGGAAATTCAATACATCTCTCTCTACAAATAATAGAAGCTTTCCATTTCAATGGCATGTGCAATAGAAGAGATTGGAATGGGGTGTGAAAGGAGTGTGTCCCCCCCTCATATTCTTGTAATTAAGAACATATACTATAATGTGAGGTTTTGTATGCATGGGCAAATTTTTGCACATAATTTTAAGGATGCATATAAGTCCCTCACAAAAAAAAGGGCAAACAACAGGCAGATGAATATTTTGCCCTAGTTCCCACTCTGCTGCCTTGGAAACTGCTTCTTAGCCTTCCACCATTTTTCTCAATAAGTCACATATAAACATTAATTTTCCTTTCAATCTTCAAAGAGCTAATTGATCCAAAGTGAAGATTGAAAGGATAAAATCAAAAATTTTTTCAAGTTAGCTGTTCCTAGAAATTATTATGTTAGAATATCTACAATATTCCTTGGCAGGTTCCAAAATATTAAGCAGTTAGTATTCTTCAGGAAAAGAATACAAAAGAAACGTTCTTGATTGTTATATATGAAGGTGCATTTTTTTAAAAAAATATTTAATCGAGGATTGGATTTTTCTTAAAAAGACTAAAGAGAGTGAAAGATAAAAGAGGCCTATAGTTCCCTGACCGTGTCAATTCAGGTAGATGGACAATCGAAGAAGGCCTAGAGGATGTTTGCCTTTGTCGATCGGTCAGGGTATAGAAGTTAAAGATTGAGACATCATGTTGCAACTTTACCAAAACACAGTTTTGACTGAAGTTCAGTATTGTGTGCAGTTCTGTTCCCCAGACCAGTGGAAGGATGTGGTTGTGCTGGAGAGTGTGGAGAGGAAACTCACCAGGATTAGAGAACTTTAGTTATGGGGAGAGATTCTGGCCTTGTTTTCCCTGGAGCAAAGGAGAGGGAGAGCGATCAAGGTATATCAAATTATGAGTCATGAATAGTGTAGATAGCCAGAAACCTATTCCCATTATTGAGACAAAAGGACATAGGTTTACAGTGAAACAAAGTGGGTTTTAAGAGAATTCGAGTGGATTTTTTATTTTGGCTGATATCTGGAAAATGCTGCAAAGGAGGTGGTGGAATCAGACACTCACTGTTTATGAGACATTCAGACAGGCACTTAAATAGGCAGGGCATAGAAGGAGAAGGGTTAAGTGCAAGCAAATTGAAATAGTGAGATAGGCAGAGGTCAGCATAGATATAATGGGCCGAAGGGCTCATTTCTATCACTCTATAAACTGATTTTATTAAAAATTGTTGCAATTTGCACATAAATTGTATCTCTTATTGCCTTAAATGTCATGTCAAAACACTTACGCTTGTTTAATTCTCTGGCCTGAGTCATTCATTGCTTTTTACTGTGTTTCAATAAAACTATTCAGTTAAAATTATCATTTGATGGTCTCCTGCTGATCATTAACAGTTGAGTGTAATAAACTGTTGGTTACTGATGTATGGTATGACCATCTGGTTGTCTTCTCTACATTCTGAGAGTTATCGGGCCTTCTATTGGATAAATGGGTTTATTGTTCAAGTTCTCTCATCATTAATGGAAATAGGTGCACAGCATTTTCTCAAACTATTGCAAGGCTGACACATTATACTTCATTAGCATCTTTTACCTTGTCCTTCAATTCCTTTCGTCATACAAATCATTTTTATGTTTCACACTTACTTCTGTGTCAGAGGATTCCTTTTGTTCTTTCCTTCCCTCTCCAAGTCCTACATTGAACAAATCTGAAACCTGTTACATGAGTTCTCACAAAACCCCCAAATATTAATTCTTTATTTCCATTCATGGTACGATTTTGTCTGCTTAGTTTTCCAACATGTTCTGTTAATATTGCAGCATTTTATTTCCATGTTATAATTTTGACATCTTAGTAATACAATTTTTTTCTCTCAAACATTGTCTATTATCTCTTTAAATTTAATTAACATCAATGGTACCATCCCCATCTTCAGGGACAACAATTTAACAAATATAATGTAGCAACACCACCACCACCAATGGAGGTGGCAATCTTTTCTAGTTGGAGTATGTTATATTCTTCAGTTTGCTGTGCAGTTTAATCTACAATATCCCTATCAAAGCTTAGACAGTTACCAACATCACCACAGTAAAGCGAGTGGTATCCTTCCAAGTTCAGGATTATTTTAGAGTTCAGAATCACAATCTCAGGAACATCTACAGGGAACATTGCCATTGGAGAGCAGCAGCAATCATCGTGAATCCCAGAACATGCCCTGTTCTAACTGCTACCATCAGGAAAGAGGTATAGAAGCCACAAGAATAACACCACCAGGTTCAAGAACAGCCCCTCCACCATCACACTCCTCAACCACAAACTCAATCAGGGACTCATTTAAGGACTTTTACTTTTGCACTTTATTGATTTTTTCTCATTGTATGTGCAGGTAATTATGTTGATACAGTCAGTTTATTTACAGTTCTTTATTTGTTGAGTATAATTTTTTTTGCACTACTTGCCTCGTCTGCAGAAAAAAGAATCCTAGAGTTGCAAGTGATGTCAAGTTTGTACTCTGACAATAAATCTGATTTTGTAGATTTAGATTTAGTATTTTTTCATTAAAAAGTCCTGTTGAATTATGGGTTAAATAAGTTAGATCTGTGTGCTACTTAATCCAAAACTTGGACTTCACAGTATTTGGGTACCTGCCTGGTGTGTTTTCAGAAATAAATGGTGGAAACTGTGTTCTCCATCCTCCCAAAATTGTTTCCTCTGGTCAGTGAAACAACAAATTCTGCAGATGCTGTGATTGCAGTTAATACTCAAAAGTGCTGGAGAACCTTAGCAGGCCCTGCAGTATCTATGGGATACATAACCAACATTTCAGGTCCAAGCCCTTTGTCAAGGTATGAGAAAAAGCAGGCAAGTACCTGAATTAAAAGGTGAGGGGAGGAGGGAAGGAGGGGGAGGAGGACAGACCAACAGCTAAGAGGACAAAGGTTGCAATGGATAGGAGAGAGAAAAGCTGATAGTTTATCAGGGAAGGGGTGGGGTAGCTCTGAGAATGCAGAGTCAGAAAAAAGGAGATAGAGGGTTAGAGAGAAAGAGAGAATGGAAACTGAAGAAATTGATGTTAATGTTATCTGGTTCGAGGGTCCCTGATGGAATATGAGATGTTCTTCCAATTTGTAAGTGGTCTCTGTTTGGCAATGCATGAAACCATGGACAGACATGTTGGCATGGGAACAGAGCAAGGAATTGAAATGCATTGTCACTGGGAGATCTCTACTATTACAGCAGATAGTGCTCTCAACAAGTGATTACCCAGACTATGCCCAGTCTCTCTGATGTAGTGGAGTCCAAAATGGGAGCATGGATGTAGTAGATGACTCCTGCAGATTCATTGGGGCCCCAAATGGAAGTGAAGGAACAGGTATGGACATGTGTATCATTTCCTGCAGTCACAGGGGTAGGTACCAAGGGTGATTAGTGGGAAAGGATGAATAAATGAGGGAGTCACAGAGGGAGGGAGAGAGGGGAAGATGTTGTAGATGGCAGAAATTGTGGAGGATGATATGTTGGATATGGAGACTAGGGGGGTTGGTAAGTAAGGACAAGGGAAATCCAGTCCTTGTGGCATCTGGGATGGGATGGTGCCAGGGTTGATGTGGGGAAATGAAGGATTTTCTAGTGAAGGCCGAGTCAATGGTAGTAGAGGGGAAGCCATGTTTTCTGAAGGAGGAAGACACCTCCGATGATCTTGTATGGAAGATCTTGTCCTGGGAGCAGATCTGCTGGAGACAGAGGAATAGTGAGCAATGCTACTGCTGGTATAGATGCAGGAGAGCGAAGAGTGGAGACGCAGCACTGTTCTGAAGGGTTCAACCACCCTGTCCTAATGCTGACAGCTCTGTAACAGGCTTTAAACAGCCTATTAAAGGAATTGACTGTTTTAAAATTAAAATCCTGCAGCCGTGGGGTCTGTGCCCAAGATGGGGGTGTCTGTACTCAGCAGTGGACATAAGGAGTTGCAGACTCTGAGGAAGCAGCACAGGGCACCAGAAATAGGGAGAACACCCCCACTGAGAAGGAACAGAGGAGACAACCTTACAGGACGTTGATGGCCTCATTGGCCAAAGGACCCACATAGGCAGTATGCTGCTGGAAACTGGTTCATTGGTACTAGGTTTTGGAGCTAGGATTCAAAAGGGTGCTGAGGGTAAGAAAGGCGTTTGAAGGGCCTGGAGTGCTGAAGGATTTCTGATCATGTTGAGATCTGGATTTGGAGCTTTGGTTGCCAGTGGATTGAACAGGATTCTGTGTGGCTACAGAGGATGTGGGAGCACTGGGGACAAAACATGGGCATTCAGTATCTCTGAAGAGACCCTCGTTTGCTTTTCTTTCTCTTTTTGTATAAGGGGACTCTGGTAACACTAATGGCAATTCTTTGTTTACCTTATAGCAGGCAGATGACAATTTTGTGTGATATTGAATGTTCTGTACTACTACAGAACAATCAAGGAATCTTGAATCCTTCTGCTTAGCCAGGTTTCAAGATCACATGTACTTTTTTGCTGAGGGCAAGAGTTGAAAGGACATGGCCTGTTTTTCCTTTATTTCCCACTGTTAAAAAGACTTCATTAACTTAGAAACATGACATCGATACAAGTGGACAGAAACACAAAAGTTGCAGATTCTGGAATCGAGCAGACAATAAACTACTGGAGGAACCCAGAGTTATCCCAGCAACCATTTATCTGTACATAAATGAATGGTCCTATTTTCATATAGTATCCTGTAATTATAAGTATGCAAGATTTTAGATACTCAAGAACAGTTCATTTTGAGCTACATCGCTGAAGATGAAATATTCTGCACTTTATTTCTTTATTTCCTTGGTTTAACATGGCGAAAGCAAAATTATAATGCCATTTGAAAAAGTCTGAATAACATTCACAGTAATAGTTTTCCAGTAACAAAGTAATCATTAAAAATGATATTTTTCATGTTCATATTTAATGTACCTTGTAGTCGCATTTGACTACAAGCGAGTGAAAGAACCACGCAGAGTCGAAAGTGAGTTGAACCAACTGACTTTAATAGAACTCTCACGTGTGCTTAAATCCCTCAGAACTCGATGTTGCTTTTGACTCCTGGGACCTTTATGTCATCAGGTGCCAGGCTGTGGGCTTGCCCTGCACCCGGAGCTCGGACAGTCAGATGTATCGCAGACTTGCCCACAACTCTGTGAGCCGGTTCGCCTGTTGCGTGGGTAAACCGCCAGATGAACCCCCCTCCCCAGAAGCGGTGTTACGAGGTGTAGGGTCGACGGCCAACACCTCAGTAGTCTGTTTGGGTGGCCGACCTTGTCGGCATGGGGGTAGCACAGTCGCAGGGTGTTCCAGGTCCAGATGCGCTGGCTTGAGCCAGTCAATGGTGAAGGTCTCCTCATGGCCCCTCACATCAAGGATGCACATGGTTCCAAATGAAGTACAAATATGGAATAACTCGGAGTACAATGTTTGCATACCACAAACTGAAAACCTACTTAAAGGACAAATTGGGAAGCAGGCTGAGGTTACCAGAAGGAAGCAGCTTTAAATATGTGAATTCAGACACAATGATAATTAAAAGATTTATAACAAACATGTACATCAAGCTGCAAGAGAAAGAGAATGATGAAATAAACTGTAAACCCAAACAAAAATGGGAACAAGATCTAAACATAAAGATAAAAAATGAAATATGGGAAAAGCTATGCTCCGAAACTATGAGAAATAAAATAAACACGAGGTTACACATGATACAATATAATTGGTTACACAGCCTATATATCACACCCCTAAAGTTAAATAAATGGGACCCAACAGTATCAGATAGATGTTTTCGCTATAAGAAGGAAACGGGAACAACAGTACATGCAATTTGGACATGTGAGAAAGTGGAAAAGTTTTGGGAAGATCTAAATCAGGTATTAAATAAAATCACAAAAAGCAACATACCAAAAAATCCAAAGATCTTTCTTCTAAGTAATATAATAACTAAAGAATTAGGCCTCAAACTGGATGAAGTGCAAAAAAGATTTATTATGATAGCCTTAGCTGTAGCAAAAAAATGTATAATGTCAACCTGGAAATCAGAAGAGTGCCTGAGAGTACAGCAATGGTACATAGAAATGAATAAATGTATTCCATTGGAAAAAATAACATATAACTTAAAAAATAAAGTCACATTATTTGAACAAATTTGGGAACCACACATGGAACACAACAGAGAGGGCCTACCGCGGACCTCCACCCCCTAAAATGATAGAATGAGAAGAAGACGAAATGAATTGACCCAGTGTGTAAAAGTAGATGACACAATTTTCTTGTTTACTTTCATTGTGTGATGACATTGTTTAATGGGTTTATTGTTTTGTATATGTTGAATGTTTAATGGGTTTGGAGGAGGGTGGGAAGGAGGGAGGGAAGAGAGGGGGAAAAAGGGGAGAAAATGACACTGTGTATATTCAAGAGGGAAATGTTTGTGTGTATTTTGGTTAATATGGTTCATAGTTTGAAAATTAAAAACTATTTTAAAAAAGGATACAGACTGCTTTCTTAAGACACTGCCTCTTGTTGATGTCCTCGATGAAGTTTGGTTCCCATGATGTCGCAAGTTGTAGTTGATAACCCTTTGGAGTTTTTTCTTGTCCTGAGCGTTGGCACCTCCACACCAGACAGTGATGCAACCAGCAAGAATACTCTCCACAGTACACCTGGAGATATGTTCGAGAGTCTTTTGTGATAAATGGAATATCCTCAAAGTCCTCACAAAGTATAGCTGCTGGTAAGCCTTCTTTGTGACTATATTGACACGGAGGCTCTAGAACAGATCCTCGGAGATGTTGACACCCAGGAATTTGAAGTTCTTGACAATCTCCACTGCTGATTACCGCTGGTTCGTGTTCTCCTAATTATCTCCTGAAGTTCATAATTATCTCCTTGGTTTTGCTCAGATTGAGTGCAAAGTTGTTGTTGTGACACCACTAAGCTAGCTGATCTATCTTCCTCATTGTTGTCTGTGATTCTGCTGACAACCATGGTATCTTCGGCAAATTTTCAGATAGCATTTGAAATGTGCCTAGTTACATAGTCATGGGTGTAGAGTGAGTAAAGCAGTGGGCTAAGCACACATCCTTGAGGTGAGCTTATGCTGATCTTCAGTGAGGAACAGTCCTTGTTTCTGATTTGTCCTGACTGTGGTCTTCTGATGAAGAAGTTAATGATCTAGTTGCAGGGAGTGGTGGGGGGGAGGGTGGTTGGGGGGGGTGGAGAGGCTAATGGTTTGGAGTTTATTGATCAGCACTGAGGGAATAATAGTGTTGAAGGCTGAGTTGTAGTCGACGAAGAGCAGCCACATTATATGGCTGTATATGAGTGCTGTTTTCTCGGTGATCCAGAAGTGAGTGGAGAGCTAGTGATGATGCAATTATGGTGATAGGTGGATTGCAGTGGGTCCAGTCCTTTACCTGGGTACGTGTTAATTCTGACTAAAATCAACTTCTCAAAGTGTTTCCTCACAGTAGATGCAAGTGCTACTGGGTGATAGTCATTGAGGCACCCCTCTCTCATTTTCTTGGGCACTGGGATGATTGATGCCTTTTTGAAGCAAGGGGGAACCTTGGACTGCAGCAGTGAGAAATTGAAAATATCCATGAACAATCCAACTAGTTGGTTGGCACAGATTTTCAGTACTTTGCCAAGTACACCATCAGGGTCTGATGCCTTGGGAGGATTCATCCTCTTGAATGATATTCTTATGTTGGCCTCAGAGACAAGATATCACATGGACCTCAGCCTTTTCAGGGATTCTCATAGGCCCTGTTGGGTTCTCCTTCTCAAAGTGGGCATAGGTGTTCAGCTCATTGGGCATGAAGCATCATAGCCATCTATGGCGATGATGTTCCCCTTTGCCTTGCAACACCGTAAATGGCCTGCAATCACTGCCATAGCTGGTATGTATCTGTTCCTGTCTCTAGCATCCTCTGAAATTGCTTCTTTGTTGCTGAGATAGCCTTCTGCAAGTCGTACATGGACTTCTGGTAGAGATCTGGATCACTGGCCTTAAACACCCTTGATCTTGTCCTCAGCAGGATGCAAATCTTCTGATCCATCCAAAGCTTTAAGTTGGAGACTCTCGATATATAGGGGTGGGCACACACCCATCCACGTAGATCTTGATGAAGTCGGTGATGTACGTTGCATATTCATTCAGATCTAAGAATGAATCCTTGAATATGGTCCAGTTCATCAATTTAAAACAATCCTCTCCTATGCCTCCCTCAAACATACTTTACCCTTTCTACCACTGGTGCTGTAGTCCTCAGTCTCTGCTTGTACATTGGAAGTATAAGTATTGCCAGGTGATCAGACTTGCTAAAGTGCAGTCATTGGATGGCTCGGTAGACATTCTTCATGGTGGAATAGCATTGGTCGAGTGTATTGGCACCTCTCATCTCAGAGATGACTTACTGGTAGTAGTTCATTAAAGACTTCTTCAGTTTGGCCTGATTGAAGTCTCCTACATGATTGGAAAGCCATCAGGATGTGGCATCTCGTGGCTGTTAATCACAGTGCCCAGACCCTCCAGTGCTAGCCTGATTTTATCCTGGGGCGGAATGTACACTGCAACCAGAATGATGGCAGTGAACTTCCTCGGTAAATAGAATGGGTGGTACCTGATTGGCAGTTATTCCAGGTCGGGCAAGCAGGATTGGGACATCACCATCATGTTTGTGCATCACAATGAATTGATGATGGCACAAATGCTGCCTCCCCTGTTTTTCCTGACACTGTTAAGTCAGCATAGTGGACAGTGAAGGCCATTGGCTGTAGCGCCGAGTCCAGAATGTCCTAATTTCGCCATGTTTCTGCAAAGCTCATCACACAGCAATCCCTGATGTCCCTCTGATGTTGTTGTAATCTGGCTTTGAATTCATCAAGTTGTTTTCCAAGGATTGTACATTAGTCAGGAGGGTGGTAGGGAGTGGAGACTTCAGGGTCTGACGTCTAGGCTTAACCTATAGTCCTTGTGGTCAGGCCTGTAGGTTGGCTGCTCAAAACTCCTGCAATGTTTAAATGGTCCATGCACTGGTTGTTTAAATCTCCCGCAGTGTTTAAATAGCTTGTGTGTCAGCTGCTTGTAACTCCCATGGAGTTTAAATGGCCAGTTAGCTAGCTGTTTGAAACTCCTGTGGTGTTTAATTGGCCTTTGCGTTAACTGTTTAAAGCTGCCATGCTCTGATGGCGTCTGCCGTTTCTGTCATTTGCAAGGTCTGCTAGCATTTTTAGGACATCATTATTCACTTGCCTGTGTAAATTCTTATCCATGGTTTTCAGTTTGAGTTTAAATAGTTCTGAATGGGAATATGTGATCATTCCTGTCAGAGTTGCCCGCAAGAGTCACCACTGTAAGGCTCCATTTTGGAGAGCATCATTCACATGGTTGGCCAAAAGGGCTAGTTTTCATGCTATATAACTTTAATACTAAATCAATTTAAGTAGAGATTATTGGCAAGTTAGATCAAATCTACAGATGAAACTGATAGGGAGATTACTGTGCAGTGAATAGAGCAAATTAATTTGAGGACCAGGGATACCTGATCAAAGCTTTCTTATATTAGCACAGTTTTACCATTTATTACTTAGTGAAAATGTTAGCAAAGATGACAGCAACTGTTATTGTTTCCCAAAGCCAGGAAAAAAAGATTAGTCATAATTTGAAATGTTTGTCAAAGTTAATGTTTAAAATTTGGATTATATTTAATGACAAATTTGTTTAGAATTGGGTCAGGGCTGGCTATCCCAGAAATGTTTACTCAACTTTAATCTACATTTAGTTAAAGATTTGTGATTGAGTTAAAGTATTAATCGTATGCAATCATAATGCAATTTTCATTCCGTAAAGTTCAGCAAAACTCAATTTTAAATTACTTCCGCTCATCTATGGATCCAAGACTTGTTGAAGTTTTCATTTTCTTACATTATTTCAGGTGAAGATCGGGAGTACCTAGCCTGGAGATTAGTCTCAGTGCAATGAAAGATCATTATTCCTTGCATTAAGGCGTCCTAAAAAGTTCGACAGTTAATAGTCAAGTGTGATATTACCTTTCTCAAAAACTCTGGATATTCAAACTCCACTGAAAATCTGACTATTTAAGTATAATGTTGGCCTTAAAACACTGGTGGAGAGAATGATTGGCTAGGTTGTCTATTTTTGCTTGGGTTTTGGGGTCCTCTGGGCTCCTAACAATCTTCATTGATATTAGCAGTTTATAAATATGAAGAAATAAAATTAATGATTGAATACTGTCCATAATCATTGGTATATACTTGAGTTAGAAACTAATGATGTGATATAAAAGGTTACCTGTGTTTGTAACACAGTATTTAATCAGCTTTTTTTAAAAAAAAATTTAAAATATGAAGAAAAGGTTGCCAATTTGGCAACATTTTAAGTAAAAATTGTAACAGTACTGATTCGAAAAAAGTTAAGCATCCAATATAATCATTTTGCAATTCCAAAAAATTGTACTGCAAGTGAAATGCAAAATTTAGAAGAAAGTAAGATTTACAGAGTGATGTTGATGGCTCTCAGATTGGTCTGTAGACAATTAAGCCCCTTTCACACTTGCTAGTGATCACAGGAATCGAACGCCAATAGAGCTTTAAAGTGGCAAATGTGAAACCAAAATCTGTTCAACGCCGGCATCAGATGACATCATCTCACGCCGGGAATTGCCGGCCTTGACCCCTAGTACAATTCCCTGTGTCTGCAGATGGCGCCATTGAGATCAAGCAAGTGTGAAACAGGCAATTGCAATGCAGGCATTTCCTATTAAAGGTAGAATAGACCAAACGCTGGGGATAAACCCTTGCACATGTGAAAGCATTCAGTGTCCCGGTTAGGAGTGGTTTAGTGTGAAAGGCCAAACCCCCATTCCTATTCTGGGACACTGAACGGCCGATTTACTGGAATGCAAGCGTGAAAGGGGCTTTAAACTCTGATTTTGAGGATTTATGGGATCACTATTCTGTTCATTTGCAGGTAGATCATGTTTGTCTGAACAGTTGTTCTCCTGCAGCATAAACATTTTGAAAAATTGTGAATCAATGATATAAATTTTCAGTAATGGTACAGTTTAACTGTGAAAATGGATGAATAAAATCAAGGGAAAGTTTTTTAATTAGCAAACAGTCTTAGTGGGTGAGAAAAAGTAAGATCTGCCTTGGTGATATAGATTGTGCACCCTGTTCCATCTTCTTGCAATGGAGAGAAAGCTGAGTAAAGAGTTCGTTTTCTGTTTTATGGGAACTTATCTTGCAGTAGGCCTGGCAACTGCAGCAGCGCTCTGTTGTCATGGGAGCAGCCATAAAGTGAGTAGCCATAAAGTGAGTTAATGCTTTGCATTGGTGGCCTGATGGTGTGCAACATAAAATAAATGTTACCCTTTGCGAGGCAGCATTAGAAAAGGGAAAAAGTGTCCTCATTAGCACAAAAAAGGAATGACATTAAACCACAAAGGACTTTTCTGCACTATTAAATCACTTTTTTGTGCAGTACTGCAACTGTGAATATTTATCTTTTATATTTATTACCTCTTTCCATACAGTAATTTGATGTAGGATATTGGAGTTTTCTTTTTACAGAGTACCTTTTTGGCTGCAGCAAGAATTTCATTGCATATATATAAAAAACTCTTTTTTATCATATACAAGAAATGCAGCAAGACAGAAAAAGCTGAGAAAGAGCTGATTTAAAAAGAACTATTGAGACAGACCAGAGATATTCAACTCCTCACTACATTGCAAGTGATAGATATATTGATATGAACCAAAGGGACGTAATAGGGCACTGAGGAGTGTGGAGGAGCAAAGTAATCCGGAAATACAGTTATATTGTTCTCTAAAGCTAGCAACTGGGTTGTAAAGAAAGCTTTTGGCATCTTAGCTTTTATAAATCAAAGTATTCAGTGTAAGAGTTGGGATGTTATGTTGAAGTTGTTTAAGACATTGGTGAGGTTAAATTTGGAAAATTGTATGCAGTTTTGATTGCCTAACTACAAGAAGGATATCAATAAGATTGAAAGAGAGCAGAGAAGATTTACTAGGATATTGCTGGGTCTTCAGGAGTTCAGTGACAGGGTAAGATTAAACAGGTTAGGAGTTTATTCCTTGGAGAAGAATGAGTAGAGATTTGATAGAGGTTTAAAAGATTATGGGAAGTGTAGACAGAATGGATGCGACTTGGCTTTTTCCATTTAGATGGGGGGAGATAAATACGAGAGGCCATAGTTTTAAGCTGAAAGGGGAAAGGTTTAGGGGGTACATTAAGGGAAAGTTCTTCACTCGGAGAGTGATGGGAGTGTGGAATGACCTTCATTCCATCTGATGATGTGAATGTGGGCTCAATCTTGTGTTTTAAGAATAAATTGGATAAATACATGGATGGGAGAGGTCTGGAGGGTTATGGAATTGGGAGCAAGTCAGTGGGACCAGCGAAATGATGGTCAGCACAGGCTAGAAGAGCTGAATAGCCTGTTTTTCTGTATTGTAGTGTTCTATGGTTTATTAGTTGCTGCCAAAGGGATAGAAATTCATTTTGGTTGGTATTTATACAGGTTGAAATTGCCTCCTGATATTTGGATCCATTGGAATCAATGAACTCAACTGTGTATGAGGTTAATGCATCTGCCAGTAGATATTTGTGCATTAGTGTTGGTATTCCCAACCAAACATTAATAACTTTATCATGTTTACCACTCAGAAAGAATTTTTAAGATATGGCCAGCATGTTGGAAACAAGCTGCTTTAGCCCTTAAAGGAACTTTCCCTTTGACACCAGCAAAATAAATAGTTGTTGTCATGGATGTTGCAAGAGAAAAAATAGAGACCTCCCAGATTTACTCAGATACTGAAATGCATGCCAAGAGAGTGGTTCTGCATGGCAGAGGTAGCAGAAAACCCATAAAGAACCTGGCAGAAGGTAGCTTATCTCCTTCAAAACTGAAGATCTCCAGCCGTTGGAGAAATTTTGCAAATATTTTCATAATTCAACATATAAGCTTTGCCCTTTCACACTGAACAAATTCATACATGCTTCCTCCATGAAAGAAGGGGTGCAAATTGCTCTCCTGTATGAGAAGGACATTACACATGTGACCAGATCTCCTGTTGGAACAGAAATATGGGTTGCATAGGGGCTTCATTCTTCCACTGGAGCAGAAAGATGAGCACCTCGTTATCTTCTAAGGTCCCACACCCACTTGTTCTTTCACACTCTTTAGATTCTGAAATGAACTGAATCCAAGAAGAATGGAAACAGAAGGGATTCCAGATTGATTAGCCATCTCAGATTTCAAATTGAAATTTATGTATGGTTCAGTGGTCTGTTCCCAGCTGATCAGTGCACTGTCCCTGGCAAGTTACCTCATGTGATGGATTAGAACCTTCAGGTTCCTCAAAGGAACAACCATTCACTTTCATCCAGTACCTTTCCGGGCCACACACTTTAGCCTTCTCAGGCTGTACGTTCAATTTTCTGAGGGCAAGAGTCGAGGCTGTTCAGAGAGAAAGAGATGGCTACAGTGCAGCCACAGAAGGTCAAGATGATATTGGGCTAGGCTATTAATGCTCACCTTCATGCGGGGTCAAAAGATAACAGTAATATTTAATCTGAATAAACAATGTAATCAATTGATATATTCCACATTGTCACTTTATAATATTTACCTGATAACACAAGTGGCATTTAACTTCTTTTCCATATAGGATCCCCAAAATCTTTCATTGTGTTGGCTTTGCTGCACATCTCATGATGCTTCATTTAATGAGATACCTCAAGGAAGACAGTGCAGGCAATTGATTCCAAGATAAATTGGAGCGTGGATGATGATTGAGGTGCTCACGTGGTTGTGGAATAATTTTTCTTTCGAAGTCCACTTGCCCTGGTCCCACTGTTATTCATGATATTCAGGCTCCTGATCACTTGGCTGGGTTTTTCAACATTATTGTTGGCCAGATTACAAAGATTGTGGATAATGATTACAGTATCTTTTTGTCTGATGGGTGTACTCCAGTGTAAAATTCAATTTTTAGTAGGCCAATGGCGTTCTTCAACATTGACTTGCTAATGCTATAGCTGTTATAATGATGCTCAGATGGAGCATGGGAGTGGGCACCAGTATCATAAAGTAATGGGTACCTTTGTCCTTCAAGACCAATCTCTCAGGGCATTGCTGTCCACTAAAGATGTCACGTTATGCAGACTTCAGAAGAAAAAATGTCCCTGTGCTAAATATCATATTTCCTGGGAGTTGAAGAAAAATTTTGCTGTTGTGATCAACGACAACTTGGATATTGAAGGAATAGAATGAGATTTGTACAACTAAATTGTTGCAAAATCCATTTGATTCAATGTTCTTAAAGGGATAAGTTTTGTCATAGTTGCCCAGTTTGGCTGAGATTGGTTCCTTCTTAATTGGTCAATGAATAGTTCTAACTGTCTAATTGGTTGTGTCATAACTACCACATTAAAATTAAAAAAAAAACACAAATCTGCCCACAGACATACAACTTGATTTAAACACCAAATACAAACAAGTCAAATCACATTTATTTATTGTTCATATCATAAACCTTGCAATGTACAGTGAAAGATATGGTTACTCTCAGCCCAGCCTTAAATAGTTCTCCTTGCGAAGATCTGCAGATTGGTGTGAATATTGGGAGAGTTAGTCCAGTGAGCAACGACACGGTCATACTCACAGAGCCATACCTTACAATGTGCCAGACTTCCCCATCAGAATCCCTAACTGTGACCCATGGCACCAGTAGGTCAGACTCATCAGAAATGGAGGCACAGCAGAATACAGGTGGGAGAAAGCATCTGAAAGAAAGAAAGCCTCCAGATTACCACCTACCTTTTTCCCTCAGCCAATGAATCAGTGTCCCCCATGTTGAAAAAAACTTGTAAGAAAGGAATAAGTGCAACCTTCAGGTGGGAGGTGTGATGTTAAAAAAGTCACCAAAATTGACTTCACTTGTGGCAGAGAGCAACTGCCCACTGAGTAGTGTTTCACTGCTATTATAACACAATCCTGGTGAAGGATCTTCAACCAGAAGATTTGGTTTCCAAAAATGTTAACATGACCTAATGTTTCTAGCATGTACTATTTTTGTTCAAGTATTCCAGCATTTTCAATTTAAAAAAATGTTATGATAAAGACCCCTCTTTGTTTGGACAGCTACAATTTGTAATTTCAGAACTACATCACAGCCTGTGTGCATCAATATGTTGGAAGTTTAATCCAGCATTAGATTAGAAGGAGATATAGTGAGCTAAATGATCTGTTCCTGTGCTCTATTGCTCTAGGCAAATAATTTGAAGGCTGATTCTTGTTCATATACCTAAAATTTGATTTATAGATAGCTGGCCATTTGGTTAAATTGAGTCACTGGAAAACTTTGGAAATCACTGGTTAATGGGAGCGCAAGTGAGAGTCGCACAATCTATAATCAAACACACAAGTACAAAAGCACTGAAATTATTATTTGCTGCAGCCACTCAGGAATGCAAGATACACTAACTATTTTATAGCTATCATCACAGCTGCAAGTCTGAAAACTTGTGCTCCAGAATAAACTGTGAAGTTGTTGTAATTATAATACTGGCATCAACCCAACTATGTGGAAAAGTTCTCTGGTATGATCCTTCCACAAAAAAGGACAATTCCATTCCAGTTAATTACTGCACAATTACTCTTTTTTGGAAGGAGACATCAACAATCTTATCAAGTAACACTTGCAACAAGCTGCACACCACTTCCCAATAATGGATTCATCAGAACCATCCAACTCTAAACCACATCTCTTGAACAAATCAGAGAGGAGGTGAAAATTAATCAAGGAACACAACACCATACAACCTTTTAAGATTGCTCCACCAGTCAATATGGTCATGGCAGGTCTGCCCTGACCTCTTCTGTACCTTTGCCCATGATCCTCAATACCCTGATCTTTCAAAAAAGTACACACTTGAAGTCCGTGGACACCCATCAGTGAACACTGCAGTGGATGGAGTCACTTAGCACACAAAAGATGATTGTGAATGTTGGAGCTACAAATGCTATCTCCAGGGCACCATTGCTGTGCTTTCTCAGGCTAAACTCCTAAGCCTAATCAGCTCACTTGCTTCAAGGACTTCCTTTAATCAAAAGTTCACAGATGATTGTACAACGCTCAACTCAAAACTCCACAGAAGATGAAATGATCCTTATTTGGGTGCTGCAAAACTTAAAAGCATTTAGACAGAGCCTGATAATTATCAAGTAACAGTCACACCTCAAAAGTACCAGGAAATTACCAGCTCCAAAAAGAGTTCAATGCACAACTCATCATCAGAATCCTTGGGTTACCACTAACAGAAGCTCAATGTGGCCAGCCACATAAATATTGTTTCTCCAAAACTAAATCAGAAGTTGTTTGTGTTACCTATAATACACAAGTCAAGACCATGATGAATATTCTCCACTTGGCTGGGTGAGCACTGCTTTGCCAATACTGAAGAAGCAAAACATCCGAGAGCAAGCACATGGGAAGATTAGCATCTTCTCCAAGTCAAACATGATCACAACTTTAAAATACATCTTTGGTTCCTTCATTGTGAGAGGAATATCCTGGAATTCCCTCTAGTTGGAGTAATCTCATTAGAATGGAAGCAGTAGTTGAAATCAGATTGGGTTGGAATCCTTGTTATTATTAGAGTTCCTGTAGATTTTGCAGCATGATGAATGTGTAAATGACCATTCAACCTTGGCAAAAATTGTAATAAAATTAGAATGAATCTTCAAAAGATAGCTGGTGACTATTTAGATTGGCATTCTATAATTATTGATGAAGGAAGGGAAGTCACTTCTTAACTACTCATCCTTTGTGCCATGCACTATCTTTGGCGAAGAACACTCATCACAATTTATAGCTCTTGTCATTGCTTGCTGTGGTCTTTGGATAAATTTATTAGAGATTGACCAAAATCAGAAATACAGATTGGATCAGCCCCTTACTCCCCATGTGTAGCTCAACTGTTCTCTTGCAGCACTGTTTCCTTTAGAGATTTCATGCCATCAGAATTTTGGACTATTGCGTATTTTTCATTGTAATATAATCCTGCTTTACAAAAAACAAAATATCTGTCATGTCATGAGTAATGCACGCTGATTTTATTTTAAGTTAAAAGCAAATTATTTTAAATGCAGGCAAATAAATTTGTATGGCATTTCATATCTAAAGTATATGATCATTCTGCTTTTGATATATTATATCTGAAATAGATAAACAACCCTGTGCTCTTTACAATAATGTTATTGAGAGATTATAATTTTATTTTCATTAAAAGCAAATGTGTCAGTGATATACAGCTTTATTTCTCCTGACAAATTTTACACTTCCAAAAGGTAAATGTGGGAAGCAGGATGACTGGAATTCTATCAAATATGGAGGCGGCATGGTTGGCATAGAGGTTAGCACAATGGTGTTGCAGCACTAGCGATCGAGACCTGGGTTTGAATCCCATGCTCTTTGTAAGGAGTTTGTACGTTCTCCCTGTGTCTGTGGGGTTTTTCCCCAGGGGCTCCAGTTTCCTTCCATCATTTTAAATGTACTGGGGTTGTAGGTTAATTGCATGTAAATTGGGTGGCACGGAGCTGTAGTGGCTTATTACTGTGCTGGAAGTCTAATTTTAAAATTAGACATTACCTGCCTCGACTCTGTTAAATGCATAAGACAATTAGAGTTAACAAGGAAAAATTAAACTGATGCCAATCTTAATTGCTAAATATCTCACTCTTGGTTGGTTTCCTCATTTTAGTAATTTCCTTGAAAATGTGAAATTCTGTTCAGTGTAAGGTTTAATACAGAATAATTCATCCAGAAAGATTTACACTGGATATTACAAATGGCAAGTGTTTTTGTTTCACTGATGGGCAAGTCTTCTTTAAAAACAATCTGGAACTGAACTGAAAAATATTTTTTCCTGTAGACTAGATGCTGCTTCTCTTTAGGAATGGCACCCACAATGGAATTAAGTTTCCAGGATCCATTGGCACACGTGATTGAAAATGGTTTTTGGAAACAATCATCTTGTCACTTGGACATTTCTGAAAATTTTCTTAGTTTGGCATGTGGTAGGAAAAGGGATAGTCAATAGAACTGAGTGTAAGCTCTCATCAATAGTAACATAATGATAAAATGATCTGTATTTGGTGATTGTGAAATAAATATTGATTATGACATCCAGGACCACTTTTCTAGAATAACATCAGTGCCCTCTAAACTTGATCTACTCATCTTCCTGCATTATTATTTTAGCAGCACTTCCTTTTAGAGTAATTTAGAGTTCAAATTGGAATGACCATCCGGTAAGGTGGAATGGTACAACAGCAGCAAGAGCTTATACCTGAGAATCCCACTTACTATTTGCATTATGCAGCAAAGACCTTTGTATTTCTTTTAAGCTTTTTGATGAATAAACTATTTAAACAATGAAAAACACTGAAAAATGTAAAATATATAGACTTAAAAACTCCCTTAAAATAAAGAAAACCATTAAGGTCAGGCAAAAATTAAGACACATTCATTCTCATCTTTTCAATCAATGTCATGTTGGATCAAAGTGCATCAAGTTCAATTCTGGGTTCAACAGTGGAGCAGAAGGTTAGATGCAGCAGCATACATTCTGACCTCCACATTGCAACGTACAGGCATAGTTGAAACAGAATATCAGACACATGAGAAGGTAGGTCATTGCTGGCAGTTTATTGCACCACTGGAAATAGCATATTTCAAGAACTATGCCTTTATAAAGTCTCATAAACCAATCTTAAACCTCCCCTTTAATATTTCTGATATTGAACTTTGTATACAACTTCTTCTCCTTGTCCTCATTTAAATAAATCTTTCCAGGAGGAATGCAATTTAAATGAAAGCTAATGTTCAAACATTTTACTGGTCATGAGCATCAAACACATCTACATTGCCCAGCAGCAATTGTAGTCCTCTTTGCACATTCAGCTCCAGTGGCTTCAATGTATATGGATTTATACGACTGGCAGTCAATATTCAGAGCCACATTTAGTACTGTTGGCCGAAAGCAAATTCCTGTCTTCTTGATGATGAATGTTATTAATCTTGGTCTTGTTTGGACTATTTTTTTAAAAAAGCACATTACAAGAGCAGTGGCATATAATGTTCAAGAAGCAGAGTTAACCGTTCATAAAGTGTTTCCAGCAGTACACCTAAACTATTTTCTCTCGCTATCATTTTCAATTTTCTTCAAAGGCCAATATCTGGTGTTTAAGAATATGTACTCTACAGTCAGTGCTGATCTTTCACCAGGATATCAGAGTTTCTCCTGAAGGGCGAGTGTTGAATTTTATAGTTCAGAACTGCAGATGTCACCCTTGTGGTATTGCTGTATATAATCCTGCAGTTATATTTTTTTGAAAATTAATTGCATCTGTTTTGTAATGTACTTCAGTGGCATGTTTGTCTCAATTGCACTATAAATCTACTTTCAGCATAAACAATTCAGAGGGCAATGACAATTTAAATTTGAGATGTTATTCTCACTTCCATGTAATCTGCTGTTAAGACCGTAAGATGTAGGAGCAGAAGTAGACGCATGGAGTCTGTTCCACCATTCTCCCACTCAGTCCCACCCCCCTGCCTTCTCCCCATAACCTTTGATACCTGAATTATTCAGATACCTGTTAATCACTGTCTTAAATACACCCAAAGACTTGGCTTCAACAGCTGCCCGTGGTAGCAAATTCCACAGATTCACCTCTCTCTGGGTAAATAAACTCCTCTGCATCTCTTTTAAATGGATGTCCATCAATCCTGACATTGTGCTCTTTTGTCCTCGACTCCCTCCCATGGGAAATAACTTTGCCATATCTACTCTATACAAGCCCTTCAGCATTCAAAATGCTTCTATGAGGTCCCTACCCCCCTCATTCTTCTGAACTCCAAGTCCAACAAACGTTCCTCATATGCTAATCCCTTCATTCCAGGAATCATTCTTATGAATTGTCTCTGAACGTTCTCCAATGCCAGCACATCTTTTCTTAAATAAGGAGCTCTAAACCGTACCCAATGTGGTAAACCACTGTTGTATATAATTGTCTGGTCAGGCACAGCAATTGGCCCCCACAGGGGGGCCTGTATAAAGGTGACTGTTCTACAGCTCAGTAGCCGCAAAGCATCTGATCAGAGGTCAATACGGAGGGAGATTAAAACTGATGAGAAGATCACTGAGGTCTCCCTTCCTTCTATCAATTATATCTACAAAGAGCAGTGTTTAAAGCAGGCTCAGAGAATCATTGAGGACTTTTACCATGCAGCCCATAGTGTCTGTGAGACACTACCTTTAAGGAAGAGATACGGGAGGATAAAAACCAGACTACCAGCCTGGGAAATAGCTTCTAGCGGTGAGATTGTTGAACAATTCTAGAATCCTGTAAATTATTGTTATATATATTTATTTTGGATCACTATATACGATATATATCTCATTTGTGTGTTGGCTGTACTATGTGTCTGTGTGTGCACACTACGGTTCAGAAATGCATCAGGTTGTGTGTGTATAATCAGATGACAATAAACATGAATGTACTCTGTCACTTCAGTTATGAAAGAAAATTAAACAGCACAGTATAAGAATGTTAAAACAGCTTTAATATAAATTATTGGATTAATGTTGGCTATGAAGTTGACTCAGCTCCTTTGTGCCTTCTGAGACAGTGCCATGGGATCCTTTATGTGCACCTGACTGCATCCAAGGCCTTGTTTATTTTCTAATCCAAATGAGGTCCTATTCCCTCATATTCTGCTGAAACAGATGGATTGTGTGTTTGGGATATAGCCAGACCTTGTTTGCTCATGGCATGACACAATGGTAGATCCTTGGTTCCACTCCACACCCCACTCCACTCACTCATTATATATTCCCCTCAGCATAAACAGCAAGAAATGGACAGAACTAAGTAACCTCACAACAAACATATCAGATCAAATCTCCAGAGTCCATCCACCACCAAACTGGCTGCTTCAAGATAGTCCTTCCATCAACCTAAATATTCAATCCCAGCACCACCAGCCCAATGCAATGGCTGCAATGTGCAGAGTGTGGTGAATGTCTACAGAATTAACTGTAGTTACGCACCTGGGCTACTCCAAGAACACTTCCCAAGCAATACCCTCTACCACTAGGGTGCAAGGACACAAGGTACTGTACTGAAGAATACCAGCACCTGTGTACCCCCTCCAAGTCACAATTTACTGGCTTCTAAATGTATTGCCATTATTTCATCACTGAGTTTAAATTCTTCCCCACAGCACCGATAGAGTACATTCTCCAAAAAAATGATAATGGTTTAAGGAGGGGGCTCACCGCCAACTTCAAGGGCAATAAATGCTAACTGCCTTTGACATCATGATTACTTAAAAAATTTAATAAATAAAAATATTTTCTGGTTTTCAAAATCAAATTCTTGTAGCTATGTTCAATCCTACACTGCTTCACTATTACTTTCAATTGCCACATCATGGGAACTATGCTTTCTTTATGTCAAGCTCTCGAATGGCAAGTTTGGTTTAGCAAAGAAAGAGCAGGATGTTTGGAATGGAGGGCTTTCCACTAGGTGACATGCAATGGTGTTAATTATTAATGATGTATTCACATTTTCTTCATTTCCAATTTTTATTTTAAGGTTTCTTAATCGTCATGAACATACACAAAATTTGTTTATCCTGAGAGGCACCTCTCGTCCAGCACACTGTAGAGCTCGTCGAAAGAATCAAAGACTTGTTGATCCAAACCAAGGCTTTTATTAGCAAAAGACAGGAGTTCTTCACAGGTGGCCGACCAGTCCGGAATGATCCGACCTGGCTGGGGACACAACCCTTTAAGGCCCAGACAGTAGGCGTGGCTTAGCTCTCAGCCAATCGCTGTAAGCACAGTCTAGATACTGTAACTATATACACTACATACATTGGTGATAGATCTGTACTATCACACACACCTATCAAGAGAAACAAAAGAGAATCCCCCTCAGAGGCCATATCCACAGATCCCACCACCTCCAGAGTCACTGCTGTCTACGTTCCCATAATGTCAGTAGCTGCACGACCTCCCATCTGTTCCAGTAGTGAACCCATCTAAGCTTGGGTCACCCTACTCAGCCCCTCCTTCTAAACTCCCCCCCCCGCCCAACATAAGTTAGAAGATGTCGGCACCAGAGGCCCTTCAGCACTTCACATTTCCCAGTCCCGATACTTTGTTCCCAAAACCAGTCTCAAGTGGTCCAAAGCAGGTGCTCGGCCTTCACTCTTAACTGTGCTATATCCTTCTTAAGTACAATTCAAATGATCGCTAATAACCATAAAAATAACTCACACGAGTAATTGTTTCTATTAATAGTGATATAGGAAAAGCAACAGGAGACTTTTTAACTGTGGAACAGATGGTGAATCCATTTTGACTTGGCATCTGCAATCATGCAATCATACACACACAGGACACTGAGTGACAATTAGATATTCTACCTTGACCCTTAAACCATAGGCATTCAGGTCAACAGCAGCATCACCTCATCTCCCTCAAACTGGAGAACTTCTGATTTTGATGATGTCCTTCATAAAGCTCAATTGATGCCTTTTACACACTCAGCGATCGCACATGTTCTGTCATTTTGGCAGGAAGGAGGCATCTCATCATTCAGAAAAATCACATTTCTGTTTCATGCAGAAAATCAAAGTTAATAACATGGCATCTTTCATATATTCAAGGTATCCCAAAGCATTTTACAACCATTGTTTCAACATGGGTAACATGCAAGAAAAAGCATATGTCACAGATATAAAATAGATTTATATTTTAAGTACTTGATCCTGCAAAATCTTGCAAGCAGATATCTTGCCAACTTTAACTTGAACAAGTTGGCAAACTTAAATCTGATTTTTCTGATTTATATTGAAATACAGTACTTTAATATAATGTACCAGAAGCTTAAGAGCTTAAATCTCTATCTTATAGGAAGGCAGGCAAAACAAAAAAGGCACCAAATTATAAAAACAGTAGATTAATGTTGCTAGCAAAAATTGTAAAATATGAAATGTTGGCAGGTGTAAAATGGATGTGGAATTGAAGAGGAATTTACTGTCACAATGCAATGAATTACAGTAATAAAAATCAATGAACATTTAATTTTTATTTCTCTTTGAAGTTACAAAAACATACATTATATCTGAAAGCCTGGAAAATATGCAGTTGAAATCCTTTTAAAATTAAATATTTATATTACCAGTAAGAAATCTAATAATAATGTAGAATCTTTTAATAACACACTATCTCACTTCCATCACTGGGAAATACTTGACATCAATGCTTCATGTAATGTCAATTTCAAGAGCAAAGATTTGCTTTCCCAATATTTAAGTAATAACCATTGTTTCATCAAAAAAAATGTCAGAAGCTATGGCTTTCTACACAATTTTATGTGTCAATCAATTTGATTAAAATATCTGTCCAATAATTACTATTATTTTAGTCTTAACAAAATTGCAGCTTATAAACAAAGGTATATCGCAATTTTTCAAGTAGACATTAAAGAATGAAATTTTGTTGAAACTTCAAATGGGTGGGATATATTAGTTGGCGTGAGTAAGTTGGGCCAAATGGGCTGTTTCCCAAGACAAACAAATTTTTCTTCATGTATTGAAGTACCCTCTAAAAGCTCACTTTAAAATGGATAAGTGATATTTAATACCAAGCTTCATAAGAATTTGTTAGGGGAGATCATTTAAGTCTAGGGCATGAATGGCATCACAAAGAAGAGAAGTGAAAAGATTGAGGGGAACATTTACAATTGAACTCCACCAAATGGTGAAATGATTAAAGTTGGAGTTGTTCAAGAGGCCAAGATGTGAAAAGTTCAGATATCTCAGTAGATCAACAATAAGAAAATGGTGGCACTGCCGGAGCTGATGTCATGGCAGTGCTGCCACTGGTGTAGACCCATGGGAAGCAGGGGAACAGAGTCATAGCAATCCCACATGGGATCCAACCACCCAGAATGACTGCCGTCAGCTTTGTACAGACTTCAAAAGACCCATTAAAGGAACCAACAGGGGTTTATTTTAAAATTCTGCAACCGTAGGGTTCAGGGTCAAGATGGCGGCGCCTAAGATTGGCAGTAGCCACAAAGAGTTGCAGAATCCAGGGAAGCAGAAAATGGTGGTCACCATCCTCTCTTCTTTTGAGATGGAGAAGCTGAGAAGATGACCCACAGGATGGTGACCACGGCAGCAGAACAGTGAGGATATCTGAGGCTGAATAACACACAGATAGCAGGCTGTTCCTGGTCACGCTACTGACAGACAACAGCATCGCCAGATCCAGCTCCAACAGTGCCATCAAGTTTGCAGATGGCACAAAAGTATTGGCCTCATCAGCAACAACAATGAGTCACCCTACAGAGAGGAGGTGGAAAATCTCATGAAATTGTTCAAGAGTAACAACCTGAGTCTCAACGTGGACAAGACAAAGGAGATGATTGTGGACTTAAGGAGGACCAAGAACAACCACCGTCTATTACACATCAATAATTCTGTAGAAGAGAGAGTGGAGAGCTCCAGGTTAGTTGGATTTCACTTAACTAGTGACCTATTGTGGTCATTCAACATCTCCCCATTTGTCAGAAGCTGAAGCAGATAAGGCTACTGACCAACATTATGTCAACCTTCTATAAAAGCTTTATTGAGAGCGTCCTGCCAGCTGTATCACAGTACAACATGATTGCTGCAGAGAAATAGATCAATCCACAGGACCATAAGGGTGGCAGAGAGAATCAATGGAGTCTCCCTACTCCCTGCACCCCCCCATCAAGATGATCTACGGAGATCATTATCTGAAGAAGGCACACAAAAACATTGAGGACCCCTTCCACCCTTTATACAGCATCTTTCAGCTGCTTCTAATGGGGAAGAGATACATGACTAACAGAACCAGCACCACCAGGCTGAGGCACAGCTTCCTTCCATAGGCAATGAGAATTCTGAATGACCGAACGAAGTGCTCACACTAACTATGCGAGAGTCTCATAGGTACAAAACAATTATTATTTATTTATTTGTGTAGCTTAAATTCTTGTCATGATATGTATTCTTTGTCTTATGTACGTAATGATGTTTGTGTGCCTGCATGTTTTGCACCGAGTACCTAAGAACGCTGTTTTGTTGAGTTGCACTTGTACAATCAGATGACAATAAACTTGACCTGAATTTTTGGTGACTCAAGGTGAAGAACCAATGTAGGCTGTGAGCTACTGGTGAATGGGGTTAAAGGGCTTGCATCAGGCTGCAAACTGCTTGAGACTGGCTCAATGCTAGCTGAAGGGGTACTGGGTATCGAAAACGAGATGCAAGAAGGTGGCCAAGAGTGTTGGAGGCTTCCTAATTGTGTCAGAGGTGTGCATCTGGAGCTCAGGTTGCTGTTGGTGGACTGGAGATGTGTGACTGCAGAGGCTGCTGGAACACTGGAAGTGAAGCCATGGACATTCAGTGCTTCTGGGGAAATTCTCTTTTGCTTTCTTTCTCTGGCTGTAAGAGGCACTAGGTAATTTCTGCTGATAGCAAATCGTAGACTAAAGGAAATTTTACATAATATCATATTTTCTGTTTTATTACATGACATTAAAATCTAAAATCTGGAATCTTGAGATATTGCTGTGCCCCCGCTTGCTTGTCCTCTCATACTTTCTCCATAAGCAACTATGTAAAATAATTTTGAAGTAATCAACTGAGAAACAGTTCCAATGAGCTTGTCTTCATAACAGCATCCCATAGCTCATCAACAATTTCTATGCTTCAAATTCCCGTACATAGTTCATTGATACGAAAAGTCTCACTTTTTTCTGAAATCCATAGTTGTCTTCCTCCTCACTTTCCTTGTGATCTCTCTGAGTCTGGATAATATTCAAGTTCAAATTTATTTGTCATCCAATTGTACAAGTTCAGCCCAATGAAAAGTTGTTATCTGGTCCATGGTGCAGAACACTTCAAGACACGTGTGCAGACATAACACCCTTACAGACAAATGATGCAGATAAAGAGTGCATATGTACATTTATTAAGTTGTTTTAGCAGTCATTCAGCAGTCTCGCAGCTCATGGGAAGAACCTTGGCCTGATGGTTCTGGCTTCAATACTTCTGTATCTTTTTCCCAATGAGAGTAGCTGGAAGATGCTGTCTACGGGGTTGTAGGGGGTTCTCTCTCATTTTGAGAGCCCTCTTTAAACAACCATCCAAGTAAATCACATCAATTATTGGGGGAAGGAGACCCCAATGATCCTCTCTGCCACTTTTATGGTCCTATGAATTGACTTCTGATCCATTGCTCTACAGCAACTGTACCACACTGTGATGCACCGGTCAGGATGCTCTTGATAGAGTTCCTCTAGAAAGTTGACAGGATGGTGGCCGGTATCCTTGTCCACCTTAGCCTTCTCAGGAAGTGTAGTCAGTTGCATCTTCCTGACAAGTGAGGAGATATTGTGTGTCCAGGATAAAGTCCTAGGATCTTGGAAGTCTCCACTACCGAGCTATTAATGTGTAGTGGAGGGTGATCATCCTGGGTCCTCCTGAAGTCCACAATCATCTCCTTTGTCTTGTCCATGTTGGGACTCAAGTTGTTACATTTCACATGATTTTCCACATTTTCCTTGTATTGCAACTCATTGCTGGTCAACTACTGTTGTATCATCTTCAAACTTGATGACTCTGTTGGAGCTGGATCTGCTGATGCAGTCGTGGGTCAGTAGTGTGAACAGGAGCGGGCTGAGCGCACAGCCCTGAGGGGCACCAGTGCTCAGTGTAATCGTGCTCAATGTTCTGCTGCCAATCTGGTCAGATGGCAATTTTTCTGTTAGGAACCCCAGAATCCAGTTACAAAGAGGGGTGTTGAGTACTACCAAGTTCAAGCACATGATAATGAAATAGATGTAAGTTGTTTTATGTGGAAATAATTTGTATCATTACATAGCTTTTGACAAAAATCATTGTACTTTTGGAATACCTTTATTTAAAGAACATGAAAAAAAGAAATGAATATTTGTATATGAAAACATTCTAAAATGGTACTCTGCAAAACACACATACTAATTTCTTTGACACATTACACAGACTGTTTAAAGCAGCAATCCTCAATTTCAGCTGTGGAAATTGTTAGAGAGCTACATTTTGAAGACATGGCAATGGGAACCCTACTTCTCAAAGTAATGCTTGCATAGCTGTACGGCAGAAAAAAAGAGAAAATGTTTGTTCCTCATTCAAAATAAAATAGAAGGCCTAACCTAAAAAACAAAAACAAATTCCACCACAGGCGATTTCATCAGTGTCTGTTCTAATGATCTTGCTCGATTGAGATACATCATCCTTGGTTGTTGTAAATGCACGCCTTTCTCTTCTTTCCAGGTCTGCATTTTAACATGCAGCCCTCTCTCACTTACACACATGAAAAATACAATGTGGTAGCAATGGCAACATGTTGTAGCCAGATGTACACTACTCACAATTAATTATGTGACTGAAATGTCAATGCCTGCTGAGTTGCTTTTAGGCACTGATCAAATGTAACCATCAATTTTAACTGCAAGTCCATTTATAGTGCTTAAGCAGGTGTCACATAGTTGAATTTCTTGGCAAAATGCATAATTATTTCCTGAGATCACTATACATATGAAGTCATTGCAATTATCCAATAAGTTCTTGTGAAGTTGCTAACAAACTGAGATCCAGAAGGAAGCTTACAGAAGTTCAAGTTCAAGTTTATTTATCAACCCAATTGTACAAGTACAATCTGCCAAAACAGCAATCTCTGGTCCTCTCTGCAACACACTGCAAACACACGTATAAACATAACACACATACAGACAAAGGATACATATGCAAAAATAATCTTATATACAAATATTAAAATAAATAAATATTAAGATAAATAAATAGTTGAGTTATCGAGGGTTTGTATGAGCAGTTCATCAGTTGTTCAGCAGGTCTCATTGTCCATGGGAAGAAGCTGTTTCTTTCTCAGACTGGTCATTCTGACTGATACTCCTGCATCTCTTTCCCAACAGGAGTAGCTGAAAAATGCTGTGTGCAGGATGGTAGAGTTCCTCATTGATTTTGCATGCCATCTTTAGACAACAATCCCACTAAATCCCATAGATGGCTATGGGGAGAGGAGTGATCCTCTCTGCCACTCTTGTGGTTTTGTGGATTGATCTCCGATCTGATGCTCTACTGCAGTGGTTCTCAACCTTTTTCTTTCCACTCTCATACCACTTTAAGTATTCCCTATGCAAGTATTCCCTATGCCATAGGTGCTCTGTGATTAGTAAGGAATTGCTTAAGGTGGTATGTGGGTGGAAAGAAAAAGTTTGAAAACCACTGTTTTAATTGTATCTAATTGACTCATTATGTGCGTGGTTTCATAACTCCAAAGGAAATGGGCCAATGACAATTTTTCTCAAGCAAAATATTTCAGTAACAATTAGGTCTAGAGCAGTGATTCTCAGCCTTCCCTTCCCACTCACATACTACCTTAAGCAATCCCTTACTACCGATGCACCTGGTCTGGACACTCTCGATAGGGTTCCTGAAGAAAGTTGACAGGATGGTGGCCAGTAGGTTTGCCCGCCTCAGTCTTCTCAAGAGATGCAGTAGTTTTTTATGCCTTCCTGACAAGTGAGGAGATGTTATATGTCCAGTGTAGGTCATTTCTTAAGTGAACTCCAAGGAACTTCGTGCTCTCTACTCTCTCCACTACCGAGCTATTAATGTGTAATGAAAGCTGGCTGTTCCTGGTCTTTCTGAAGTTCACAACCATCTCCTTCATCTTGTTTACATTGAGTTTCAAGTTGCATTTTCACACCAATTCACAAGGTTTTCCATCTCTTCTCTGTAATGGAACTGATCGTTGTTGCTGATGAGACTTAACTAGAAGATGGACTAACTAGAGACTAACTAAACTAACTAGACTAACTAGAAGATGAGCTCCCAAGGAATTGAAAAAACTATAATGATTGTCATTTTGTTACATCATTACCACACCATCTAATCAATATGGCTAGATTGTTTATTTTTGTTGTTCATTTCAGTGGGCATCAATGAAAATATACAAGAGATATTTAAATCTAATTTTATGAGAAATAAACTGATAAGTGAGAACCCTCAGTACTGTGAACACAACTTCAGATTTAATTGTTCAATTTCCATTCTGTACATGCTTAGTTAAATTAAAATTCAATTGTTGAGTTTTGTACTTAGATTGTAAAATATACACATTAACAAAGTCAAACCTCTCATCAACAACCTACTGCAACTCTCCATTGACCACGCATTTCAATCTGATCAGCCATAAAAAAAATACGGTGACAACAGGGAGTGCATATTCTGCGGCAAATGACTTAGCCATCTACAAAGCACAAGCATGGAGTGCAAGAGAATACTTTTCAAAAATGTTGCTCCAATAGCAATCAAGAAGTTTGACACCATCAACCAAAAGATTGACACATTTCTAAACATTAACAACATTAATCAATATGGCCGTAGTGCTAGTCATCTACAAATGTTCCCAGTCTCCCCCATCTTCCTTCTGACTACCCCATTCTCCTTTTTCTCAAAAGAAAGCAAACATTCAAAACGGATAAAAAGTGAAGAATATGGCAATAGGGAAGAACATTCCCATTCATTCATATTTCATTATTTATTAATGGCATGTTTTTACCTATTCTCCATTGCCACACACCTGGCTGCATGCACAGTGCTTTCAAGGAATGGTTTCTCTGCCACACACCACTCTGGGAAGTCAGGTCCACCATTGCTTTATCCCTCAGTCTTTATAAATTCTGCGCTATAGCACTACCAACTTTCCCACACTGCCCTAACTGAGGAGATAACAGTGAACTGCGTACTTGAAATTCTTCAGTTCATTGGTAAAGATCTTGCTGTTGAGAGCTGCCACAATTTTTAAAGATAACATTTGCTTATACTGACCTCAATAAACCTATTCTTCACTGCACACACATTCTTGTATTGATACTTCACACAATGACTTCCACTGCTACTTCTACTCACTACTTCCTAAGCACATGCCTCAAGGGTCTGGAGGTACAGGACAATTCTTCTTTCTGCACCTTAAGCCCTTTTCACACTTAAAACCAACTAAATTGGCCATTCAGTGTCATGGGATAGTAATGGGGGTTTGGTTTTTCACACATGACCACTCCTAACTGGGACACTGAACGCTTTCACACTTGCAAGGAGCCATCCCCAGGATTAGGACTGTGCTACCTTCTATTGGTGACATCATAACACATCGAGTGATGGTGGACCTGCCCTAAATCCTGATCAATGTATTATGATCTTATATTTGAACAAAATTAATTAATCATGCCAAATTATAACATAATTAAGCTTTATGTACATCACAGTATGAGCCCTTCTGTACCTGTTGTCGTTGTGCTGACCTATATATCCGTTATAAGGGGACTGTGGGAAAGTGTAATAAATAGTAATAGCGGACAGTTTTTAAATAGGGTGGGAAAATTGGTAGCGCTATAGTGCACAATTTATATAGTATGGAAAAGTTGGTCGCACTATCGCATACAATTTATAAATACCATGGGAAAAAGTGATGATGGACCTGCCCTCCCAAAATTCCATGCAGCAGAGAAAGGGCTGTATGCACAGTGCTTTCAAGGAATGGTTTCTCTGCCACACAGCACTCTGGGAAATCAGGTCCACCATTGCTTTTTCCCTCAGTCTTTATAAATTCTGTGCTATACCACTACCAACTTTCCCACACTGTTTAATAATTGACCACTATTGCAACTTATTGCTATTCATTTCCTCTCTCTCCCACTGTGATTTTTCCCACAGCAAAGTTTATACCTTCATTTTAATCTTTTCTTCCTTCATGTTCCTGCACTTATGCAGGGTCATTTCAATCCCATAATGCAATTACCAATTTCACGCATGCATGATTGTAACGCCGATGTCTGCAGTGGAGGCTGACACTGGTGGAGTGGAGGCTGTCAATCCCCAGCATGAGATGACGTCATCTGACACCAGGGTTGAACTGATTTTGCTTTCACACTAGATACTTTAAAGGCCGATTGGTGGTTAATTCCTGGGATCACTTGTAAGAGTGAAAGGGGCTTTAGACAAAATACTTCAATGCATCATTAAAAAAAATCACAGATTGAACAGTCTTAACAAAAACATTTTAAAGAACAACATACTTCCTGAACCAATTTAAGAAGTGATAAACCATCAATAATCACAAAAGACTGGAGTTGTGAAATTATCAGACTTTTATTAAGTATAGACTGGAACAGCCATGAACCTCATGGACTGTTTGAGGCAGAGAGGAATGGGGAGCATGCAAGGGTCTATGAGTTGGATCAGTCTCGGGAGACATGTCCAGCCAACAGTAGCCAATCATAGCCTAAGAATGGTTTACCATAAGAAGCTACAATTTACATCCATTTTAAGAAGCAAAAGATACCTTTAAATCTTGCACATTCATGCAGCTTGTGAATTGCAATGTTAGCTCCAGAAGGAGTCACTGGAAATCAGCATACAGAACAAATTTATCATACTGCCTAAAATATCCAATTTAATGTACCTTCAATTAATGAAAATTTTCTCTTTTACATCCATCTTTAAGTACTTCTAAATAAAATAACAATAATTTTCTTTCCCCATATAAACTTTTTTTCTTGATTCAGAGAATCACATTATCCCTACAAGAAATAAAGTAACATTTGATCCAAATAGTTCAGATTGGGATTTGATCCTGAAAGGACTGGAAAGATTTTGTTCTTCTCATCTCCATTTTATTGCCTGTAGTTAAAATAATGTGGCCTTCACAGTAGGAAATTGAATTAATCTCCAAATGTTCAGTTTATCATGCTCCTGTTGCCAATGTTGAACATAAAGCGACATCTGCTGTACAGACTGCTGACACAATTGTGGAGCTGTCAAATTTCATGAATTTGTCATGAACTTTGAAGTTATCTCTTTAAATTCAGTCAAATTTTTATGTTTTTGCAGAATCTTGCCATTGATAAAACTAAAAATAAGCCAGTCAGCAGTATAGCTAAAAAGATCATAATGTGTGAATTGTTGATAGGCCCCAGTAAAGATAAAGGAGACTACAAAATTGCAAAAGTAAACGCAAAAGTCTACCTGACACAATGATTTAAATTCAAAATACGACGCTGGAGAAACTTAGCAGGTCAAACAGTGTGCTTTATAGAGCAAAGATAAAGATACATAACCAGCTTTTCGGGCTTGAGCCCTTCATCAAGGTATGATATTACAACAATATTCCAAAAAGTATTCCATTGCATATCAAAATTTGTGAAAGCAAATAATCATTGCACATGAATATTCTTGCAAAGATAAAATATATCTGTATTTAAATAACCCATTATAAACCCAACAAAATCTGAGGAATATTCTGAGAATATCTAATAAGAATTGTAATATTAACATGCTCATACACATGCACAAAAACACACATAAAACAAAACAATCAAGTGAAATGGAAATGGGGCTTGATATCATGGTGTACAAATGTATTTTGTTAAAGTTCATTTTTCATAATAACAAATTTAACAATTTATGTAGTGTTCAAACAGAATTTTGAATATTTCAGCTGGTAGAAGCTGATTTTATAAATAATTTAAAAACAAATTTAGACAAACATTGTGATAACTCCAAAAGACTGAAGTTGAACTAACTGATAGGCTTTTATTAGCTTTAGAACAGAAGTACTTCCATGCTGCTCAACTGTTGTGTGATAGGAAGGGGTTGTGGAACATTCTGGAGTCTGTGGGAGGAGCCACAAGCACAGTTGGCCAATAGGTGTGCTGGAACAGACAAATCTATGTATACAGTGGTTTACCACATTCACTCCTTGTTTTTTTTAAGAGTTCATTGGGGTGAAGAGGTGATGATACTATTACAAATTAAATCTATCAGGTAGTCTGGTTTTTCGCTGTGACTGTCATAATTCAGGCTGCAGTTGTGGTGCAGTAGGGGGGCCTGGGCAGTCTGAGTCACCTGTGTGCAATCATTGGGTATGCGGCAATGAGTCTGGCATGTTCTCTGTTAAGGGTGAGGTATTGTGAGCTATGCCCCTGGTGCATTGTGGGTGGGTGGGGGAGAGGCGGGTGTGGAGTGATTAGAAGGTCTCCAGGGCCTCTGAGGGTGCCAAATCCCTAACGGAGACAGATTTCTCATGCCCACCAGGGTATGCCACATAGCTATATTGGGGGTTGGCGTGGAGGAGGTAGACCCTTTTGACCAGAGTGTCGGACTTATGGCTCCTCACAGTTCTGGAGTAGGATTGGCCCTGAGAATATCAGCTACGCTGGCAGCATGGTCCCAGATGCAGATTTTCAGGGAAAGGAAAACATTCATTCATGTGGTGTGGCATTCGTGGCAGTACATAGGAGAGACTCGATGGAGTGGAATGGCTTTGGAGGGACTTTGCCAGCAGGAGACTGGAAGACCCCTAGACTGTAGGACTAGGAGGATGACCTTCCAGCCTGACATTCTCCTTTTCCACTTGCCAGGACCCCAGGGGTTGTAGCTGGTGTTCCCGATTGTGGTAATGCCTCTGGCCAACAGGTATTGGCTCAGCTTCTCACTCATGAAAGAGCACTCCCAGTAGAGTGAAGAGACTGTGCAGGGCCTTGATGACTATGGCAGCTGACATGTCAGGGCAGGGGCTGGCAAACAGAAAACAGGAATACTCATCAATAACATTGAGGAAGTACATATTGCGGATTGTAGAGGGAAGGGGTCCTTTGAAGTCAACACTAAGGCATTCAAAGGGGCGGGTGGCCTTTATCACCAACGCTCTGTCTGGTCAGTAGAAGTGTGATTTTCACTCCATGCAGACCTGGCAGCTTTTGGTCATTGATCTGATCTCTTCAATGGAGTATGGCAGGTTGCGGGCATTGACGAAGTGGAAAAACCTGGTAACTCTGGGGTGGCTGAGATCATTGTAAAGGGCTTGTAAGTGGTCAATCTGGGTGCTGCCACAGGTCCCGTGAGATAGGGCATCAGAAGGCTCATTGAGTTTCCCAGGCTGGTACAGGATATTGTAATTGTAAGTGGACAGTTCAATTCTCCACCTCAATATCTTGTTTTTGATTTTACCCTACTGTTGATTATTGAACATGAACGCAACAGTCCATTGGTCAGTTAGCAGGGTGAATCATTTACCAGCCCAATAGTGTCTCTCGTGCCACACTGCCTCAACAATGGCTTGGGCCTCCTTCCTGACAGAGGAGTGTTGAATTTCGGGGCCCCAGAGGGTACAGGAAAAGAAAGTAATGGGTCTGCCCACCTGGTTAAGGGTAGCAGCCAAAGTGAAGTCTGACACATCGTTTTCCACCTGGTATGGGATGGATTCATCCACCATGTGCATTGTGGCCTTGGCAATATCTGCCTTGATGCGGCTGAAGGCTGCATGGGCCTCTGGTGTGGATTTGACAAGGGGAGTGGGCCTTGTCTGCATAGTTAGGGACTCACAGGGCATAGTAAGAGAAAAAAAAACCCATGGACCTTTTTAGGGCTTTAAGGCTATGGGGGAGGGGAGTTCCAGGAGTGGGCACAGCGGTCAGGGTCTGGACCAATGACTCTGTTCTCAATGACACAGCTAAGGCGGGTTGTGGGAAATACGCACTTGGCCTTATTGTATGCAAGATTGAGGAGCTTGGCAGTTTTGAGGAATTTGTGAAGGTCGGCATTGTGGTCCTGCAGGTTATGACAACAGATGGTGACATTGTTGAGATACATGAATGTGGCCTGCAGCTTGTACTGATCTACCATGCAATCAATTTCTCGCTGGAAGATTGAGACTCCATTGGTAACGCCAAAGAGGACCCACAAGAAGCCAGTGTATTGGCGGTCCTCTGGGTGGATAGGGAGCTGATGATATGCAGATTTCTGGTCGATGGTAGAAAAGATAATTTGCAATTTAGTTCACCATATTGGTATACAGGGGAGGGGGGTATGTGTCTATTAATGGTCTGATTGTAGTTGATGACCATCCTGTTCTTCTCCCCATTCCTCACTACCACTTCTTGTGCTTAAGTAACTGTTGCACCTCTGCTCAAATAAAGGCCTTGCCCCCAGCACTGTATCTCCTACTTTTTGTGGCGATGGGTTTATAGTCAGGGGTGAGATTGGCGGACAAAGGTGGAGGGATGATTTTGAGCATGGAGAGTCTACAGATCGAGCGACTGGGTTGCAGACTGGGTGAAATAGGTGGGGGGGCACTAAAGGGTGGGTGGAGTACAGTGGATGATTTGAGAACTGCTGGTTACAGACAGTGAGGAGTGGATGGGGTCCATCGAACTCCATCTTCACACTTTTAAGATGACAATGAAAATCAAGTCCCTGAACAGGAACACAATCTTTTATCCGGAACCCTTGGGGGACATTGTGTTCTGAATTTTGGATTTTTCCAGATTTTGGAAAGACCACCCAAGTTATGCTGCCTTTTCTCCCCCACCCCCTTCCAGTCACCCAGCAGTCTCCCCCAACAGCTGTCTCCCTCGGCCGCCAGTCCCTCGGCCTCCCAGCTACCTGCCCTGACTGCCAGTCCCTCGGCCGCCCGGCCACCTCCCCTGACCGTGGTCCCTCGGCCACCTCCCGCAACCGCTGGTCCCCACTTGCCAGATTTTGGAGCTTTCTGGATTTTCGGTGTCCGGATAAAGGATCGTGTACCTGTAGTATGGCCGTGCAGAGCTGCGGCATTACCAAAAGTTTAACGTCTTTATAGTCTGTACCCTGCATGGTCAGAGTCACTACGCAGTAGCCATGGACATCCACTGTAAGTGACCCTAAGGCCAAGAAGACCTTTTGGTTTGCTGGCCATACCACAAGGGAGTTGCACTGCACTGTGTGGGATGAAAGAAGCTTTCCATGCTCCCACTATTGAATAGCAACTTGTCACGTGGCCATTTACCTGAATGTCCATCATTGACCTGGTGTGTTGATGTGGGCTGTTCTGGTCAAGTGCGATGAAGGCAAGTGTCAGATTATTGCTTGTCACTTCAGCGGAGAGGTCTCATGCTGATTCAGTAGATGGTAGTGCCCTAGATGATGGTCCCTGCAACTGCACAGTGGCTAAAGATGCCTCCAGGAATGCCTTGAAACAGCATAGCCAGAGTTCAAAGTTGGTAGATTGATGATTGATTTCCATCTTCTCTGGCTTCAGGATCTGCTGCATTATAAAACTAAAGCTATAAAATCAATGAATCAGCAGTTTACTCTCCTGAGGAATGAAGGACTCAGACTTTTCTTCAGCCAATTCCCTTTATTTGTTATACAGGCCTGTTACGGAGGTCTGACACTTCCACAGAGGATCCAGGAGCACTCAGAACATACAAAGACATGGGTTTAAATTCTGCAATGCTATCTGACATGAACCAATCTCAAAACAGTCATCTCCATGGCAGCAAGCATTATCCCATTAGCATTAAGCTTTGTAATGTCCATCTTCCCAATCCACCACATTGTAGACCAATCGCACAGACTCTAAGATATTTCCACACTTTTGATAGCCTCAATTCCTGTAAATCACATGACTCTATAGAGAAACAACTGTCAGAAATTCATCAAGTCAGATTGCTGTTACCAGGACAACACACATTCCAGTCTCTGCTGTCCTTGGTCAGGACTATGGAATTTCAAGCTATTTGCACATGTCCCAGCATAAGCATTAACCAAGTTGTAATTATGTATTAATATTTTGGTTAATTCATTAATGTCTTAATGAATTTGATATATTAATCAATACCAATCTAAACTGTAAAGACCCTTACTTCCACAGGGTCCACTGTTGTTTGTCATCAATATTAATAATCTGGATGATAATGACATAAATTGCATCAACAAGTTTACAGATGACACAAGATTGAAGGTGTAATGGACAGTGAAGAAGGCTGGCAAAGATTGAAGAAGGATCTGGACCAGCTGGAAAAATGGGCTGCAAAATGGCAGATGGAATTTGCTACAGACAAGTGTGAGGTGTTGTACTTTGGAAGGACCTCCAATGTAAATGGTAGGGTATTGAGGAGTGCAGTCAAACAGAGGGATCGGGAGTGAATGTGTTGGCACAAATAGATAGGGTCATTAAGAGAGTTTTTGGCACATTGGCCTTTATAAATCAAAGCAGTGAAAAGAGGAGTTGGGATGTTATGGTGAAATTGTGGAAGACATTAGTGAGGCCAGATTTGGATTATTGTGTGCAGTTTTAGTCACCTAACTACAGGAAGAATATCCATAAGATTGAAAGAGTGCAGAGAAATTTACAAGGATATTGCCAGGATTTGAATTGAATTACAGGGAAAAGTTAAACAGGTTAAGACTTCATTCCCTGAAGAGTAGAATAATGAGAGGAGATTTGATAGAGGTATACAAAATTATGATGGGTATAGATAGAGTAAATGCAAGCAGGCTTTTTCCCCTGAAGTTAGGTGAGATAAAAATTAGAGAACATGGGTTGAGTGAAAGGGGGAAAGTTTAGGGGGAACACGAGGGGGAACTTCTTCACGCAATGAGTGTTGGGAGTGTGGAAGGAGTTGTTAGCTGAAGCAGTGAATGCGGACTCAATTTTGACATTTAAGAAATGTTCAGACAGGGACATGGACGGGAGAGGTATGGAGGGCTATGGCCTGGGTTCAGGTCAGTGGAACTAGGAAGAAAAATAGTTTGGTGCAGAATAGAAGGGCTGAAGGGCCCATTTCTGAAGGCTCAGAACAGAATAATGGATACATGAGGAAAATAAACCTGAAATAAATACTGATTTCCCAATCAAGTAGATTTGTTTTACAAATTATTTTGTTTCTGCAGAAAATTGAGAGCCATAACCTTCCCACGTTAACTTGAAAGGGCAAAAATTCCAGTTTAAATTCAGGGAGTAAATAGACTTCAAAGACAATATGCATCAGATTCATCAATCCTCTGATTTCCACATCACAACACCAGATCCATAGCTAATTAAAGCCTTAAGTCTCTGTCCCACCTTGAACAGCAATTTATTCCAAGAATCTGCTGGAATACAAACAGAATATGCTGAGACTATCCAGCACGTTGAACAGTATTTACTTAACTTTTAAAACTAATATTTCCTCAAACATGGCAACAGACTTTATGCAAATACAAGTTCAGAAAAAATGGCATGAAAACAAATAGATAAAGTCTTTGATGGAATGGAGGGCAGGGGAGATTTGCAGTTCTTGGTGAAATAGTAGCTTCTGCTGCAGATCGGGATAACAGATGACCAGAATAATGATCACTGTGGCAAAAATCAGCTGGCACTGTTTGCTGCAAAGCATAATCTAACATTTAACTTTTCGAGCCCGTTTCTTAAATGGTACATTTACATCTAACAATATTAATATTTGGGGAGAATTTATAAGATTTAAGATTTAGAGTAGGTCACATACATACACACATTTTGGAACAGATCTTATTTGAAAGACTGAAGAATTCAGTGTTAATTGAATTGATCATAAAATGCTTGACCATTGTCTTGTAGGAGTCATGCTGTCTATCAGTACCTTTTCTGCAAAGTGCTCATAGAAAGGTCACTCCTGCATTTTGTTTATCTAACAACAGATGGGAGCAGAAGAAAGAACCCCTGTTGTTTTGCTGGAGAAGGTGGGGGTTTTGCAAGACATGAGTCACATGCTCTCTTTGGAGTTTCAATTGGAAGAGAGAGAGTTGAGTTAGTTAGTCAGTCAGTCAGTGTGTGGGACACTGACAAGTAACTGAAAAGTGCAATTGAGGGAAAATTGTTTGAAACTGAAGAAACCAAGTTCCAGAGCAATAGATGGCTGGAAGTGCTATCTGTTTGATGTTTCTCTTGAAATAGAGGAAGGAATGGAACACTGTGGTAGCTTGAAGAAAGAGGTTACCATCTTGAAAACCCTGATGGGGCAAGTTTCATCAGCGAGACCCTGACGTGACTAGTGGTGGTACCTCAGTTGTGGAAATCCTGGAGCAACAAATATCTGTCTCTGCAAACCCTACAAGAACCTTCCTGAGCTGTACACATTTATCTTTCAAGCACCAAGCCTGGTGAACTTTATACATGTTAATTTCTGTGCACAGTATGGTGATTGCCTGCAACCAGAGAACTTGGAAGAAGGAGAAGTGATGAACTATGAACCAAAGAATTTTTCTTGAATTTACACACATGTGTCCTTAGAATTAGAAGGGGGTTAATTTGGGTTAGTTAAGTATAGAGTTAAGTTAATGTTTGATTCTATGTTTGAAGTTGATTAAAAATAACTTTTGTTTTGAAAGCCACTTGTCTTGGTGAATGTCTATTGCTACTGGGTTTTGGGGTCCTTTGGGCTCGTAACAGTCAGAACATCTGGATGCCAGAAATCTGGACCAGCTGAGCATCCGGAATTCTCGAAAATTCTCAAACTTTTAAAATTTGGCAGGCTTTTATGTGCAAGTGTCCATATATAAGTGCCACAGATGCACAGGTGCAACAAGTGTTGACTTTCTTTTTCTTTAAAACTGCTAATTTTGATAAATAAAGCCTACTGTATTTGCTCATGAATAAATTATCATAATTTATCTGTTCACCTTTTCTTTATTCATCCTTAAATTTGAATTTTAAAAGTACTACCTAAGACTTCGGAATATCCAAAAATCTGGACCAACCCAATCGCCAAGCAGTCCAGATTTTCGGACTTCTGTAATTGTGCTTTTTGAATGCACAGATCATTTTTCTTGTGAATTTGTTTGTAAGAAATGCAAATTCATGTCAGCTCAAGTAATTTCAATTTGATTGTGCTGGAGAAGTCTGAAAATAGTATAGCCTCTGAAGGGGTGTTAGATCATTTAGATATCAATATGCACATAAATATCTTGCTGTAGTTACACAAGAAACGACAACGAATGTTTCAATTTTGCTGTCAGTATTACTGCTTCCTGAAACTATGGTAAGAAAATAATAATCTGGAATAATTTGGTAATTCAGGGTGGCGTAGCAGTAGCGCAACATCATTACAGCGCCAGTGATCAGGAACGGGGTTCAAATCCTGCACTATCTGTAAGGAGGTAGTACATTCTCCCTATGTCTGCTTGGTTTCTCCCCATTTTGTGTGTGGAGGAAATGTGGCCTCCCAGCCTGTCTGGAATGTGTGTATTGCGGATGGTCACATGTCCTCCCTGTCTGAAATTTATTCAGAAGTCACATCACCTGTCAATCAAGGTTGAACTGCGGCCACCCATGAGTGCACACTTTGCCATTGGCTAATTTAAATCACCTAGGGTTATTATTGGCTAGAAGCACAGATTAGCACTGTATATAAAACCAATGCACAGCACATTCTTTCTCGCTGCCTTGTGGTCCAATGCCAGGTTGCTACTGTGGACATCACTGGAAGTGTCATGGGTAAGGTGTCCACTATATTGATGATGAGCAGTAGTATTGCTATAGATCAGTACTTGCAGATTGACACACCACATTGGTACAGGTAACTAGGTGTATGTAAGAGTCCCTATTTGTAGTGTATTTAGTCAAGTGTGTGAGCGTGTCGCGTATAGGTTCACTATTGTCAGAATCTAACCTAAGTCCGAGGTGAATGTCTATAGTAATTGAGTACCGTTTAACATTCTCCCCTGTTTGCCTCCCATGTGCTAAATAAAGTTACTTGTGATTGTAACACTTGTGTCCAGATGCACCTCTCTGTGAACACACTGAACCTGATACTCTTCCCAACACAACACCTGGGGACTCCAGTTTCCTCCTACTTTTCAAAACATATTGGGGGGTTGTAGGTTAATTGGGTGTAATTGGGCAGCACAGACTTGTGGGCTGAAATGGCCTGTTACCATCCTGTATGTTTTTTTAAAAATCTTGTTTTCTAATGTGTATGTGGCAGGCAATAGATTATTCTTTCCAATAAACATTATTTCATAGTAATTCAATAGCATAGCATACTTCTGTATGCTACAATATCTAACATTGACAGAAAATGAAAGAATTTATTTTTTGAACTTAAGACTTTCAGCACGGAAACAGGCCATTTTGGCCCACGAGTCCATTCTGCCCAATTTCCACTCAACAACTTTTCAAACAGTGGGAGGAAACTGGAGCTCCCGAGGAAAACCTACACAGACATGGGGAGAATGTACAAACTCCTTACAGACAGTGTGGGATTGGAATCCTGGTCCCAATCGCTGGTGTTGTAAAGGCATTACGCTAACCGCTACATCAACTGTGCCGCCTGAAAGGCGATTGAAAATTAGTTGCATAGAATCGACAAGTTCCCTTTTCGTCCTCCAGGTGTCTTACAGAGAGCAAGCATGTGTAGTGGCATTTAGTAGCAATCAATGCAGTACAAATCTGGATGACTCTTTTAATAGTTTTATATCACACTATGAAGCACATGCTGACCTCAAAGTACCTCAAAGTTAAACATCTATGTGGATTAAAAGAAGTTGCCTCTACAGACCCCAGTATTGTGTTAATCTCTCCACTTCTCAACTTTACTAACTTCCTTCATCCCCACCATTGGGTCCACTCTAATCACACACATCATTAGACTTGGACTAACCAGAAGGAAAGAACTTCAACATTTTAGGCCTGTTTATCAAGACCCAATATCATGGGTTTTGTGTACCTCCAACTACTGATGGGACCATGATCAAATGTTTTATTTGGCAACTGTGAATTTCTGGCTGAAGTACTGTTCGAATAATACCTAAATATTTCAATACTATCTGATAAATGGTGAAGAATAAAATGTCAAACTAGCTATGTTTTAGGTATAATTTGTTGTCTAAATTTTACTTGAAGGTAAACATGCAAGATGAGTCAGTGGTGAAGAAGACAAATGTAATACTTGCATTCATTTCAAGAGGAATTGAATATAAGAGTGTGGATTTGATGTAAAGGATTTATAAAGCACTGGTGAGACCTCACTTGGAGTATTTTGAGCAGTTTTGGGCTCCTAATTTAAGAAAGGATGTATTGATGTTGGAGAGGGTTCAGAGGAAGTTCACAAGGTTTATCATTTGAGGAGCATTTGATAATTCTTGGCCTGAACTTGTTGGAATTTAGGAGAATGTGGTGGGGATGGGGGGATGGGGGTGGATCTCATTGAACATTTCTAAATGTTGAAAGGCATGGACAAGAGTAGATGTAAAAAGGTTGTATCCCATGGTGAGAGAGTGTAGAACAGAAATGCATAGGAATTTCTTCAGCAGAGAGTGGTAAATAAGTGGAATTTGTTGCCACAGGCAGTTGTGTATGCCAGGTCAATGGGTGTATTTAAGACTGAGATTGAAAGGTTCTTGATTAGCCAGGGCATCAAAAATTATGGGGAAATAACTCACAGTGGGGTACTGGAAAATGGATCAGCTCATGACTGAACAATGGGGCAGAATCCACGGACTGAATGGCCTATTTCTGCTCCTATGTCTTATGGTCTTCTTTCAAGTTTAACAATATAAATTGAAATAAGAACACCTTTTGTCTGTTGGTCTATATTCCACCCCTTCCCATTTTTCCACTTTCACCAGCCTTTTTATATGGACCTTTGCCTGCTTTTTGCTCACACCTTGAAGGGCTCAGGCCCAAAACATAGGTAATATATTTTTGCTTCCTATGGTCACTGCAATTCCAGCATTTCTGGTTTTTTTTTGCAATCACATCAGCTGCAGAATTTTGTTTTACTCCATTCAGTTGATCCACCAAAATCTCTTCAAGGGATGCTTCCCCTGAAGAAGTTCTCACTTTGAAAGATCTGTGTGAGTCTGTCTCACTGCTCCACATCTGCATACCCTGTTGCTTTCAAGCTCTACAACCATGTAACCAGACAGGCTTCCACAGCCACGTGTCCTCCCCGACTACTTATCTCTGCCCCCAGCTGGTACTGCTGGATTCCAGCTTAGGTTCCAGGCCTTCCAGTTTGACACCCACCAGGATCTCAGGTACCTGAGTTGCATTGAATGTTGCTCACTTCACTTCTCTTGTCTTATCTTTTGGACCACCCTCACTTTGATGCCCAGATACCAGTGGACCCTCTCTTTCTAGATACCACAACTCCAAACCTCACGTCCCACAAGTTGCCACAAACCTCTCCTACAATTCATCCTCCACTGGATCCATGCATTTCACCATTGGTTCTACACTCACCTGATGTCCATCAGGAATCAGAAGCTTGCCTCCTTGGAGACTGCCACCTCTGTGACCTCCCACTTGGGACTCCAACCTGGTTCCAGTAGTCTATATGCCAAGCTCTTGTCGCGACCTATAGGACTGAGCTCCATTGCGATCTCCCACCATGACCCTGGCCACCTTCATGACCTACAGGACTAAGCCTCCATTGTGACCTCCCACCCTGGCCCCAGTGGCTTAAGGGTCTGAGCAACCGACCCGAGTTTTCACCTCGACTCCGGTGGCCTCCAATGAAGGTCTCTACCTTGCCCTGGACGGCCCACGGGACAAAGCTTCCATCACAAACTTTCATTGCCTTCCATGCTAGGCAGCCTATAGGATCTCGCCTCAGATGAAATCTCTCACCCTCGCCCCTGGCAGCCCACATGACTGAGCTTCCATCACGGGCTCTCTCTTTAGCTCATCTGACACCCTTCCCCCTCCTCTTCCTCTCTTGGATCCTTACTATCCTCCACATCCTGATCCATCCCCTCCTACTACCCTTCCCACTGACACCATGCACCCTAATCTCCCCCCCAACCTCTGCTTGCTTTTTATCATCCCCTCTGACCTTCCCCTCTCAGGGACAAAACAGTCTGTCCTCGGTAGAGGCCTCACCTTCACCCACACCTTAACAAGTTTTGCACACATCATGATGCCAAACTCTTTTTCCATTGGCTCCATCTCCTTACTCTCTTCTATAACCAGGGTTCCCCATCCCTCTACAGACCGCTTCTCCCACTTTAAACCCTCTTCCTCCTCCTGGGCACCTCATTCCAACCATCAGCTGATCTGGTCCTTTATAATTTGAACTGCCACTGAGACGTGAACTGTCTTGATTTTCACCAGTCCCCTCGCTCATTCCAATATCACCCCCCTCAGAACACCTGGCCCTCCACTCTCTCCACACTAATCCCAACCTCACCATTAAATCTGCAGCCAAGGGTGGCATTGCTGCAATCTGGCGTATTGATCTCTATCTGGTTGAAGCTAGCCAATAACTCTCAGACACATCTTCTGACTTGTCCCTGCAAGAGGACCTCACCTAAACTCATCGAACCACTGTTTCATGTACTTTCTCTGAACTCATCACTTCTGGTTATCTCCCTCGCACAGTCTCCATCATCATTGTTTCCTAACCCCACATTGCCTGGTTCTTCCTCCTACTCAAGATTCAGAAACCCAATTGTCCCAGTAGACCCATCGTGTTCATATGCTCCTGCCCCACCGAACTGGTATCTGCTTACCCTAACTATGTGTTGTCTCCATTCATCAAGTTCCTCCCCATCTACATACCAGAATACTTTATATGGTCTCAACACCTTCAATTTCCATTAACTCAACTGCCTCATCTTTACCATGTACATCCAATCACTATACACCTCCATCCTCATACCAAAGGCCTCAAAGCTCTTTGCTTCTTTCTCAACAACAGATCCAACCAGACCCCCTCCATACTACCCTCCTGTGACTAGTAGAACTTGTCCTCATCCTCAATAACTTATCCTTTGACATCCCACTTTCTTCAAAGGGGTAGTCATGGGCCCAGCTATGCCTGCCTTTTTATTGGCTCAAGGATAAATCCATGCTACAAGCCTACACAGGCAAGGCCCCTCAACTCTTGCTCCACTACATCAATGACTACTTTGGTGCTGCCTCATCAACTTTATCCGCTTTTCTGCCAATTTCTACCCTGACCTCAAATTCACTTGGTCCATCCCTAGTAACACCCTCCCCTCTCTCAATCTTGCAGCATTCTCCATCTCGGGAGACAGACTATCGACAGACATTTTCTTCAACCCCACCAACTCCCACAGCTATGTCAATACATCACTTCATACCCTGCCCCTGTAAGGATTCCATTCCTTTCTCTCAATTCCTCTGCTCCCAGGATTTAAGTCTTCCATGCCAGATTATCAGAGATGTCCTTCTTCTTCAAACAGCATGGTTTCCTTCTACCATCATCAACGACGCTCACCCACATATCTATCATTAACCATACTTCTACCTTGGTCCCCTCCACCCTCACACGCAACAAGGACAGGATTTCCCATGTCCTCACCTACCATCCCACCAGTCTCCGCATCCAACATACCATCCTCCATTATTTCTGTCATCCACTATGTGATTCCACCACCAAATGCATCTTAATTTCTCTTCCTCTCTTTGCCTTCTGAAGGGACTGCTCCCTTCATGACTCCCTTGTCCACTCCTCCCTCCCCACCAATCACCCCCTTGGCACCTATCCCTGTGCCTGCCAGAGGTGTTCCACTTGAACTCACACCTCCTCCCTCACCATTATTCAGGGTCCCAAACAGTCCTTCCAAATGAAGCAACATTTCACTTGTGAATTTGAAAGGGTCATTTACTACATCTGATGCTCCTGTTGTGGTCTTCTCTACATCAGAGAGATTGGACACAGATGGGGAGATTGCCTCATTGAGCACTTTGGCTCTATCTGCCGATATAGCATGGCTCTCCGAGTGGCAACTCATTTCAATTCCCTATCCCATTCCCTTGCTTACTGAGACCACTGCAAATTGGAGGAAAAAAAATTATATTCTGTCTGGGCACCCTCCAACTGGATAGCAATAAGTTTAACTTCTCTGGTTTTTGTTAGCCCCTCCCCCCATCCCCATTCCCATTTTTTCCTTGTCTTCTTTCCTCTGGCTCTATTTTGCTCTCTTTCTCTTCCCTTTTCCCCCTGTCTCCTTTCACAGAGCCAAAAATTACTCACTTCCCCAATCAATTCTCACCTTTGCTTTCCCCGACCTAACATATTCCAATCTAGTTAACACCTTTTGTCTGTTGGTCTATACTCCTACCCCTCCCTTTCCCAGTCCTAGTCTTCCTTTTTCACCAGCCTTTTAATATAGGCCCCTTGCCTGCCTTTTGCTCACACCTTGAGGAAGGGCTCTGGCCTGAAACGTCGCTAATGTATCTACCTTCTATGGTTGCTGTGAGACCTACTGAGTTCCTCCAGCATTTCTGTGTTTTTACTACAATCACAGTATCTGCAGAATTGCGTGTTTTACTTTAATGGAGAGTGACTTACTGAGGTTAGGCAATCTGCTGTAGTACCTTTAGCCATTTGAAGTTATGAACCTTTGGAATTTTCCCATGAGCCTATCCAAATCAGTATTAGCATAACAGTGAACAACTTTGGTGAAGGTGTGAGCTGGTGACCTGTTTTAAATGGCCATAAAAGTGAGGAACCGTATAGTGGTCATCGAGGGTGTAGTCTTTGTCAGAGTGGTCGGAGGCAGAGTGGTAAGGCTTTGGCTTAAGAGACTTTGGCAAGAACAGGTAGGGGTTGAGGGTTATAGTGAGTGAGTATATTGTTCAACTTATTAGATTTCAAATTTCAGATTTATTCTCAGAGTACATACATGACATCACATACCACCCTGAGATTTTTTTTCTGTGGGCAAGGCAGAATTACCACATAATAGTAGTGAAAAAAAAAACTGTACACAGCATATACAAGTAATTGTAAACAGATAATGAATGCAAACAAACCAACTATGCAAGACAGAGAGACTAAAAAAGTCAATAAAGTGCACAAGTAAGAGTCCTTAAATGAGTCTCTGAATGAGTTTGTTGTTGAGGAGTCTGGTAGTGGAGGGGTAGCAGTTGTTCCTGAACCTGGTGGTGGGGGTTTTGTGGTACCTATATCTCTTTCCTGATAGCAGCAGTGAGAACAGAGCATGTGCTGGGTGGTGTGGATCCTTGATGATTGCTGCTGCTCTCCAAAGGCAATGTTCACTGTAAATGTTCTTGATAGACGGGAGAGTTCTGCCTGTGGTATCCAGGGCTGTGTCCACTACCTTTTTAAGGGCTTTACACTCAAGGATATTGATGTCCCCATATCAGACTGTGACGAAGACGGTCAGCACACTTTCCACCAAACATCTACAGAAATTTGCCAGGGCTTCTGGTGTCATACTAAACTCTGCAAACTCCTGAGGAAGTAGAGACACTGACATGCTTTCTTCATGATGCCTTTTGTGTGTTTGGTCCAGGAAAGATCGTCCAAGATATTGACTCCCAAGAACTTAAATTTGCTCACCCTCTCCACCTCTGATCCCCCAGAGTATATATCTCTGGCTTTTCCTTCCTGAAGTCAACAGTCAGCTCTAGAGTTTTGGTGACATTGAGTGCAAGGTTGTTGTTGGTGCACCATTCAGCCAAGTTTTCATCTCCATCCTGTATACTGACTCATCCCCTTTCTTTCCACAACCCACTACAGTGGTATTGTCTGCAAATTTGTAGATGGTGTTATTGTCGTACTGAGCCACAGTCATAGGTATAAATTGAGTAGAACAGGGGGCTAAGAATGCAGCCCTATGGTGCTCCAGTACTGATGAAGATTGCAGAGGAAATGTTATTACCAGTCCTCACTGATTGTGGCCTGGAGGTGGGATATCCATGTTCCAATTACACTGTGGGGTGTTGTGTCCCAGGTCTTGGAGTTTGCTGATCAGTTTTGAGGGGATGATGATGGTGTTAAATGCTGAACTGTAGTCAATAAAGAGCATCCTGATGATTGTACTGTCCAGGTGTTCCAGGGCTTTGTGTAGAGCCATTGAGATGGCATCCACTGTAGACCTGTTGCTCTAATAGGCAAACTGGAATGTATCCATGTCACCGCTCATAAAGGAGCTGATATGCTTCAACGCCATCCTTTCAAAACACTTCACCACTGTTAAAGTAACTCCTACTGTCTGATTGTCAGGTTATTAGTGGTAATAGATTAGGCATTATATCTGTGGGTTAGTGCTCTGTGTTGTTTCAGATGTGTGGTGCTGAGAGACTCCGAGCCTCCCAATGCCCACATCTGTGCCAGTTACACCAAGGTGCAGCTTCTTAGAGACCATGTTAAGGAACTGGAGCTGAAGCTTGATGATCTATGGCTCATTAGGAAGAGTAAGGAAGTGATAGATGGGAGCTACAGGGTGTATGTAGAGAACACCTCTGTGGCCATCCCTCTCAGCAACCAGTTTATTGTTCTGGATTGTATTGGGGAGGATATCCTGACAGAGGACAACCATAGGGACTGGGTCTCCAGCATTGAGCATGTCTCTGTAGTGGAGAGGGTGAAGAGGCATGCAATAGTGATAGGTGATTCCATTGTGAGGAGAGCAGATGGGAGATTCTGTGAGCCCAATAAAGATATCCAAATAGTGTGCTGCCTCTCTGGTGTCAGGGTTCGGGATGTCTCAAATCATGTCCAAAACATTCTGAGGGGAGAGGGTGAACAGCCAGAAGTCTTGGTACATGTTGGTACCAATGTCATAGGTGAGATAAGTCAGGAGGTCCCGAAGAGGAAATACAGTGAATTAGGGAGGAAGTGGGACCTCGTAGAGCCATTTTGAATGCTGAAAGGCCTGGATAGAGTAGATGTGGCAAGGATGTTTCCCATGGTAGGAGATTCGAGGACAAGAGGGCATAATTTAGGGATAAAAGAGCTTCAACTTAAAACAGAGATGTGGAAAAATTTCTTTAGTCAGAAGGTTGTGAGTCTGTGGAACAAGTTGCCACAGGTGGCTGTGGAACAGAGGTCACTGGGTGTATTTAAGGCAGCAATCGACAGGTATTTGATTAGTTGGGGTATCAACGATTATAGGAAGAAAGCCAAGAAGTGGGGGTGAATGGGAGGATGGATCAGCTCATGATTAGAATGGTAGAGCAGACTCGATGGGCCATGTGGTGCACTGTGGTGCAGCAAGCAGACACAATACACAGAAAAGACTGTACCACAGGTTTTAATCCACTTAAACTCTGTTGTACACCAGTAGCAGTCTTGATGGCTCCACATGTGACTGGCCCAGGAGGGGCTGGCTCGTCCATATACAGGTAGGTGACTGACAGCTGGCCAGGTGGAGTCACCCTCCCAGGTGGACTTCCTCCAGGTATAGAGGTTGTCCCCTGCAATAGGCTGGTGGGAACATGACCCAGTGTTATGGTTGTACCACCACAGGCCATTAAGCCAACTTCTGCTCCATCATCTTGGATCTTGTTTAATTCAGTTAGCAGTAGCTAAAATTCCAATACCCTTTAAGGCCATGATTAAATAGTACTTATTCCTATTCCCCATCTGCAAATTAGCAAACTACTAATAAACAACATAATTAACAAGTGCTATCTGAGCAGTATTAAACTAATGAGGCATGAGCCCTACTATTTCAGAAACTTATTATGTTTGGTTCAAAATTTGGGATAAATTAAATGTCTATTTCTTCTTTCAATATCCTGAAAAATTCAGTAATTTAAGCAGTTTGCTGTCTTTACCAAGCAGACTAAATTTAGCACCTGTGCAATGCTAGCAGAAATTTAAAAAAACTTTTGATTTTGTTTCCTTGAGTTGGATTCTTTTTGTATCACAGTTTAACCTATAGTTTTTAAAAAATATATTTTCTCCCTCTATCTTCTCTCAGTCAAAACAAAATCTGTGGTATGTAACAGTACTTCTTTTTAGTTTCCCTTTCCCCTGTGGAAATTGGAGAACAATAAGGATTTCACAGGACTTTTGTCACTTGAACTGCTGCCAATGCCTGAGGTGGAGGGATGGACCACTATTATCCAATTAGACATTCTACAGACCATGCAGAAACATCTGTTTTTCATTGAGGATATGTTTTTAGTATGTGTAGCTATGGGATGCCTGAATGTAGTCTGTAATTATGCCTCAAACGAAAGGTCACCCAGAGAACAGTTTATAGTGACAAGAATATACACAACTAAAACACCAAGGTGGCTCTATCTACACATCATGTAGCTAGGTCTCTCTAAAATTAAAACATTATTGTTATGTGCCATAATGGGATTGCAAAGCTGAAGTTTGCTTCTGCATTGAGTGAAAAATGTAGCCTCATCAGGAATGGACATAATAAGTTGCAAAGTACTACCCTTATGTCTTGTGTCTTTGTACACCTTGCATTACAGTCTTAGTAAGATAGATTTTTAAAAAATAAGTAAATGCCAATAGGTGTTCATTTTACCTTGCATTCAGATATCAACAGAAACAATTCAAAGTTTGGTATTTGTTAATGTATGTACATCAGTGACAGCAAAAATATCTGAGTCCAGACTAAAAACACTGGTTACCTTTTAATTCCTATTGATGTTACATGATCTTCTGAGTTTCTCTAGACGTTTGTGCGGTGCACAGTAAAAGATCTGATTTCTTTTTTGTGCTTTTCATTTATTTTCCGTGGATTGTAGTATACTGCCAAACAACACAATGCATCATACAAAAATTCTTACTAAATTTAGACGGTTTTGTTGACCTTTAATCGTGTGCACTCACTGAGAACTTGCAAATTCAAAATAATTATCCAAAATGATTAATTTTATTTACAAAATAATTAAAATAAAATTAAAAACTATTCTGCCAAAGTTCTATGCATCTCATGAATGCGAAAGGAGTGGGCAATGCTTTGCATAAAATTACAATCAAAACTGCACATGTTGAAAATCCAAGATCAAATCAGAAAAGCTCAGCAAGTCAGGTAGCATCTGTGAGAAAGGCACAGGGTTAACATTTCAATTACGAATTGAGCAGAATTAAATAGGTCTTACACATTTTAAACATAAAAGCCATCTCTCCATTTCTGCTGTTGTTTGGGTTCATTATTTATCATCTTATTTTACAATTATAACCTGACGAAACAGCATTCTCCAGTCCATGGTGCAAACACTTACAGACATAACACACATGCAGACAAATGATATATTTGCACAGTACGCATGCACACATATTAAATAAATATTTGTGTTGAATAAATAGTAGTGATGGAGGGTTTGTATGAACTGTTCATCAGTCGTTCAGCAGTCTCACTGCCTGGGAAGAAGCTGAAGGTTCTGGCTCTGTATCTCTTTCCCAACAAGAGTAGCTGGAAATGGGGTGGTTGGGGTCCTCACTGATTTTGTGAGTCCTCTTTAGACAATGATCTTGGTAAATCACGTCGATGGGGGTGGGGGTGGGGGAGTGAGGCCCTAGTAATCATCTTTGCTGCTTTTATGATGCTGTGGACCGATACTCTATAGTTTCTGTACCACTTTAATACTGCTGGCCAGGATGCTCTCAATAGAGCTCTTGTACATAGATGACAGGATGGGTAGTCAGTAGTGAGGAGTTCTTCAATGAACTCTGAGCAACTTGGTGCTCTCTACTTTCTCCACTATTAAGTTATTAATGTGGAAGGTAGTCATCCCTGATCCTCCTGAAGTCCACAATCATCTCCTTTGTCTTGTACATGTTGAGAGATTTTCCTCCTCTTCTCTGTACTCATTGTTGTGCTGATGAGGCCAATAACTATCGTGTCATCTTCAAACCTGATGACTCTGTTGGACCTGAATCTTGCAGTCATGGGTCAGTAGCCTGAACAAGAGCGGGCTGAGCGCACAACCCTGAGATGCTCAGTGTGATAGTGATCGACGATCTGCTGCCAACCTTGGCTTACTGGGTTCTTTCTGTTAGAAAGTCCAGAATCCAGATTGAGTGAGGGTTGCTGAGTCCCAGCAATGATAGCTTCTCCATGAGCCTCTGGAGTATTATCATATTAACCGCTGAGCTGAAGTCAATGAAGCAGCCTGGCGTATGAGGTGGGACAGGATGGAATGGGGAACAAGGCAGTAACATCATCAGTGGAAAAGTTCCATCTGTGTGAATTGAAATGGGCTCAGTGTTCCTGGAGGGCACTTTGATGCACCCATCACCAGATGCTTGAAGCATTGATTGTAGATTGGGTGTTTCTCAGCAAGTCTGAGGAATGGGTTAGCAGTTCAATTAAGGATAGATCAGGACCTTGAGGTTGAATTGAGTTGGTGGTGGCCAAAATTTGCTTTGGGCTGGATGGTAGGAGTGATTGTGAATGGCTGGATGGGGAGAGTGGAGTTAGATTTGTGATTAAGCTGATCCAAGGACTCAGGGTGAGTGAAGAAGACCACTAAGATCATGCATGGGAAAATGGTGGATGGATTAAGATGAAAGTAATAAACTTGCATTTAAGTGCTATATATAAAGGAGACTCGGAATTTGATTGGTTTCCAATGTTTTTAACGTGAACTATTGATTTAAATAAAATCCTTTGAAAATAATTTCTAGTCCCTCAGTCTTATTTACCACTCTCTTGTATATAAGATTAACATACCATTTGCCTAACTACTTGCTTTATTCTCTGTGTTTTTTTTTGTTGAAGAAATATCTAAATTAAATTTGATATTCTACATTGTCCCCACTTTGAAATGGAGTGCAGACAGCTGAATATAAAAGAAAAAAATAGTCTGTTATATAAAAATGGACCCCTTTGGCATTCACTGCTAAAAGGTCTTCAAACTGAGCACTTTATTGGGGATATCTAACCTTTTCTGGAGGATCTGCAAATTCCTTTAAAAAACAGTCATTGCACCTCATTTAAGTGTTACATTGGTCATGAAACTTATTAAAAATGTAAATAGTCAATGGGATTAAACAGGAAAATCTGCAGATGCTTATTGGGAGCTGTTTTCACAATATGCAGTTGACTTTTACTTTTGGTGTGATTGGCACTTTATATAACACAATTGAAGAACAAATATACCCACAAAAATCTGGTTCACTTGTGTAACTCTAGAGATGTGCACTTTGGACTAAAGTGTTATAATTTCAACCAGATTGATTATAAAAGTGAATGAAATTTGAAAGACTGCAGATGCTGTGATTGTAGTAAAAGCACACCAAAATGCAGGAGAAATGGGCTTTCAGGATCCATAGGAGTCAAGGATATATTTATTGCCAATGCTTTGCGCTTGAGCCCTGGTAGATGACAATTCATTTATGAATCTGCAGGAGTCATCTACTGCATCCGGTGCTCCCATTGTGGTTTCCTCTATATCAGAGAGACTAGGCATAGAATGGGAGATCATTTTGTTGAGCTCCTCAGTTATGTCCACCACAATAGCATGGATTTCTCAGTAGCCACCATTTCAATTTTCCATTCTATTCCCTTGCTGACATGCCTGTCCATGTTCTCATGCACTGCCAGACTGAGACCACATGCAAATTGGAAGAACAACACCTCATCTTCTGACTGGGCAACTTCCAGCCAGATGGCATTAATACTGGCTTCTCTGGCTTTTGTTAAACATCCCCCCAACCCTCACTTCTTCACATCACTTTCCCCTAGCTGTCTTTTTTATTTTTCCCTGTCTCCTTTCACACAGACACAATAAATTTTCATCGCTGTTCTTATCGTATCAATTAAAACTTTTTGTTGGTCTGGACTCCTCCCCCAGCCAGCATTGTCTATATTCTGAGATATCTTGTGTTTTGCCCATTCTGTGTATTCCCTGAAGAAGGACTCAGGCCCAAAACGTCAGCAATATATCTTTGTCTCCTATGGACGCTGAAAGATCGACATTTCGGTGTGTTTTTACTGATTATAAAACTGAATTGCAGAAGGATCAGATTTCATTCTATTGTGGTGGTGCACATCCTCATGGCGATCCGGCCCCGCTTATATTGCCACATGGCGGAGCAGCCATGGGGAAATGGCATCGTCAGAGGTTTCTCTCCGACTCCAACATCCCTTCCAGCGCCCACCCTGGGCAGCGATTATGACGTCACAATGCACCAGGTGACTGAGCTCATGCTGCCCTTATAGGGGCGCCCTGAATCTGAATAAAAACAGTCATTATCGACCCTCATCGTGGTGGCTGTGTTTCTCCCACTGCTCACACAGCCACACTATAGACTTTTAAATATTGAAAATAAAGTCACTGAGGCAAGAACTGAAAGTTCCAACATCTGTTTTTCAATAAATGGAAGAGTCTGGTCAAACTTCTGTAATTAGATTTCAAATGGCTGTAATTGTATTCTATTTCAAAAATAATCTGCTGAATTAAATAGGGCTATTTATTCTTATTCATTGGCATCTAAACAGATCCTCATCTGAAAATTCTTGTTTTACATATAACTAATTATTTTTAAGCTATATATAGTCATTTATATTGGTGCAAATGAGGCCAACGATTTCTATAAGATTTTGTAAATCGTTCCTGAATTATTGACCCGTTCATCTACTTCAAGATAATAAAGATATGTTGGTTTGAACACTCTGAACACTCACCCTTCATAGAATAACATGACTTCATCTCATCTCCCACCCACCAATATTGTTTCATTGTTGATTAAAAATATGAGTATGTAGTGCTGGACACAGCCAAGAAAGACTCAGCCATCACATTGAAAGTTGTTAACGACTGTTTTTATTCAAATTTAGCGCACGCCCTATTAAGGGCAGCATGAGCTCAGTCACCTCGTGCATGTGACATCTTAATCGCTGCCCCAGGTGCACGCTGGGCAGGAGACTTGAGGCAGGGATAAAACCCTGTCAGCGCCATCTTCCCATGGCTGCCCCACCACATGGCAAAACACGCGGGGCCGGTTCGCCATGAGAGAGTGCGCTGCCACACAACCCCCCCCCCCCAGAACCAGCTACGCGTCCCGCCACTTGGGCGGGTGGCCCCAGCATTTGGGCATGGCCGTCTGCACCGGCTGTGATACGTCTAAGTGCGATGCCTTCAAACGGTCCATGGTGAAAAGTTCATTTTTACCTTCTATGTCCAAAGTGAAAGTCCTGCCAGACTGCTGGAGGACCCGTATGGACCTTCATAAGGGTGTTGTAATGGCCATATGTGGGCCACGCCGAACAAATACGAATTTTGCTGAGTCCAGCTCTTTGGGACGATGTATCGGCTGGACGCCATGATGCGAGGGAGGTGGGGGGGCTAGCGAGGATAATTTCTTATGGAGATCTGCCAAAAGGTTCATGTGTTCGGACGTGATGTTGGGCTCCGGGTGAGAGCGGCGCGCCATAGTTCCACAGAAGATGCCTGTAGGTACTCCTTGGGTGCTGTTCTGATGCTGAGGAGGACCCACGACAGTTCGTCTGCCCAGCCTGGTCCGGTGCAGTGAGCCATGAGGGCGGATTTCATATGACGATGAAACCTCTCCACCAAACCATTTGCTTGCAGGTGGTAGGCTGTGGTGTGGTGGAGTTTAACCCCCAGGAGGTTCGCCAGCTGATCCCAGAGTGCAGAGTGAACTGGGCGCCCCTGTCACTAGTGATGTGCGCCGGGACTCCGAATCTAACGATCCAATGACTGACTAGGTTCCTGGCGCACATCTCTGTGGAAGCCTCTTTGATGGGAACGGCCTCCGGCCATCTCGTGGTCCAATTGACTATTGAGAGAAGGTAGCGTGCTTTTCTGGACACCGGCAGGGGGGGCTACAGCGTCAATGTGCATGTGTTAAAATCTCTACACCACTGGGTTGAATTGCTGGATTGGGGCCTGTGTACGCCAGTGGACCTTGGTGCACCTGGTGCAGTTCCTCGCCATCTCGGGATAGAGAAAGTTTCAAGGGACTGGCTAAATGCAGTCTCAGATAGGCAATTTGATTGGCATGGATTATTTGGACCTGTATCTATGCTGTAACTCCATGAATGTATGATTCTATCAGTCTAAGAGTCTTTATTTGAAGCTTAATCCCATTCCATGTGATCAGTTTATGTGAAATAAAACCGTACAATTGCTTGTCAGGCTTTGTGTAATAATTTTTTGGCAAACCAGATACTGAAGAAAACATAAAAATTGTCAAGAATACAAGAACCTTTTATTCATATATTCCTGGATAACAATTGTTGTGAAAGTAGATATGGACAGTATGGTACAAATTCCATAAGTACATTCAGTCCACTTGTGGAACCAAGTTTTGACATCAAATCCAAGATGATTCTGAATATGTAAGAGCACTTTAAATTCCGGCTTGTTTTTTTTCAGTGATTTACAGTGTTGTGTAGATATATTTGCTATATCCAAATGGACCAAAGGACCTCAATATTTGGGTAATTGGTCCACAGAAAATACTTCTGGTTATATTTTTAAAAACTTATTTGGCCTTCTGGATATACTTTTATCTTTATTTTACAAGTTAGTGATCCCTGATAGAATTTTTCACAATGACTCTTGCACCTTATTTCAGTTTCTCAATTTAAAAACAATACATTCAAATAATTATAGTGTGAGTCATAAACCTAATATGGACTCAATCTCAACAGTTCACAAATACTCAGCTGTAATCATCCTTTATGCTTTTGCATCCGATCGACTGTGGAAAAGTATTTGACAGAGAACATAACAAGCAAACAGTTATGTGATGTTGTTCAATTTCAGCTTGGAAGATATGATACTTTCAGAAGTCTCTGAACCATCTTGTTAATTCAGAGATAATGAGTTATTTTGAAATTAAGTACTGTATTTCTTTGTAACTGAGCACTATATCTATTCTGTCCATGGGCACTCTCACAAATACAAAATGAAAAGACTTTTTTTTCTGGTATTGACAACCCCTGTGTAATGGGAAAACTGTCCATTGTGATTTTCTGTTACACGACACCCTATTTCCCATTGAATTCCATATTAAAAGTGGAGATGAATTCCTACCAGATGTTTGTTTCTCAAGGTAATGAGAGTACCGCAACTGCTGGTTCATGGCAGGGGATCCTTAAAAGATTGCCTTGCCAGTTTCCAAAACAAATATCTCATGTGGGCAGCAGCTGGGTTTGGAAACTCAAGAGACTCTGGATGCTTATCATTTTGCAGCTTTCAGTTAAATTGGATGTATACATTTCCATTGATATTACTCAAAACAAATAACAGTGGTTGTTTAGATTTACAACTTGCACTTAAATTTTCTGTTTCAGGCATCTTAAAGGAAAATAATATAGAAAGCATTTCTTTTTAAAAAAAATGCTAGCCAGTAAAATTAACATATTACATTAAAAAAAAGTTATTATTTGTGCATGTGCCGAAATTGTGAATTGAAATTAATAAAAATAAATAAAATTTATTGGTTTTTTTTTCCATTTTGTGTTAATTTATTCCCCACATTAAATTCCATGGGATCAAACTTTATTTCATATAACAAGGATGCAATACACAAATGTGCCAGGGAAACTTATTCCTGCAGCATCTACAGGAAGCAAAGAGAAAGCAATGTTTTGGGCCTGAGCCCTTCGTCAAGTTACATCAAGAATACAAACCTTCCCTTTTCTCTCCCATTCTCTAAAGGAAAGGTAATCTACATATATGAATAGAAAATTGTTTTTCGGGAAATAAATTATTATCTTTTGAACAAATGAAGGACAAATATGGTATAACTCTCGGTACAATGTTTGCATACCACCAACTGAAAACCTACTTGAAGGACGAATTGGGAAGCAGACTGAGGTTACCAGAAGGAAGCAATTTTGAATATGTGATTACAGACACAATGATAATTAAAAGATTTATAACAAACATGTACATCAATCTGCAAGAGAAAGAGAGCGAGGAAACAAGCTGTAAACACAAACAAAAATGGGAACAAGATCTAAACATAAAGATAAAGAATGAAACATGGGAAAAGCTATGCTCCGGAACTATGAGAAATACAATAAACACGAGGTTATGCATGATACAATATAATTGGTTACACAGGCTATACACCATGCCCCAAAAGTTAAATAAATGGGACCCAACAATATCAGACAAATGTTTTCGTTGAAAGAAGGAAACGGGAACAACAGTACATGCAATTTGGGCATGTGAGAAAGTGGAAAAGTTTTGGGAAGATCTAAAACAGGTATTAAATAAAATCACAAAAAGCAACATACCAAAAAATCCAGAGAACTTTCTTCTAAGTAATATAAGAAGTAAAAAACTTGGACTCAATTTGGATGGAGCACAAAAAAGATTCATTATGATAGCCTTAGCTGTAGCAAAAAAATGTATTATGTCAACCTGGAAATTAGAAGATAGCCTGAGAATACAGCAATGGTACATAGAAATGAATAAATGTATTCCATTGGAAAAAATTACATATAATTTAAGAAATAACATCACAGTATTCGAACAAATTTGGGAACCATACATGGAACACAACAGAGAAGTCCTACCACGGAGCTCCACCACCTAAAATGACAGAAGGAGAAGAAGATGAAATGAACTGACCCACTAGGTAAAAGTAGTAGACACAAATTTCTTCTTTATTTTCATTGTGTGATGACATTGTTTAATGTATCATATAGGTTGAACGTTGAGTGGGTGGGGAGGGGGGGGTGAAGGAGGGAGGGAAGGGAGGGGGGGAAAAGGGGAGAAAATGACACTGTGTATATTCAAGAAGGAAATGTTTGTGTGTATTTTGGTTAGTATGTTTCATACTGTGAAAAATAAAAATTAAAAAAAAATACAAACCTTCAATGCACAACCATGATGGTGCTGGGGTCTATTACATTGTAGGTATTCATTATGTTTAGCGGACCCTTCAGATTATGTGGAATAAATCAAATTATGTAAAAACATATTTTTAATGGTGAGGATGAGGCCGATAGGTAGTTTTAGTAAGGGATTTGATAAGGTTCTGCACTGAAGACTAGCGTACAAACTTAAAAAGCATGGTTTAGGAGGTATGGTATTAAGGTGGATAGAGAATTGGTTGATGGACAGGAAGCAAAGAGTAGGTATAAATGGGTTCTTTTCAAAATGGCAGTCAGGCTCTGTGCTGGGGCCACAATTGTTTACAATATATATCAACGACTTAGATAGCAATATCTCAAAATTTGCAGACGACACGGTTGGCTAGTTGGCTAGGTTGAGGATGCTAGGAGGGGCAGAGTGATTGGGACAAGTTAGGCGAGTGGGCCAAGACATGGCAGATGCAATATAATGTGGATAAATGTGAGGTTATCCACTTTGGAGTTAAGAACAGGAAAGAAGTCTATTATCCTAATGGTATCTGTTTAGGAAAAGGGGAGATGCAGAGAGACTTGGATGTTGCTGTGCATCAGTCATTGAGAGTGGGCATGCAGGTGCAGCAGGCGGTGAGGAAGGTGAATGGTATGTTGGCATTCATAGCAAGAGGATTTGTGTACAAGAGTACAGAGATCCTGCTGCAGCTGTACAGGGCCTTGGTGAGACTGCATCTGGAGTACTGTGTGCAGTTTTGGTCTCCTTATCTGAGGAGGGGTTGCAGAGAAGATTCACTAGAATGATACCAGGGATGGAAGGACTTGCATATGAAGAAAGGATGGATAGACTACACTTGTATTCTCTGGAATTTAGAAGATTGAGGGGGGGGGTCTTATAGAAACATATAAAACTCAAGGGTTAAGACAGACTAGACACAGGTAGGTTGTTTCCAATGCTGAGAAAAACCAGAACTAGGGGTCACAGTTTAAGGATAAGGGGGAATTTTTTAGGACTGAGATGAGGAAAAATTTCTTCTCTCAGAGGGTGGTGGATCTGTAGAATTCTTTGCCACAGGAAGTAGTTGAGGTCGGTTCCTTGTCAATATTTAAGAGTAGGTTAGATTTGGCGCTTGTGGCTAAGGGGATCAAGGGGTATAGGGAGAAAGCAGAAACTGAGTACTGATCAACCATGATCATATTGAATGGAGGTATAGGCTTTAAGGGCAAAATGGCCTACTCCTGCACCTATTTTTCTATGTTTTATCTCTTCTAATTAAAGATAGTTGCAAACATTTCTATTTTATCTTTTAGCTTTCTCCATTAGCAGTATCTCCTTTACACATTTTTCATCACCATTTTTGACTGAATGTGGACAACTTACATTCATTTATAGTAGAAATGGTTGATTCTGCCTATTCTATGTAGCATACACAGTTTTACACTTCTTTCTTCCCATATCTGATGGTGTTCTAGGCAAGCTCACCAACAGTACCATTGAACCAATTTTGGTGTCCCAAATTATTAATGATGTGGAGTGAGGGATTTCTCTCAGACATTGTGACAAAATACAATTTTGTTGCTCATGTTGATCCACATTTGCTCAGAGATAACCACTGAGTTGTTAGTGGGAGTTGAATGGATCCCATTTTGCTGAGAATGGTTAGTTTCCATAGCAGCCCAAATGTCGTGAATCTATCTATAACTACCATGGATAGATATATTTTTAGTCGATCAGTAACCAGGAATCAATTAACTTTTTTCCCTCATGTTGGTTTTCTTGACATGCCAGTTTCCTAAGTTATAGCCTTTGTACATTAATCAACAGTTTTGCTTTGAAACATTTAAGTTGTACTGTTACATTCAGAGCTCTCCTATAGAATTCAATATGAATAAATATTGATCCATCAGCAAGGCACTGGGTTCTAATTGGCAAAAAAATTCCTTCCTCACTTTTAGAAGATCCAGTGTCAAAGAACAAGTGCATCCTGATAGTACACCAATGCTAGATTTTCCTGTTGGAGAGGGATGACCTGACTGGCCAGTCATATGAATACTAACTATCAAGTTCCCATTTCCATTCATCCAACACAAATTCCTTTTTATTCTCAATTTCTCCAATCCCTACAGTTGTGCCCACTCCCTCCCACCTGAAGCAGATCCAGATTTTTTTGGATTTTTTAAGAGAACAGTGATGTTGACTTGGAGTTGCACATGACTGGGTTAGACAGGTTTCCTTTCTCAAAATAAATCAGTTAACCAGTTTTTTTTTTGCAATACTTTAATTACTGAGTTGACATTCTCCAGCCATATGAGGGATTTGAACATCCATGCAATTTGACCTCTTGTCTAATGATCATTGGTACAGTAATATACTGTAATCTCTGTGCATTGCTGTTTCACATTGCAATGAAGCAGTTTCTCTTAATGGAAGAGTCTGGATGTGGGGTGTGTCACAGGGGTAATGTCTCATAATGCAGGTTTAGCAATTGAAGAATTAAATTAGAAAAAAACAAAACTAAATCTTTATATAAATATTTAAAATGTCCTTAACCACATGTGAGGTGCCAGAGGATTGGAGGGTAGCTCAAGTTCTTCGGTTGTTTAAAAAAGGCTCCAAAAGTAAACCAGGAAATTACAGGCCAGTGAGCCTGTGGGTAAATTATTGGAGGGTGTTCTGAGAGATAGGATATACAAGTATTTGGACAGCCAAGGGCTGAAAATGATAGACAGCATGGCTTTGGGTGTGGTAGGTCGTGTTTAACCAATCTTATAGAGTTCTTTGAGGTTACCAAGAAAGTAGATGTACGAAAGGCTGTAGATTCTGTCTACGTAGACTTTAGTAAGGTCTTTGACAAGGTCCCACAAGGGAGGTTAGTTCAGAAGGTCCAGACATTAGCTATCCATGGAGAAGTTGTAAAATGGATTTGAAATTGACTGAATGGGAAAAGACTGAGTGGTAGTTGATGGCCTCTCAAACTAGAGGCCTCGGGGATCAGTGCTGGGACCTGTTGTTTGTTATCTATATCAATGATCTGGATGATAATGTAGAAAAATGGATTTGTAAATTTGCCGATAACTAAGATTGGAGGTGTTGTGGACAGTGAGGAAGACTTTTAAAGCTTGCAGAAGGATCTGAATCAACTGGAAAAATGGGACAGAAAATGGCAGATGGAATTTAATGAAGACGAGGATGAGGTGTTGCATTTTGGAAGGACAAACCATGGTCGGACATACATAGTAATAAGGCACTAAGGAGTGCAGAGGAACAAAGGGATTTGGGAATTCAGATACATAATTCCCTGAATGTGGCATCACAGGTAGACAGGGTTGTAAAGAAAGCTTTTGGTATCTTGACCTTCATAAAATCAAAATACTGAGTACAGGAGCTGGATGTTACAGTGAGATTGTATAAGACATTGGTGAGGCCAAATTTGGAATATTGTGTGAAGTTCTGTTCGCCTACTACAGGAAGGATATCAATAAGATTGAAAGAGTGTAGAGAAGATTTACTAGGATGTTGCCGGGTCTTCAGGAGTTGAGTTACAGGGTAAGGTTAAACAGCTTGGGACTTTATTCCTTAGAGCATAGAAGAATGAGGGGAGATTTGAAAGAGGTTTACAAAATTATGAGGGAAATAAAGAGTAAATGTGAGTAGGCTCTTTCCATTTAGATTGGGAGATATAATTACGAGAGGACATAGCTTTAGGGTGAAAGGTTAAAGGTTTTGGGGAACATTAAGAGGAACTTCTTCACTCAGAGTGGTGAGAGTTTGGAATGAGCTGCCATCTAATGTGGTAAATGTGGGTTCACTTTTAAATTTTAAGAATTGGATGGATATGTGGATGGGAGAGGTCTGGAGGGTTATCGAATGGGTGCAGGTCAGTGTAGGACTAGAGCAGTGATTCTCAATCTTTTTCTTTCCACTCACATAGGACTTTAAGTAATCCCTATGCCATTGGTGCTCTGTGTAAGGGATTGCTTAAAGTGGTATGTGACTGGGAAGGGAAGGTTGAGAATCACTGTTCTAGACCCAATTGTTACTGAAATATTTTGCTTGAGACAAATTGTCATTGTCCCATTCTCTTTGGAGTTATGAAATCCATGCACAATTAGGTACGATTAAAACAGTGCTTTTCAATTTTTTTATTTCCACCCACATACCACCTTAAGCAATCCCTCACTAATCACAGAGCACCTATGCCATAGGGAATACTTAAAGTGGTAAGTGAGTGGAAAGAAAAAGGTTGAGAACCACTGGACTAGAGGAATGATGTTTTTTAGACTAGAAGGGCCAAATGGTCTGTTTTCTGTGCTGTAGTCTTCTATGGTCCTATTGAATAATTTACTCAAGGAGATGGTGCACAGTTGTCATACTTAATCTGTGGTCAATAGATTTGGGAGAGATGGAGATGGGCCAGATAGTTGAAAGAGAAATAAACGAACAACGTTGATGTTACTGAAGGTGGGGTAGTGTCAAAGGGTTATATGAATCACTCCAACTTGTTCAAATATACCAGTATTTCTTTTTCAAGTTTTACTTTTAGTCTCTGTAATTTTTCAGCTTTCACCATACTCACTACCATCAAATCAACTTTCAGCTTCATCAGAAAAGTATTAGTGCATGCCAATCTTGCACATAGTCAATCTGCATTAAGGGCAGTGAAGACATTGATTAACTGTGAGGCATACTTTATCACCATTGTGTGCCTGCTCAGTATTTGCAGGGAGCTATACTTTTATCAAAATAACTTGCATTCAAGAACTTGGCAAGTCTAATCAGAGCTCGATTGGAGAATGCAAAGAATGCTTCTATTAATATAGCAGTACAAGTATCACTGGTATTAAAGTGATAGTTGAGTTTTTGAATCATGATTTTTGTATCAGTTTGGCACCATTTAAAAATTCTTATACAATATGCTTAGCAAGTAACTTTCAACATTTTATCGATTTAAAGTTGTGAATCAAATTGTGCATACAATGATTAGCAAAAAGATTAGAAGGACACTTAGGGCTTAATTTTCATCCAGAAGTGATGTCAGTTATGAATTATAGTCAGAAAGAATGATGATGGCACAAAGCTTGCTCACAAATATAGAGAAAAATGTAACTTTGTGTTATAGGCCATGGGATTATGGATTGAGAATGGTTATGTCTCAGTCCTGCTCTCCTGACCTGGAGCATCTCATGATTAAGTGTCAACCATTCTATCTACCAAGGGAATTCTCTGTCATCATCCTGGTCATTGCACATTCCACCCAGGCCAACGTCAGGCTGGAATGGAGGGGTTGAGCACTGTAATTAGCAGCCACAAATAGCACACTCTGATACCTTGCTGATCAACCAGGCCAGCCTGAAGAATTCTCTGACAAATTAGCACCAACATATTACCTGTGCAACTAGTGGAGCCAACATACTTGACCACTGTTGCATAACCATCACGACCACCTAGCGAGCCATCCTATGCCTGTATTTCAGTAAGATTGATCACCTGGCTGTACTACTGGAATACAAGCAGAGACTAATGACTACAGCACCAGCGATAGACATTGAATGTATGGTTGAGGAAAGCAGAAGAGCACGTGCATGACTGCCTTGAATTGATATTCAAGATTCATCTTCAAACTTGAATTAATATACCATGGCTATCAGCTACTTCTGTGTTTATGAGTGTGTGCCCATGTGCACATACCGGGAGTACCCCAATTAAAGAATTTTCAAACTGCTGAGGGCTAGGTCGGTGGTGTTTAACCGCAGTGATCCATATTTCGACAGGAAGTCCAGGTACAACCTACTCTACTAACTGCAAAGAGGCGATTCTGAATGAAGCTAGACACAATCGGATACTCATCAGCTGTGGCAGGGCTTGCAGGCCATTACATCGTACAAGGCGAAACCTAACTTCATCAATGGTTGTGATGCTTTATTCCCCAATGAACTGTAAATCTTTCATGCTTACTTTGAGAAGAATTCAACTGCAGCAGTGAAAATCCTGCATATACTGCCGACCTTGTGATATCTGTCACAGAAGCCAATGTCAGAACTTCTTTCAAGAGGGTGAACCCTCGCAAGGCACCAGGCCCTGATGGTGAACCTGCAGAGTATTGAAAAAGTGCCAACCCATTAGCTGGAGTGCCCATGGACATTTTCAATCGCTCATTGCTGCAGTTGGAAATTCACGTCTGCTTCAAAAGGGCATCAATCATACCAGTGCCCAAGAAGAGGAGCGGGAACTGCCTCAGTCACTATCACCCAGTAGAACTCACATCTACTGTGATGAAATGCTTTGAGAAGTTGGTCATGACCAAAAATAACTCTGGACCCATTGCAATTCACCTATGGTAACAACCGTTACAAAGCAGATGCAATCTCACTGGCTCTCAATTTAGCCCTGGATCTCCTGCACAACAGCAACACGTAAATTGGGCTGTTTTTCATTGATTGCAGCTCATCTTTCAATACCATCATCCCCTCAGTACTGGTCATCAAGCTCAATACTGGTCAATCTGCACCTCCCTCTGCAACTGGATCCTTGACTTCCTCATTGGATTGGAAGATCACAGTTAGTGTGGATAGGTAACAACAATTCCTTCTCACTGACAATCATTATAGGTACACCTCAAGGATCAATGCTTTTCCCACTACTCTACTCTCCCTGCACCCATGACTATGTGGCTAGGACCAATTCAAATGCTATCGACAAATTTGCCCATGACACCACAGTTATCGGCAGAATCACAGTCTGCAATGAGGAAGTGTACAGGAGTGAGATAGATCAGCTAACTGAATGGAGTCACAACAACAACATTGCACTCATTGTTTGCAAAACTAAGGAAATTATTGTAAACTTTAGGAGGGGGAAACCAGAACACAAACCAGCCCTCATTGAGGGGTCAGTGGTGGAAAGGGTAAAGAATTTCAAATTCCTGGGGTTAAACACGAAAATCTGCAGACATCATAGTTGAAGTAAAAACACAATGCTGGAGAAACTCAGCAAGTCAAACAGAGTACTTTATATAGATACAGATAAAGATACATAACCAATGTTTCTGGCTTGAGCCTTTCATCAAGGAATGGAAAAATGTTGGCAGGTCCCCAAACAAAATGATAGAGGGGGAGCATGGATCCAAAGGCAGGAGGTAATGTGGATAAGGGAGGAAGGGCAGAGCAGCAGGGGGAGGAAGGATGTCTCTGTGAAGGGGTAGACAGCTAAAGGAAAGAAGACAAGGGGAAAAGGGAAGGGAGGGAGAATAGAGAGTAGGTTAGCAGAAACCAGAGAAGTCAATGTTAATGCCATCTGGTTAGAGGGTACTCAGATAGAAAATTGAGTGTTGTTCCTCCAATTTTTGGGTGGTCTTGGTGGGATAGTACACGAGGCCATAGACAGACATGTATAGGAGTGGGAAGCAGAATTGAAATGGTTGGCCACTGGAAGATCCCTGTCACTGATACGGACTGAGTGAAGGTGATCAGCAAAGTGATCTCCCAATCTGTGCCCAGTCTCTCCGATGTAGATAAGGCCACAAATTCCTGGGTGTCAATATCTCTGAAGATCTATCCTGGGACCATCATGTTGAGGCAATCATGAAGAACGCTTGCCAGTGATTTTATTTTAAGACGCTTGAGGAGATTTGGTATGTCACTAGAGACTTTGCAAATTTCTACAGGTGTACCATGGAGAACATTCTATTTGCATCACTATCTGGTATCGAGGTGCCAATGCACAGGACAGGAAAAGGTTACAGAGGGTTGTGTATTTGTCAGTGTCATCATGGGCATTATCCCACTTCATGAAGGACATCTATAAGAGGAAGTGTCTCAAGAAACAGTCTCCAACATTAAGGACCCTCATCACATGAACACACAGGTGGTGGGCCGCTGGTGACTCAGCCTGAGGAACCCACATTGACTGCAGTCAAGGAATTTGCACCAGGCTGTAGACTGCTGGTGACTGGTTCGAGAGTGTTTGAAAGGACATCAGGGATTGGGACCAGGACGCGAGAGGGTGCCAAGGGTGCTGGAGGCTTCGTGATCATATCAGAGGGTTGAAAGGACATCAGGGATTGGGACCAGGACGCGAGAGGGTGCCAAGGGTGCTGGAGGCTTCGTGATCATATCAGATGGTTGAAAGGACATCAGGGATTGGGACCAGGACGCGAGAGGGTGCCAAGGGTGCTGGAGGCTTCGTGATCATATCAGAGGGTTGAAAGGACATCAGGGATTGGGACCAGAACGCGAGAGGGTGCCAAGGGTGCTGGAGGCTTCGTGATCATATCAGAGGGTTGAAAGGACATCAGGGATTGGGACCAGGACGCGAGAGGGTGCCAAGGGTGCTGGACGCTTCGTGATCATATCAGAGGGTTGAAAGGACATCAGGGATTGGGACCAGGACGCGAGAGGGTGCCAAGGGTGCTGGACGCTTCGTGATCATATCAGAGGGTTGCATCTGGTTGGCTTGCTAATGATTTGGACTGAAGACTGTATGGGCTGTGGGGGCTGATAAAACCATGGACACTTAGTGACTCTGTGAGGGACTCTCTCTTGCTTCTCTTTCTCTGACTGTAAGGGGCGTCGGGCAATTTTTGCTGATAGGGAATCTTTGTCTTATGGTAGACTAAAGGAAATTTTGTGCAAGATCACATTTTTGGTTTTATTACATGACAATAACCTAATCTTGAATCTTGAATGCTCTGTTCTCACTTCTACCAATGACAAAAACAGCTTCTTCCCCTCTGCTATCAGATTTCTAAATGGACAATGAACCACAGAAACTACCTCACTTTTCTTTTGCACTAATTTATTTATTTTTAAATAGTCGATAGGGGCAGTTTTTGCCCCTGTAATGAATAATACTGCTACCGAGAAACAACATATTTCATGTCACATGTTCATGAAAAATAAACCTGATTTCAATTCTGAACTGGTGAAGAAGCCTCAGTCTAAATAACTTTTTTTCAGCTTGGACTGAATGTCCTTCTCCTGAGCAACAAGTTTCTGATTTTCTGAATGAAAAATCATGAAACTATACAAGGTGAAAATTATACTTCATATAGAACACAGAACATTGCAGAACAGTATGAGCCCTTTGGCCTACAATGCTATGCCGACCTATGTAAACAAAATAAACCTTCCTTTTCTCACACCCATAATCTATTTTTCTTTCATCTATGTGCCTCAGTGTGTTTTGAATGTCCCGATTCTACCAGCTCCCTGGCAATCCATTACAGTCACCCATTACTCTGTAAAAAAAAACCCTTGACATCTCCCCTAAACATTCCTCCCTCATCTTGTACAGCTGCCCTTTAGTTTGCTTCTCACACCCCAGGAAAAAGGTGGTGGGTTGGCTGGCCACCTTATTTATGCCTCTCATTATACTGTAGACCTCTATTAAATAGTCTCATCCTCAGTCACTCTGAAGAGAAAAACCCTAGCTTTGTTAACCTTGCCTCATAAGACACTTTCCAGGCAATATCCTCTGCACCCTCTCCATAACTTCCACATTTTTCCTGTAATGAGGTGACCAGAACTGAACACAATGTTCCAAGTGTGGACTAACCACATTTTTTTTGAGCTCCAACATTACCTGATGACTCGAACTCAATCCCCCAATTAATGAAGGCCATCATACCACAAGTTTCTGTAATTACCCTATCAACCTGTGTGACAACCTTGAGAGTTCTATGGATTTGGACCTCAAGGTTCTTGCACACTGCTATGAATCATGCCATTAACTATGAACTCTGCCTTCAAGATTAACCTTCCAAAATGCATTACTTCACACTTATCTGCATGGAACTCCATCTGCTACCTTTCTGCCCAAATTTGCATCCTATCTATATCCTGCTGTAGCCTATTCACATCACCAACCTTTGTGTTATCAACATACTTACTTACCCATCCCTCCACATTGTCGTCCTCGTCATTCATAAAAATGACAAAGAGCAGGGGTCCCATAACAGATCCCTGCAGAACTCAACTAATCCCTTACCTCCAGGCAGAATATGTTCCATCTACTACTACTCTCTGCAAGCAAACCAGTTCTGAATCCACACAGCCAAGGCTCCATGGATCCTATTGTCTCATGACCTTCAAAATGAGTCTACGATGGGGAACCTTGCCAAATGCCTTACTAAAATCCACATCTACCCACCCTACCTTCATCAATTTCTTTTGTTACTTCCTGAAAAAACTCAATTGGGCTTGTGCAGCATGACCTACCCCTCACAAAACCATGCTATCCAGAGAAGATAGAGTTCTCTAAATGCTTATACTCTTGTCCCAAAGAATCCTCTCCAATAGTTTGCCCACCACTGATGCAAATCTCACTGCTCTAGAATTCCCTGAATTCTCCCTATTACCTTTTTTAAACAAGGGGACCACATTTGCCATTCTTCAATCCTCTGGTACCTCTTGTGTTGCCAGGGAGGATGAAAAAATCAACCAAAGCCCCAGCATTCTCATATGGCCTGTTTTATCTTTAAGCAACCCTACCTTTACTCTTGTCATCTTTCAGTTCTTCATGTCTTCATAAGGTTTTCTTTAATCCTAATGGGCAAGGCCTTCTTGTGCCTTCCAGATCTCCTAAGCCCTTTCATGTTCCTTCCTTCCTACCAAATAATTCTCATGAGCTCTTCCTGTCTTTTGCTTCCCAAACCTTCTGCATGCTTCCTTGTTCCTCTTAACTAGCTGTCTCATCTTTTTTGTTAACCATGATTCCTGTATCCTACCATCTTTTCCCTGTCTTAGTGGAACAAACCAATCCAGAACCCCACATACGTTGTCCCTAAACATCCTCCACATTTACTTCTGTGCTTTTCTCTGAGAAAATCTGTTCCAAATTTACTCTCCCCAGTTCCTGCCTAATCTCATCGTAATTACTCTTTCCTCAATAAACACTTTACCATTCTGTTTACTGCTATCCTTGTCCATAGCTATGCTAAATGTCAGGCAGTTGTTATTTTCACCAAAATGCTCTGCTACCGCGAGATTCGCCATCTGACTAAGTTCTAGATCCAGTATGGCCTCTCCTCTCATCAGCTTATCCATATTTTAAAACATGTTTTTTGGCATACAGGATGGTAATAGGCCATTTCGGCCCACGAGTCCATGCAGCCCAATTTACACCCAACTGACCTACACCCCTGGTACATTTCGAAATGGTAGGAGGAAACCAGAGCCTCTGGAGAAAACCCACGTAGACAATGGGGAGAATGGATAAACTCCTTACATACAGCGCAGGATTCGAACCCCAGTCCCAATTGCTGGTGCTGTAAAGGTGTTGCACTAACTGCTACACCAACTGTGCCGCCCTGTTTCAGGAATCCTTCTTGAACATACCTGAAAAATTCTGTCCCATCTATCCCTTTTGGAGTAACGCTGTTATTTAGGCACCATTCTAAAATCTGCCTATTTATTTGCTCCTGAGGGATATTTGGGGGCCAAAAGACTATTACCAATACAGTGAACACTCCTTTCCTGTTTCAGACTTCTACCCACACTGATAATCCCTCTATGATCTCTTCCTTTTATGCAGCTGTGATACTATGCCTGCTTAGAAATACTCTTCTACCTCCCATCCCTGTTAAAAAACCTAAACCCCCCCCCTGTACCTGGATAATCCAATCCAAGTCTCTGGAACATCCACAATGTTGTAATTTCACTATGCTCTCAGTTCCTCTTCCTTATTCCTAATAATTCTTGTATTGAAATAAATACATTTAAAACCCTTCAACTGACTACATTTATGTTCTCTCCTCTGCCTGTCTTTCCTCACAAATTCAATACCAATGCATTAACCTTTTCACCATCTGCTCTATTCTCTGCCCTCCTATTCTGGTTCCCTTCCCCCTACCAAACTAGTTTAATCTCTCCCATCAGCTCCAGCAAACCTGCCTTCAGGATATTGATTTCCCCCTCTGGTTCAGGTGCAACTCGTCCTTTTTGTATAGGTCATACCGTTCCCAGAAGATATCCCATTGATTTATGAATCTGGACTCCTGCCCTCTGCATCAACTCTTCAGCCATGTATTCATTTAACATAACTTCCTATTCTTGTCCTCACTGGAGCATGTCACAGGTGGAATCCAGTGATTACCACCCATGAAGTCTGATTTTTAGTTTCTTTCCTAACTCTCAATATTCCATCTTGAGGACCTCATCTCTTTTCCTATCTATATCATTGTACCAAAGTGGACCATGACATTTGGGTGATCGTCCTCCCACTTGTGAATGCTGAGGACTTGATCTGAGACATCCTTAACCTTGTCACCTGAGAGGCAACATACTGTCTTGGAGTCTGGATCTCTTGCACAGAACCTCCCATCTGTTTCCCTAACTATCAAATCCCCATGACCACAGCTCACCTCTTCTCCCCCCTCCCTTCTAACCTGAAGGGCCAGACTCTGTGCCATAGTCTTGACTACTATGACTTGTCCCTGCTAGATCGTCCAAAGCAGTATCCAAAACAACATACTTGACTGCCTATACACCTTTCCTCTCCTAACAGTCACCCAGCTACCTGCTCTTGCCTCTTAGATGTGACTGTCACATTATAATTTCTATCTCACACTCCCTCTGCCACTTGAGCTGCCATCTCCACTATCTACTTTGGGTTATTTTGTAAATATCTTACCTGACCTTATCTGCAGCACATCCTCAGGCTCTGCTCGCCAAAACCTCAAACTCTCCACTCCTGCACTGGCCCACTCACACACTGGTTGCTCCACTTGAGCTTCTTTTTTTATTTGCTGCTGGCTTTATGTGCATCACAGACTCCAAACATTTACCGAGGTTCTTGCTCCGCTTTAATTAAACGCTGCTAAAACAAAGTACAGCTCCCAACAATGCAGGGATTTATATTTTCTTTATTAATAGCATAATTCAGAAGCTGCTAGGAGAGTTGCCAACGTTTGTTTTTTGTAAATGTTAAATGTCACTATTCTTTGAAGTAAAGTATGCAGTTCAATGAAAATTGTATGCAACACATAATGAAGCTCAGATTTCCATGGAGTTGAGCCAAATTAAACTAGTAATGTCAGCATTGGCATACCATTCATTCCTGTTCTCTCTTGAAATCTGTCACTTCTAGTCTTTGTAGGTTTCCCCTTCAGCCAGGCAAGTTCTTTCACTCTTAACAAATAAAACTCTTTTGGACTAATTTTTCAAAGTGCTTTTAAAATAGGTTAGATGACATTCTTGAGGAATGTCATCTGCTACTTTCATAAGTAAATCTATATAGCCAGTGAAAGAGCCAAGTAAATGCAATGGATAAACATAAGCTGGCAACTGAGAAATCATGTATACAAGGATTTCCTATATTTGATTTTTAGAAAATGCAAGAAACTCACTTTGGATGTTGTGAAAAACTGACAGAATTGGAACTATGTTTGTGTAATCTGCAGTTAATTTAGATTATTTTTTCAACTTTCAGATGAGACCAATACCTTTGCTATTAGTTATACTCTGCAAAAATATATTTAGACACTAGATATTGGGAAAAGTGAGCTCAGGATCATTTTATTCCATTCGGGAGGGAAGTTTGATATTTTGGGGGCTTGTGTTACTGAAGCTGTGACCAGGACTACCAAAAAACTTCTTTTTATTCTGATAACTGCAACTGTGAATATTTATTTATTATTTGCTTGTCTTGGCTTATTGTGGTAACATCAATTATACTATTGCAATTGGTGTATCTTGTATACCTATTTGGCTGCAGCAAGTTAGAATCACAGTGCATTTGTATATATCTGTACTTATGCAATGACAATAAACTTTCATCGCAAATTTATCCTTACCCATATTTCAGTTTGGATATTTAAAAGGGCTATCCTGGCTTGGAAGTGGAAATGCAGCAAGAATACATTTGTACAGTTTCATGTCCTTGACCACCTTCTCAAATTATCACTGCAAACAATTTAGTGAACAACATAAGGCAGCATTTGCAAACAAAAGACCAGGTATGTGCCACCATTAGTTCAGCCAGTGATATTGCAAGTATTCTCCCAGAGAGGTCAGGATGACTTGCAGCAAGTCACTTAAGAAGGCTGAAATTTTAAAAAAACTGCAAATACTGGAAATTTAACATAGCAAGAAAAAAAATTGTAAACACTCAGCAGATCTAGCAGAGTCAATTAAAGAGAAACAGTTAACATTTCAGGTTTGAGAAGCTTCATCACAACTGAGAGAGACAACATGTTAATTTTTATTTGTAGAAGAATGAATTGAACATTTCTGGCAAACATTTCTGATAGGGTGAGACCCAATAAGTTAATGGGAGAGAGACCAAACACATATTGTTCAATGGTTAAAAGACATAACCAACATTTTGGGCCTGAGCCCTTTATCAAGGTATGGAAAAATGTTAGCAGGTGTCGAAATAAAAGAGTGGGGGGGGGGGGGGAATAGTCGCAAAGGCAGGAGGTAATAGGTGTAGAAGGAAGGGAGGGGATTGAAGCAAGGGAAGATTTCATCCTTCCTCCATTTGCCCAAATATTTTTTGAATCCCTGATTTTGCTCAAGAATAATAAAAAAGCACTCCTGAATAATTCACATCCCAGAACAGATCGAATTATGTCTCAGCGTAAGGTAGTATATTCAGAAGTGGGGGAGGAGAGATTGTAAAATTAAAAAAAAAATGTTCTTCCTACCAATATTGATTATAAAGACATTAAGGTGGAAGTCAATTATTGATTTGTGGATGCGGCTTTAGTCTTGGGTTAATGCACTATCCACAGGCAGGTACATTCCAAAATTCACTGTTGAAAGCTGTGATATTCAGTCTCATCCAAATTCCTTGCAATTTTGACTAAGAACAGCCATTTCAGAATTGATTACAAAAATTATTTCATTACTGATATGCTTGTATTTTTATTTTGTGGTGATGGGGAGGAGTTTTTCAATTAAAAACTCTAAATAAAGACAAATTGTTGTGAATTCAAAAAAATAGCATTTTCTTATTTCAGTGATTCAGGCTAACAGCAAGTGATATTTAACCATTAAGCTCAGGAACTTCCCATTGCATCTTTTGATTTATTAATCTAAACTACTACTTATCACCATAAAAACCTCACAAGATGCTAGAGGAATTAAGTAGGTCAAGTAGCATCTATGTAAGGCAACAGATTATGGTCCGAAAACCATCTTCAGCCCAACTATCTGTTGCATTCCATGGATGCTGCCTGACCCACTGAGATCCTCCAGTATTTTGTGTGTTGCTCCAGTTTTCCAGCATCTGCAGCCTCTCTTAATTATTTAGTATCATAGCCTGTTATTGGCATGTTTCACAGTAAATGGCAAAAACAAGGTTGCAGCAATTACAACACTAATTTTAACTAAGTATAGTCATCTTAAAATATAACTAAAAATAGTAAAAAAGTCTGCAGACACCGAGATTAACTACATGATCATGAAATTCATTGTTATGTATTTCAGATTTATTGTCAACATAACATCACATACAACCCTGAGATTCTCTTTGCTGCAGAATTACCATTGGAAGTGCAAAATAAACTGTACTCAATGGACACATGTAAACAAAAAAAGAAATGTAAACAAACGGTGCAACACAGAGAGAAAAAAAGCAATCAATAAAGTGCACAAGTAAGTGTCATTAAATAAGTCCCTGATTGAGTTTGTTGTTGAGGAGTCTGATGGTGGAGGGGTAGCAGCTGTTCCTGAACCTGATGCTATTAGTCTTGTGGTGCCTATACCTCTTTCCTGATAGTAACAGGGAGAACAAAGCGTGTACTGGGTGCTGTGGATCCTTGATGATTGCTACTGTTGTCTGACAGCAGCGTTCCCTGTACATGTTCTTGATGGTGGGGAGGGTTTTGCCTGTGTGTCCTGGGCTGTATATTATCATCTTAGTATTGTGAACCCCTTAATATTTTCATAACATATTATATGTAATATTGGTTGGTACTACCTTAAGAATTGCTTCATGTGACTAATGTTCTGTCCTTTTGTAGGATTGTTAATATTGATGAAAGTCAGCCTGGCTCTCAAAGAAGTCTTAGCAATAAGAAAATGCTTTCTTGACAAGTTCACACTTGTCTTTTTTTTTAAAAATATACACTGATTTCAGCTTCAAGGTATTTATTTTAAATCATTAAATTTAAATGTCTAACCTGATTCTGAAAACAGTATCGAATGCCAGATCTAATACCTTCGCAATGAGCTAACGTGTGAATGTGCGTCAAGAGACAGGAGTTTGTGGAGGTTTGATGTGACATTGGAAACCCTGGCAAACTTCTACAAATGTGTGGAGGAAAGTGTTCTGACCAGGTGCATCACGGTCTGGTATGGGGACACCAATACCTGAGTAGAAAGCCCTGCAAAAAGTAGTGGACAAAGCTCAGGACATCACAAGCAAAACCTATCCCCACCATTGATAACATCTACAGGGAACACAGCCGTCGGGGAGTAGCAGCAATCATCAAGGACCCACACCATCCAGCACATGCTCTGCTCTTGCTGCTACCATCAGAAAAGAGATAGAGGTGCCAAGATTACCCTCATCATTAAGTTCAGGAACAGCTGCTACCCCTCCACCATCAGACTCCTCAACAACAAACTCAATCAGAGACTCACTTAAGGACTCTTACATTTGCATTTTATTTTTTCTTCCTCTCGATATTGCAGTGAGTTTGTTCACATTTCTTTATTTGTTCAAATGTGTACATTGAGTAGTTTTTTTTCCCCCACTACTAGTAAATAGTAATTCTGCCTCGCCCACAGGAAAAATTATTTCAGGGTTGTGTGATGTGATGCAAGTACTCTGACAATAAATCTGAAATCTGAATCTGAAAACCTGAGCTGCGTAATTCGATTGAGAGAGAGAACACAATGAAATATAATCAGCTGTGTAACTGGATTTCCAGGAAAGTAATTTGTCTAAAGCATGAAACAGTGGATTAAAGAATTCATATTGACCTGGCTATGATAGATAAACTGAAGTACATAAAAATATCGTATTGGTCACAAGGTGAGAGAATTGTACCATTTCAGTCTTTCACTGAGACCTTGGAGAATGCATTAAAGCACATTATAACTTGCCTAGAAACAAATAATTGCCCCTGGTCTTTATACTCATAGAGCACTGATGGTCTTTTGATGCTCTCATAAACAACTTAAGATTAGTGGCAAAAAAACTGAAAGCTTTATTCATTACAGAGAGGATCTGTGAGTCCAGTCCGAAGGAAATGCCACCTCATGAGACAGGAAGCTTTATGAGAGTACTCAGACATGCAAATCTGCAGAGCTTTTCAAAGGCAGCTGGAAATGGACAACTGGAGGAAGTACATACTGTAAAAAAGAGACTAAAGGTAGATCTGGAAAGCATGACTAATATTGTTTTAATGGTAGACATTAATGAGTAGAAAATGTCCTGCATAAAGGGCAGTGAAGAGGATATAAAAATAATTAAAATGGTGTATGACACTGTCAACAACTACAAATTTGCTGACGATCTCACAGTGGTGGGTTGTATAAAAAGGGGCGATGATTCAGCATACAGTAGGGAGATTGAAAACTTGGCCTAATGGTGCACCAACAACAAGCTCGCACTTAATAACTCCAAAGCCAAGAAGCTGATTGTTGACTCGGGAAGGGAAAACCAGAGGTGTACAATCCAATGATCACTGGGGGATCAGAGGTGGAGAAGGTAAGCAAATTTAAGTTCTTGGAAGTCCTGGAGCCAGCACACTAATGGCATTGTGAAGAAGCACATTATTTTCTCAGGAGTTTGCAAAGGTTTGGTATGACATCGACAACCCAGGCAAATTTTTACAAAGGTGTGGTGGAAAGTGTGCTGACCAGCTGCATCACAGTTTGGTATGGGGACACAAATACCTCTGAGCATAAAGCCTGAAAAAGGTAGTGGCATAGCCCAGGACATCACAAGCAAAACCCTCTGAACCATCGAGAACATCTTCGTGGAATGGTGCTGTCAGAGAGTAGCAGCAAGCATCAAGAATCCACTTCACCCAACACACACACTGTTCTTGCTGCTACCATCAGGAAAGAGGTATACAAAACGTGCACCACCAGGTTCAGGAACAGCTCTCCCTCCACCATCAGACTCCTCAACAATAAACTCATTCAGATACTCATTAATAAGTGCACTTTTTCTCTCTCTCTGTATTGCAGTTTATTTACATGTGTCTGTTGAGTAGTTTTTTTTTGCACTACCAACAAATGGTGATTCTGCCACGCCCACAGGAAAAAAAGAATCTCAGGGTTGTATGTGATGTCATGTATCTATTCTGACAATAAATTTGAAATTTGAAGATTATTTAGATTTTGTGAGTATGATGGCTGACAAAAACATCTGAAAAAATAAATGTATGGAGAAGGTATGTATATTGAAAATAATGTCTGTAAACTGATCAGGCAGAATGAAGAGGGCAATGAAAATCTACGGAGTGAATGGGATGGAGCAAAATAGGGATTTATTCAATCAGAGTCAGAATACAAATTTAAAATCAATGTAGCTGATACCAAATCAGATCATTCTGTGAAAGGAATAACAACAGCCAAGGTACTGGCATGACTGGTGTAAAAGTATTTCAAATAGATTAAGGGAACAGCCAGCGATTTTCTTCCAAAGCCAATCGTATCAAACAGGTACAGTTAGAAAGAGATGTGCTGTCAAGAGTGAATTGAATTTGGTTAGAAGCTGGTGAGCCCAATGAAGGAGTGATAATGGAAATAATCCATTAATAACACCAGGCTATTCTTGCAAGTTGGAGAGAACAGCAGGTAAGACTGAAAGGAACACAAGAGCACCACGTTTATTTCACCACAAGAAACCACACAAAGCTCAGATGAATGTGTTTGCATATTTTTAAGAGAGAAACTTCGAAGGGGAAAAGTCAATGTCCTCCACAACGAGAGCATATAACTAAAACATGCTATTTGGTTGATATTTTATAATTATAAAACAACAAACTACACCAAGTATCAAGAAGCAATTTGATTACAGTGTATCAATTACTTAAAAAAAAACTATTTTACAATGTTAAAGAAAGAGAAGAACAGACTGAAAAGTTTCTTTTACAACCACCCTAAATTGGGGGACGGGACAACCTATTCTCTTCAGTTTCCTTGCACACAGAATCCAAATTGAGTTGTCTGAGCAAGGAGGCAGAATTTGTTGGGAGAAGGACAGCAGTGAGAGCAAGTCCCAAGGTTTTATTTTCCCCTGATGATTTCCTCTCCATTGAAGTCGAGGGAATGGAGGAGGTGGGAGAGGGAATGGAGGAGGTGGGAGAGGGAATGGAGGAGGTGGGAGAGGGAATGGAGGAGGTGGGAGAGGGAATGGAGGAGGTGGGAGAGGGAATGGGTAAAGAGGGAATGGAGGAGGGGGGGAGGGAATGGAGGAGGGGGGGAGGGAATGGAGGAGGGGGGGAGGGAATGGAGGAGGGGGGGAGGGAATGGGGGGGGGAGGGAATGGAGGGGGGGGAGGGAATAGAGGAGGGGGGGAGGGAATGGAGGAGGGGGGGAGGGAATGGAGAGGGGGGAGGGAATGGAGAGGGGGGAGGGAATGGAGAGGGGGAGGGAATGGAGAGGGGGAGGGAATGGAGAGGGGGGGAGGGAATGGAGGAGGGGGGGAGGGAATGGAGAGGGGGAGGGAATGGAGGAGAGGGGGAGGGAATGGAGGAGAGGGGGAGGGAATGGAGGAGAGGGGGAGGGAATGGAGGAGAGGGGAGGGAATGGAGGAGAGGGGAGGGAATGGAGGAGAGGGGAGGGAATGGAGGAGAGGGCGGAGGGAATGGAGGAGAGGGCGGAGGGAATGGAGGAGAGGGCGGAGGGAATGGAGGAGAGGGCGGAGGGAATGGAGGAGAGGGCGGAGGGAATGGAGGAGAGGGCGGAGGGAATGGAGGAGGGGGAGGGAGGGAATGGAGACGAGGGAATGAAGGGGGGAATTCAGGGGGAGAGGGAATGGAGGGGGGAATTCAGAGGGGAGAGGGAATGGAGGAGAGGGGGAGGAATGGAGGAGGGGAGGGAGGGGGGAATTCAGGAGGGGAGAGGTAATTGGGGGGGAGGAAAGAGTTTTCTGTACTAACGTGGAGTTAATTGTGCTGACGTGAAGGGGGAGGGGGGGGGGAATAAACACGTTCTGCTCGAAGCCCGAGGATTAAAAAGAGAACGGAGCAAGTCAGGAGTCAGTAAAAGACACAGAGTTCGGGTTGGGTTTGAAGGGGAACCAGTTGGCTGGTCGCCGCACACACCTGACTCCATGACACAGCTGCTCTGGGTGTGGCGCCGAGATCCGCTCCAACTCTTCCCAGCGGCGCCCTTCCCCCCCCCCTTCCCCCTCCCCCCGCCCCGCTCCGCCGCACAAACTCGGAAGGGGCAGGGAGGTGACGGATCCCCAGCTTGGCCGCTCCGCAACCCCCGACACCGTTGCTCTTCCCGCGGGAGAGAGAGGCGCTCGCGACCGGAGGAGGCTCCGCTGCCAACGACTTGCCGGAGCAGGGGAGGCGGATCCAGCTGCCGGGAGCGAAAGGCGGACGGGGAAAAGCAGCGAGGACAGGAAGGGAGCAACCAACCCCCGCCCCCTCAACCCGAACAAGAGTCGGCGAGAAAGGTGAGGAGGGAGGGATGGTGGGGGGGGGGGGGGCAGCTTTCGCGGCTGAAGGTGGCCGCCGGAAAGTTCCGCGTCGAACTCTCTGCAAGTTTAAATGGCCGCTCGGGCTCGGGACGGCGTCGCCCACCTCCAAGCCTCGGTGCCCGCCCGGCCGCTCCTGAGGTTTTACACTCGCCACTCGAGTTTCCTTTGCGGTTGGGCCGCACAGATTTTCGTTGACGTGCGAGCCCCCCCCCGCCCCGCCCTGTGTGTACCGTGCGGACACTCTCAGTGGGAGCAGCGTTAGGCCGCGTCCTCCTTGTTTATTGTTCTCGGGACCCCGGAGTGGAGAGGCCGGGCCGGTCCTTCCCCCCTCTCTCCCCTCCCCCTCGCCCCGGGCAGGCAACGCCCGCCATCCGTGTGTTCTCACTTCCCCGCACGCAGCCTCCCCGTTCACTTCCAGAAGTCTCTTCAACTTCCACCCGTCCCATACAAGTCGTACAGTTTTGCGGTGCAAGGTCTGTTAAACGAGTAAAGCTGGGATCTCAGTCGTTTATGATTTTAAAAAAAGATATTTGTGGAATGGCTAAATAGCTGGGTCAAATCTTTCCCCCGTCCCCCCCCCCCCCCAAAAGTTTTGTTTTGGTACTTAAGAACCTCTTGTTTGAGATGAGATCAGCTCAAAAAGGGTGCAGTCAGTCGTCCGGTCCCTTTCTTGTTTCGTCGTGATTCATTAACGTTTAAAAGTGAAGTAGATCCCCATGGACACGAACTTGTGAGGAGATCTGGTCACCCTGTACTCGCACTCGAGTTTGTTTTGTGTGCCCACGCCCTATTTAACTTCAAGTTGGGAACTCCAACTGGCGTCCATGGCGAAAAGTTGATCACGTTTTTGGCGAGCCAAATTTACGAAGGTGGGATCAAATAGTATTTATCACAGAAATTAAAGTTTGCAACTTTTCTCTCTCCTTTTTGTCAAATCTGTTTTGATTCCTGACCCTTATCTTGCATTTATTAGTAATGTTGTGCAGCAGAACTCACTGATACATATTGGAGTGGAATAGTTGAGATTTTTGTTCTGGGGTGGGGGAGGCTGAATTGCCACTTATTGGTGGTGCAAAAAAAAAACTACTCAACACATCCATGTAAACAAATCAATGTGAACTGCAATGCAGAGAGGGAAAAAAAAATCAATAAAGTGGAAAAGTAAGAGTCCTTAAAGAAGTCCCTAAATGAAGTTGTTGAGGCGTTTGATGGTGGAGGGATAGCAGCTGTTTCTGAACTTGTGTGTGTCTTGTGACACCTATACCTCCCTCCTGATGAGAGCAGCAAGAACAAAGGGTGTGCTGGGGGATGGATCCTTGATCCCTGTAGACATTTTTGATTGGGGGCAAGGATTTTCCCTGAGAGGTCCTGGGCTGTGCCCTCTACATTTTGCAGGGCTTTATGCTCAGGTATCCCCCATACCAGGCCGTCAACCAGTAAAAGTGGATTTTGCCTTATTAGTACAAAATAAAGAAGACTTTATTGAGCCCAATTGTAGTTGAAAATAATTTGTCATTTTATTTAATTGTCCGTACACTGGTTATTTCAACTGTTTTCTGATTTGTCAAGGATGGTGCTTGCTCAAGACAGAAAAAGTAAATACAAGACTAGCTCACTAGTAATAACATCTTTTCCAAGATTGTTCATTCATTCCCCATACTGGAGGCAGATGTATTTGGGATGAGTGGATTCCTGGATTGTACACTTTTGAAAACCCTAACTGCTGTTCAGGTGATGCAGCTGGCCATTTGATGCTGCTTAATCAAGTTGGCTGTGTCTCATCCAAGTGCAAAATATTCATGGCAATAAGTTAATGCTGGAATTGTACAAAGCATTGGTTAAACCCCAGCAAGAGTACCTCTTGCCAGTAAAATGAATCAAATTGCATTTGCTATCACATCACTGTAAAGTGATGAAATGTCATGAGACAAAGCAGAGGAGGCCAATTAGGTTAGTGGTTAATTTTTAAATTGTTTTTGAGGCAAGGATGGAATTAATGTCTTTAAAAGGTGAGGCGATGCAAAATGTAACATTAAGGATTTGGTAAGATAAACAATAAAGTTGTCGATTTCAGATAAAAGCAATGTAATAGTGCTTGGATACACACAGGAACTGGCAAAGTATTTTTGATCTGAAACATTAACACAGATGGTTCTGTAATTTTTTGCTTGAATTGCAGTGTGTTGCAATAATTTTTGCTTGAACAGTGTGTTCCAGTGTTTTCTGCTTTTAGATTTCCATCATCTGCAGTTTTTTGTTGTTGTACATCTATAGATTTAAGATTATTGGTAGAAAGATTAGGAGGGAAATGAAGGGAAAATAAATTCACCCAAAGAATAGTGGGATCTTGGAACTCATTATTTATGGTGAAAGGAGAAACTTTTGACGTTTCTTAGAAAATGTTGGCAGATGACCTTTTGAGCAGAATCATTTCAGCACATTGAGGTGCGATGTGGGAATAGTCTTGAATTGTTGTCCAGTATAGTCTCATTCTGTCCTGTAAATGTGTATCTGTGGGTAATGTTTTTATCTCTCCACCATTATTTGTGGAAAATGTAGAAATGAGAGTTTCTATAATGACTGTAGGAAAGGCGGTTAGGGATAAAAAATTTGCAAGAAAGGGTTAGTGTTGTGACCTGATTACAAAATTAAAATTTACCTTTCTATTATCCTATTTGCTAATAATTTCACAGAAATTTATTTTGGATGTTAATTCGGTTTATATATGCCCTCTTTTGCTGTGCTCTCAGCAGAGCACGCAGTAACTATCAGAAGTAAAAGGTAACAATGTTATGAGCTTGAGAAGGTGTGAGCAAAATACAGATAGGTGCCTGCATAAAAATGGGAGGGAAGGAGAGGAGGGATGAAGGAACGGGGGAGGAGCACAGGCTAACAGAGGTCATAGATGGATATGATGGGAAGATAGAAGAGAAAAACGCTGTGAATTGATATAAATTTTTGCCACCTACAGCAGGATCTCACCATCAGTCACACCTTCCCCTCCCCTCTCTGCTTTCCTTGGGAATGCTCCTTCAGGGGCTCCCTGTCTGCTCATATCTTCTCCTCTTTTCCTCTCACCACCCCACCCCCCCCCCCCCCCCCCCCACCCACCTGGTGCCTGCCTTTTCTGTGTATTGAACTGGAGCAGGGCATCACAGAGGATGGGAAGATCATCCCCCCCCCCCCCACCCCGAGAAGCGAGAAGGAGAAGCAGAGGAGACGACCCACGTGACAGTGACCATGGCAGCGGACCAGTGAGGGTCTATGAGACAGAGGGACCTACATATGTGGTTGGCTGCTGGTGGCATGAGTTGAGGAACTGGAGAATGCTATTGGGAGAGTAATGCTGGGCTGTGGACTGCTGGAGACTGGCTCGAACTGGCTGGTGTGGTGCCAGGTATCGAAACTGGGATGTGATGGGGTGCCAAGGGCACCAAAGGGTCCTGACCATGTCGGAGGGTCAGATGTGGTTGGGTTGATTGGGCTCTGTGAGGCTAAAGAAGCTATGGAAGTAGTGGAGGTGAATCTACGGACACTTGGTGGAGTGGGAAGGGGAACTCTTGCTTCCTTCTCTGTAGATCTGACTAAGAAATACAAGAGGCGCTTAGGCAATTTCTGGCGGTAGCAAATCTTTCTGCTTTGCAGCAGGCAAAAAGAAATTTCATGTAATATGATACTTGTATTACTGATAATACATTGAATCTTGATTCTTAAATTTCCTATTTAATTCACTTTTGCTTGATTGTGCTAGTGGGGTTGCTCATTTGTTTGGTCTTGTTTCCTGATTGGCAGTGGACAGAAAGAGGAAAGAATAACAATTGTTAATTGTAAGGTACTGATTTGTACTCGATCTGTTTTGAATTGGAGCTTTTTGTTGTCGGAATGTTAAACATTGATAAATAAGTTTGAAAATGGTTTATTTTTGAGCTTGCGTACTTTAAAAAGGCCATAGTCAATAAAATAGCCACAATCATCTGAAGTTGGAACATAAGGAAATCTGATTTTTTTTAAAAAGTGGTCATGCACTAAAATGACATTTCAACAGGATGACTAGTTGTATTTTGCAGTGATTGAAAAGTTAAAATTAGAATTTCAACCCTATAATCCAGGGATACTGAAAGATATTCAAGAGAATGTAAAGTGGTGATGGTAAGTTTAGATTGATGCAAGCAAGCAAGAGTCAACAAGTACAGAATAGAAAGGTGAACAGAGGGCACAACTTTGGAGTTGTATTGTGAGAGGGCAATGGTTCACAGTAAATTTTCTTTGGCTTGGCTTCGCGGACGAAGATTTATGGAGGGGGTAAAAAGTCCACATCATCTGCAGGCTCGTTTGTGGCTGACAAGTCCGATGCGGGACAGGCAGACACAGTTGCAGCGGTTGCAGGGGAAAATTGGTTGGTTGGGGTTGGGTGTTGGGTTTTTCCTCCTTTGCCTTTTGTCAGTGAGGTGGGCTCTGCGGTCTTCTTCAAAGGAGGTTGCTGCCCGCCAAACTGTGAGGCGCCAAGATGCACGGTTTGAGGCGTTATCAGCCCACTGGCGGTTGTCAATGTGGCAGGCACCAAGAGATTTCTTTAGGCAGTCCTTGTACCTTTTCTTTGGTGCACCTCTGTCACGGTGGCCAGTGGAGAGCTCGCCATATAACACGATCTTGGGAAGGCGATGGTCCTCCATTCTGGAGACGTGACCCATCCAGCGCAGCTGGATCTTCAGCAGCGTGGATTCGATAGAGTTGAGATAAATGGATCATTTTCAATTGGGGCTTCAATATTTTTCATTTGCATTATTGACTTTGTTGAAGGGACTGAGTATACCTTGCTTCTGTATTCCAAGGACACAAAATTGCTGAAGATGAAAATTGGCAGATGGGCTAGAAAAATTGAGGATCACACTCCCAGCTTACAAAGAGATATAGGTTAAGAGCATTGATAAGAAGTTGGCTGATGGTGTATAATAGGAGAAAATATGAAGCTGTTGGGGGTGGAGGAGAATTAAAACCACCTGATTTGAAGAAAGTGAGATGTGGAAGCTGTAAAAAGGATCTTGGATCCTAGGTCGTGAACTACAAAAGTGTTGCATGGAAATAGAGCAAACAATTGGGAAAGCTAATGAAATGTTGACCTTTACAGGGGGTATTGAGTATAAAAGTAGGGAAGTTTTAATGCAACTTTACAGGATGTTGGTGAGAGTATCTGCACATGAAGCTTTGATCTTCATATTTAAGAAAGGATAGATTTGCATTAGAGACAGGGCAGAGAATGTTCAATTGGATTAATTCCTGGGGTGCAAGGATTGATGTTCTGAAGTATGTTTGACTGGTTCTGCCTGTACTTTGAGGAACATCAAGGAATGAGATGTACTCAATGATAAGTCCATGTCACACTTGCATCCCATTAAATTGGCCATTCAGTGTCCTGGGATAGGAATGGGGGTTTGTCTTTTCACAATACCACTCCTAACTGGGATACTGAACGCTTTCATACTTGCAAAGAGCTATCCCCAGGGTTAGGACTGTTTTACCTTCGACTGGTGACGTCATGATGCATTGAGTGATGGTGGACCTGCCCTAAATCTATACTTGAACAAAATTAATCATGCCTAATTATAACATAATTAAGCTTTATGTATTGCACAGAATGAGGCCTTTAGCCTGTTGCTGTTGTGCTGACCCATATAAAATATGCCAGCAATAAGTAGCAATAGTGGACAATTTTTAAGCAGGGTGGGAAAGTTGGTAGCACTATAGCACTCAATTTAAACAGCGTGGGAATGTTGGTAGCCCTATCACCTACAATTTATAAATACGGTGGGGGAAAAAGCGATGGTGGACCTGCCCTCTCACAATTTGATGTGACAGAGAAAGGGCTATAGGCTCAGCTGCAGGCATGGAGCATTCATAGAGGGGTTTCTCTGCCACATGGCATTCTTAGAAGTCAGGTCCGCCATTGCTTTTTCCATGATCTTTATAAATTGTACACTATGGTGCTACCATTTTTCTCAAGCTGTTTAAAAATTTCCCCTCTCTGTATCCCTCTGCGTCTTGCCCATGGAAAAGTTTATACCTTCATTTTAATTTTTCCTTCCTTCACTTTCCTGCACTCACGCAAAAACTTGAGTCATTTCAATTCCACAATGCAATTACCCATTTCACACTTGCCTAATAGCAATGCCGGCGCCTGCAGACGCTGGGGATTGTACTAGGGGTCTGGGGATTGTAGTAGGGGTCAAAGCCACCAATCCCCAGTGTGAAGTGACATCATCTAAAGTTGGCGTTGTTCTGATTTTGCTTTCACACTAGGCACTTTTAAAGACTGATTGGGGGGGTAGAATGTTCTTGAGCCTGGAGGTGCTGAACTTCAGTCTTCCGTCTGTCAAAAGGAGGCAATGAGAAGATATGACCAGGATACTGGGGATGCTTTATGATGGCTGCCTTCTTGGGGCTGCAACTTGCATGGATGTCTTGAATAAATGAAAGGTTGAAGTTTCCGATGGACTCAGCAATGTTTGCTCCCTTCTGCTTTCCAGGGCACTCATATTACCAAAGCAGGCCCTGATAAAACTAATCTGTATACTTTCCTGCAGAAGTTTGATAGTGTATTCAACAATATGTCAAATTGCCTCAGACTTGATTTAGAAAGTGGAAGTAAAAGTTGTAAATCTGGATTTTGCTATCGTGCCACTGTATGCTTCATTTACTGTTGGGGTGCTGCAGTTTTTGTTCCTTTCTAAGAAAGAAATTTCTAACTGTCCTATTATTTTGCTGTTAAAATAAGTTGTAAATTTTTGCATCAGAATCTTCTGTTTGAGTACTCGTCCAGTGTTTTTGAATGGGTACAAATGCATTGATTGTTTTATAACTTTATACAACAGTCTGCTGCTGAAGTAATGTGGTATTTTTTACCAGATTGGTCATTTAAATCTCATTTTAAGGCATGATAGTTTTTAAAAAAGTTGTAATAAAAGTTCATGCCAGATTTAATTAAAAACAATTAGATATTCCGCATGGTAACCGCCCCTTTCAAGCCATGACCCCGTGGAGGCCTATTGCACCCATTTGACCTACAACACTGCCTGGAGGAAACTTGCATTTACATGGGGAGAACAGACACATTCTTACACACAGTGTGGGATTCGAACCCTGGTCACTGGCACGGTAACAGCATTGTGCTAACTGCTACACTAACTGTACCACCCAGTCTCCATTCTGGTAACTCTAGGGTGTTGAAGGATGCTACTCTGACAAAACATTGTGTAGCATGAATAAAAGCTCTCACAACTGGAGGGAGGACAAAAACTTTTATTAGCTTATAACTATGGGTAGTGTGACAGAATATAGGTATGTTTTTGGGAGATAAATTGGGGCAGGATTTGTTAGTATAGATCACATACAAACACTTTAAAAGAGATCTTATTTAAAATACTGGAGCTCTGCTAATACTAGACATGTCGGGGCCTCAGAGCCTTTGAAAAAGCTTTGGAGAGTGCCCAAGAGACTGCACTAATGGATTGTTGTTTACAAAAAGAAAGAACTTGTTGGAACCGCAGACAGTCTGGAGGGGAACTTGCTGTTCTAAGAGGGTCATGTGGTTTTTGCAAGCAGAGAGAGTCAAACAGACTTTTTCTGTGTGTGTGAGAGAGAGAGACCACAGAGATCAGTTCTACAGTTTTACAGTTAGCAGCAGCAACTGGAACAGGACAAGCTGCCAAGCTTGTGGAAAGCCCCATTTGGAAGATGGGTTGTGAGTGCTTAGTTCATCCTGGTCAAAGCTCTTGTGGCTCATATGAGAGGAGAGGACTGGCTATCTAATGTTTCACTTGGAATAAGAGAAACAAAAAGGCACTCTGTGGTGACCTGAAAGAAAGAGGTTATCATCTGGAGAACCTTGAGGGTACACTGAAGTGGCTGATGGAAGTAAATCAGTTGTGGATGTCCTGGAACAACAATTATTTCTCTGAAAACTGACAAGAACCTTCCTGAGCAGTAACCTTTAGAAAAAAAAAACATAACTTGGAGTATTATGTGCGGTCTGGTTGTCCCACATTAGGGCAGATCTGGTTGTGCTGAAGAGATTGCAAAAGATATTTATCAGAATATTGCTTAGATTGGAGGACATTTATTATAGGGAGAGAGAGTACAGACTGAGCTTGTTTTTGTTTGGATTGAAGGAGGCTGAGGGGTACCTGATAGAAGTATACAAGATTATGAGAGATGGATAGATAGGGTAATAGTCAAAATCTTTTCCCCATGGTGAGAGTATCAAACGAAAGGACATGGATTTAATTTAGTTGAGGTTCTGAGGCGTAGGTTTTTTACATAGTGGTTGATATCTGGAATAAATTGCCAGAGGATTAGGTGGAAATGGATATTTCTGAGTAAGAAGCACTTAATTATTTACCTAATGAAGGCATTGAGGGATATTGAAGACTGAATTGGTATCGAATGGCATAAAAAGGGTGATGCAAATCTTGACGGCCAGTCTTGGTGCTGCATGACTAAACATTTGCAAAATGTGTTCTTGGCTGTTTATATGGTGCAATTCATTATTACTGGTAAGATCAACTTTTTACTCCTTCAAATGCCATGCTTTTGCCAAGTTAAAGAGAAGTTATTATTTCATGATGTTTTGAGTTTATTTTTAATAATTCTTTTGATTCTATTTTGCCTGAAACATTCAAGATGGGAACTTTTTTAACTTTATTGTAGCATCTTAAATGTTGATTTTTGGTGGGGAGGGAAGAAGGAGTTACAATTAAATACAAGATTGGTGGGAGAACATTTGATTCAGTAATGGGGATGTGCATTGGTACATGTAAATTTAAACAAAAATATCTTGATATGTTATCTCTTAAATGTTGTATTTGAAATATTGCGAGTTCCTATCCTTGTCACCTGTCTCACCCAGTCAGTTGTTAAAACATTTCGCCAGTGAAGCTTGTACCTTGTATGTAAATTACAAGATTAACAAAACTCTTCCTGTTCACTTCTAGAGAATGGAATGCAAGTTAAAGCTTGTTCAAGGTCTTGTCTCATGCATAGTTACCTCCAATTAAAGCCAATAGATTAGCAAACGATAGCTCTTTGCATTAAATGTGCAATGGAGATTCAGAAGTAATTTTGTAGTCATTGTCTTGTGTGAAATAGCAGGAGGAGTGGGCCATATTATACTTGGCCTTTGGTATTTAAAAAGATCACATCTAATTTGGTTGTAATCTTAAACTGCATTTCTGACCACCTCAAGTAAACTTTCACCCCTTTGTTGAGAATCTCATTATCTCTGCCTTAAAAGATGTTCAGAGATTCTATTTCCATTATCCTTTGAGGAAGAAAGAGAAAGAAAAATAGCCTCATCTGTCTAAAATTTGTTTAAATGGTAATCCTTATTTTTGAATTCTCAAGAGCAAAGATATCTCTTTCATCTACTCTCATGGGCTCCCAATTATTTTTTCCCTCAAAATAAAATGTATTCAAAATAAAACTATGTACAATTCTTTTGTCATCCTTAGAGTCATATTTGCATTCCATTACTGTACATTATTACATATGCTAATATGCTACATAGCACCGTTGTCATTTCTGTGGCTCTTTTGTAGTTATTTCCCTTTCCGTTGTTTGAGGGGTTTCCCCACTAGCGGTCTCAGACTTTGTGTCTGGTGGTGGAAGCACTCAAGACTCCGGTCCTTCCCCTCAAAAAAAACCCTTGTGTTGGTTATGCTAAGCTTCATTGCATCTTTCAGCATGTACTCTGCAGCCTTGAATTGCCAGCTCGCAGCATTCTCTCATTGTGTGCTGGAAGATTAACAAGTTTCAGGCATACCAAAGGAGTCTTTCACCAAGTTGATGATCTTCCGGAAGCTTTGGATGTCTGTCTCTACTTGTGTCCCTGGGAACAGCTTGTGAATCAGACTGTCCTCTATTATACTGCTACAGAGAATGAAATATTACAAGGTTCCTTGCATCCTTCTCCATGTACTCGTAGCAAATCCATAATCTGCTGAGGTCCATTGGAGTAGTCTTGGGGACAATGTGCATTTTGGGTGATAATCCAGTCAGATAGGAAGGATCTGATCAGGAGGGCTAGCCAGGCCAAATCCTGGTGCTTACTAGTGAATGCTGGTGATGCGGCTTTCTGCCAGGTGACCTGGACAGTCTGCTCAGAGAACTCCCCCATGGTACCCATCATCATTGTCTGCAGGATGTTCCATGCTGATCACTGTCTGATAGTGTTTACAAAAACTTTTCCATTTAGTCGAGACATTGAGTGGTAACAGTGTTAAGCCCATTCTTTGCAATACCTGGGTCAGGTAGAATCTCAGCTCTGTGCTGCCCATGTTTTATTACTCCAAAAATGATGATACTTGATTTTGTCCCATTTGTGTTCTGCAGTTTGTCCTTGCAGTATGGATGTACAGTCCATTTCTATTCAAAAATGATACTTGGTATTACTTTGATTTATTCCTTCAGGGTTTAAGTTTTCTGTGTTGATTTTTAATCTAACAGGCAAGCAAGCATGACAACAATAAACACTCAAAATATTAATTTCAAATGGGATCCAAAAAATCTGGAAATAAGGACACTGGCAGTAGAACGACTTCTGGAACCTTTGGTCACGCAGGTAAGTGACTGAAAAGGGTCAAATAAAATTCCAAGTTTCCCGTCTAATTATGGGTGATGGGAAAGAGTTTGATTCTGTTTAATGTTTAAATAGTATTTGGCAGTACAGGTAATTATTTTAAAGCTTTTGGCTTGCTGTCCCTGCCTTTCTGAGATCACAAGAATAAAATAAACATTGTGGGAAATTAACACAATTCAGCACTAGATTTGTTAAATCTTACTAATTTGAATATTTAGATTTAAAACATTAAGTTGAATTCTGCAAGCTTGAGTTTGAACTTGGATTTCTTGGAAATAAACTGTTGAAATTAAATATAGGGCCAGGAATAGCAGATTAAATTTGCTATGCCAATACTGCTATTTAAATTTAATTAAGAATCCAAGCCCAATTTATTTGGTTTCTATGTCTCTTGAATAAATAAAGTCAATTTGTTTTAATGTTGTTAGGATTGATTTTGAATTTGAGATATATGGGTGATGTAACACCTTCTGAAGTTGACCCTCAATATATATCTAATTTTAGTGAAGTTGCCCTTTGCAGTTTTCCTCACTAAGTAACTTCTGGTCCTGCTCTTTTTGGTTTTTTTTTCTATCCATCCTTACAAAATCATACGTGACACTTAATTTCAGAGCATCTGGGATGGTTGATGTTTTGGAAAGTGGAGTATTGCATAAGAGATTTTTTTCATCAGGAGAAAATAAATGATAATTGTTTGACGCTAGTTTTGTATGATTATGGAGTGTTTTCTTTAAACTACTTAAACCGTAACATGGAAGTTTAAGCAAAATTGGTGTCCACATGGAAATTGTAAATAGCCGTTTGTATATTAATCATTTGTCTTCTATTTCATTGGATAAGGTATGGATTTTGTATGTTTTCGTTCCAAATTCATGATTATTATTATCTTCTGACTACATAAACAACCAGAAACCTTTATTTTCTCCAAACCACAGTGCACACGCATACACAGATAATATGCAACATATAATCACATGTGTATAAATATTTTGCAATAATTACTCATTTAACATAAGAAACTCAACATCATTATCAGCTTGTAGGAAGAAATAGTTTCCAAGCCAAGTAGTTCTGATTTTGATGCTCATGTGCATCCTTGCTGAAGATAGACAAGCTCAATAATTCTTTGAGCACTATTTAAGGAAGGCTCCTGGAGAATGTTATCAACTGAGGAAAGGGGGACCCCAGTGATATTCTCAGACATTGTAATGATCATATATTGGGTTACAGTCGGATGTTTCGTAGCTATCAACACACAATGATCCAGCCAGACAGGACTCCCTCAATTGTGCTCCTGTAAAATGTTGTCAAGATGGGGGCCGGTGGCCTTGCCCTCCTTACCATCAGCTTCTTGCATTCTGGAGTGGCAATTCTTGGGGCAGTTAGGAACTCCTGCCATTGTGTTGCTCCAATGTTCTTTTAAAGCAGTTGAAGTTAGACATGACAGTTCTTGCTATTGAACTTGCCCCCACCCAATCACTTACCAGTACTCTTTTATATCCTACTGTTTCATACCTCTGGTTGTCCTTCATTCTTTCTGTAAACCAGTTCTTTTGACTTTCCTATTTGCTTATTATATTTGCCATTCAGCCCATTGGGTTTATGCTCTTGGAGAAATCGCATTCCATCCATTTATTTCCCTGTAAACTATTCTGTATCACGTGCCTATCAATTTGTCCTGATTCTCCTCCCACCCACTGCTTGAGGAATAATTTTTAGCAGCCAATCTATCAATGAGCATGTTTTCAGCATGTGGGAGGAAACTGGAGCGCCTGAAGGAAACTAATCTAGCCAGAGGGGCAACATGAGCTCAATCCAGCAGTGAAGATCAGAAATGAGACCCTGCAACATGATATTTAAATGCTCTTGGGGCCTTGCTCTGTTAGCTTCTTTTCATTCGAAATAGATATTCCAGTTCTAATCAATCTGTTCTTGCTGACTTGCTGCCTTTTGTGTTTTAATTTCATATCTGTTGTGTTCTGCATTGATATTGCCCCTTCCATTAAATCTGAGATCACTGTTCCATGATCTTTGTTGCTCCAGCCATAAGTTGACATTTTCTTGTGGAGCTTGATGCTTCTTTAAAATTAGGCTTTGGTTGCCCTTGTAACAATAATTTTGTCGAAATGCAAGTTCTGCCTGCTGATCTATAAAGATTTTGACATGGAAATTTTACTTTTCAGGTGACTACCTTGGTGAATACCAGCAACAGGGGTCCATCTAACAAAAAGAAAGGCCGTTCTAAGAAAGCACATGTTTTGGCTGCCTCTGTGGAACAGGCCACACAGAATTTCTTAGAGAAGGGAGAGAAAATTGCTCATGAGAGTCAGTACCTGAAAGAAGAACTGACAGCAGCTGTGGAGGATGTACGTAAACAAGGTATGTGTAACTATTCTGCATAAAAGTGCACAGTCGTCTGTTCTATATGAAGCCACTTCAGCAAAGACTTGTTTCTCCAAACTTGTTGGTACTCTAATGTACAATGTATTCTTTCAGCATCTGCAATAACATTAATCCTTTGCCCAAATTGGGGTTGAGAATAAAGGTCTGTTAGATGGCCCTCTTAGTACATGGGAAGACTTGTCTAAACAGCGTGTATCTTCATATTACTGCTTTTCATCTCTTTAGATGTTGGGAATGGTCTGAAGCAAAACCAAATTGCCTGTTCTTTGCTTTTGAATTAATCAGAATTTGTCATGAAATTTGGTGTTTTGCGGCAGCATCGTAGAGCAAACATTCATATTATAACCAACTTACAACATTACTATAAATAAAAATAGTGCACAAAAAGTAAGGCAGTGTCTTTGAATTGATAACTGTAAACTTTTGCACTTCTGCTGATTTGCCTAAAACCATACCTCTTGAAAATAGTCTGCCACTGCATGGCAGCAAGGCCATACACAAAATGAGTAAGCAAGAACATAAACACCCATAAAGTAAGAGGGGGGCAGGATAGAAACTTGGACAGAGACTTGGACTCTGTTAGACCAGGGAGGGACTTGATTAGTTCTTAATGTTGCAAATGTTCAGAAATGGGTTTTATTTTTTGGTGATGAATAGCTACAAATGTTCTGGTGTAGGTACTCTCACAATGGTATTGAGTAAAGAATTCCAGGAATTGGATCCTTTTCTAATGACGGAAAAGGGAACTATTGGCATAGTGTGTAACCTGTGAGGAATATTGCAGATTTCCTTCTGTCCTTGATGGTAAAGATAACACAATTTGGGATGTTGAAATCGAAATCAAAGCTGTGTAATCATCAGTGAATATCTTCACACATGTTTGATGAAAGGTCTTTTATAAAATTGCAAAAGATGATTGGACCTTGGGGATTTCCCTGAGAAACTATCTTCCCTTTGTATATAATCTGACTCTAACCTTTAGTGGTTTCCTCTTCCTGATGACCGGCTTCATGTCGAGGCCAGTCTGTCTTACCTAGCTGTGGAATTCATCTCTGAGGTATGCTTGGATATTAAACCAAGTTGGTGATGAATTCTGGACCTGAATGGTTATAGGTATCAGGTTATGGGTTCTGAATGAGTGTCTCTTGATGGCATCATGAAAGATATCAGACATTGATGATTAAGAATAGACTGTGGTAGTTGACTGGATTAGATTTTTTTTTCTAGGTGGACATACCTGGTCAATTTTCCACATTGGAAATCAATAAAATAAACTCGGTTCAAATCTGTAAAATCATGAATATTTTTCCCTCTCAATTATTCCTGTTGATTTAAGTGAATGGATTTGGTTTTACACCTTGCATCAAATCTGATTCACCAGGCTTTATACTGTAAATATTGGAAGTTGGTATTGATTGTATTGTGTGCCTGGAGATCTATCTAATGCCAGTGTTTGCACAATCCTATAAAGGACAATCAGCAATTTAGAAATCTCTGTTGGAAATTTAAAAAGTCTTGACACCAAAGCAGAAAAAGAAATGCTGGTAGTTTAGTTCCTTGTTTAATCAGTATAAATTGACATAGAATGAAAATGCCAGAAACACTCAACAGATCAGTCACCTGTGAGGAGACAGAAACAGCCAAAAGCCCTTCATTTTCACTATAAAAGTGAGAAGACTGTCATATTTCAAGTTGTAAATGGTGAGGAGTAGAAATAAAAGAGAATACTTTTTTCCCCCACAGATGGTATAAGTTTTAAACATCTGCATTAACTATAATGTCCTGGGAATGATGTGTGATATCCACAAATGTGAAAAAAAATTCTTGTATTTGTGAATTTCTGTTCCTGTTAGTTTTTTGAGTTCATTAGGCTCATAACACAGCCATTCTGTCAACAGTTCAGTGAAAAAGGTGATTTCTCTCCAATCTCATGAACTCTGGTGATGATCGAACTGGTGTTCACTTATTTCACCTAGTTTTTATTTTCACGTCCAGGCCCCCAAAATATGATAAGTATGTTATGAGGGTATGGCCTTTATCTCAACTGCAAGACAGGATAAAAGCAACAGCCTACTTAATTGAAGCAAAAACTAGTGGCTTAAAACTCAATTAACACAATGTATAAATTGTATCAAAAGCAACATTTAAAAGTCTGGTCACTTACGAATATTTTCTGCATATTATGGATTATTTAACATTAGTTACCAGGCAGTTTCTTTTAATCTATAAAGGTCGGAGTACCGGCCAGATCGCAGGAAGAGTTTCCTCTTGTGTATGAAGTAATTGTTTCCTTTAATTGAGTTGGATAAACCAACCCCAGATTTCAAGGCTTGATTCAGAAAATGGCCAAAATTAAGACTTTATTTGAAACCGATGGCTACTGTTGAAGGGATCAATATGAGAAATGGGAAAAGATCATTTTATGATGTCATTTTACAGATCGTGTTACAGTAAGTGCTACTGTGCAAGTGTTATCTGGTACGGTGTTAAGTGGGTGGTCATGTCTCGTGTTTTCCATAAAAGGTGAAGTAAGGCTTGTGGAATTTGCAGCTGAGTCAATTCCTTGCTGTGAAATTCTACTGGCAAGTAGCTTTTCACTGTCATTTTGAAATTAATTTTCCTAACCTTAACTTATTTTGATATTTTTTAATAAAGAATCATAGAGATGCATCTACTTTTACATAGTTTTTACATCATTGGTCAGGGATTTTTTGTTTATATTTTGTATATTTTATGTTCTCACAATGAGATTAATGGATAGTATAACTTGTATGAAAGTTACCTAGTTTGCATATACTGAAAATGTTCTTTAAAAATAGTGGATTTAAAATATTTTTTAATATAGCCTTCCATTAAAATATGTATTTTTGCATGACTTTAACTCCTCCTTGCAACTTAAAGCACATCAGTATATGAAGTTAGTGAAACTTTGTCTGTGAATCAATATATAAATATTACAAATTGTTTTTCTGTAATTTAATTTATTTACATGTGAAACCAAGGTACAAACCCTATTTTCTGGTTAAAACCCATTAATGAGGTTAATATTTGTGAGTGTATTTGCTTTTACTGTTGGTTGTTTCAGTCTATCCAGGTTCAATACTGCTTTTAAATACAAGTGGTGGTGGTTTGGTGGAGAGGGATGGGGAGCTAATGATTTTGAACAAAGGATAAAGGGAAATGAGAGCTACATTTGTTTATTTCCAGACTGGAGCAACAAGGAGTTGATGAGTAGTGGCTGACCTGAAATTCATATATCATCCAGTTAAAAGTTGGGCAATTTGAAACTATTGTAGGAATGGTCTTGCCTCTCTAGATTGGTCTTGCCTTTCCAGACTTGACATAGTAGTTGAGATGAATAACAGATGTACAGGAGGGCCTCACTTAATTTTGTTCTTGGAAAATGCGACTTTAAGTGAAATGGCATTAAATGAAACCAATTTTCTATCACGGTAAAATACTGCAGTATTTTTTTCTTTTCTCATCAACCTTGTAACAAAATAAGGTTGAACAAAACAACATTCAAGAACTTGCTGTATTTAAGTGGAAGCAAATGAAATTGATCTCATTGTCACAGGATCACATCCTGAATTTTGTCAAACATAGTGATTTCCAGACTGCTTGTGTTAAGATGTTTCCTGCTTTCGCCTATGTTGCTTTAGTTAATTGCAAAACTAGTCACTGCTAAAATAACAGTAATTCATTGGAAATGCTTTGTTACCCTATTTATTTTTAGATACTTAAACATTTTAATGATTTTATTAATGTGGTAAATGTGCGTAAGGCATTTGTATGTTGACCCTATATCTGCGTGAGTTTCCTCTGGATGCTCTGGTTTCCTCCTACCCTTCAAAAATACTTGGGGTTTGCAGGTTAATTGGCATAATTGAGAAAAAACGAGCCTTCTGTCTCGCATGCAGCCATCTTCAATGCAAACTCCGGGAGATCCAAAATGAGTGGTGGACTAGCCTCGCCAAACGAACCCAGCTTAGCGCTGACATTGGCGACTTCAGGGGTTTTTATGAGACATTAAAGGCAGTGTACAGCCCCTCACCCCAAGTCCAAAGCCCTCTGCGCAGCTCAGACGGCGAAGTCCTCCTCAGCGACAAGATCTCCATCCTCAATCGATGGTCAGAACACTTCCAATCTCTTTTCAGTGCCAGCCGCTCAGTCCAAGAATCCGCCATGCTCCAGCTCCCTCAACAACCCTTGTGTCTAGAGCTGTATGAGGTCCTTACCCTGGAAGAGACATAAGGCAATTGAACAACTGAAAAGTGGCAAAGCAGCAGGTATGGATGGAATTTCCACCCCCCCCCCCCCCCCAAGAGGTCTGGAAGGCTGGCAGTAAAGCTCTGGATACCAACTGCATGAGTTTTTCATGCTCTGCTGTGACCAAGGAAAGCTGTCTTAGGACCTTTGTGATACCATCATCATCACCCTGTACAAAAACAAAGGCGAGAAATCAGACTGCTCAAACTACAGGGGAATCACGCTGCTCTCCATTGCAGGCAAAATCTTCGCTAGGATTCTCCTTAATAGACTAATACCTAGTGTCACCGAAAATGTCCTCCCAGAATCACAGTGTGGCTTTCGTGCAAACAGAGGAACTACTGACATGGTCTTTGCCCTCGGGCAGCTCCAAGAAAAGTTCAGAGAACAAAACAAAGGACTCTACATCACCTTTGTTGACCTCACCAAAGCCTTCGACACCGTGAGTAGGAAAGGGCATTGGCAAATACTAGAGCGCCTCGGATGCCCCCCCAAGTTCCTCAACATGGTTATCCAACTGCACGAAAACCAACAAGGTCGGGTCAGATACAGCCATGAGCTCTCCAAACCCTTCTCCATTGACAACGGCGTGAAGCAAGGCTGCGTCCTCGCACCAACCCTCTTTACTATCTTCTTCAGCATGATGCTGAAACAAACCATGAAAGACCTCAACAATGAAGACGCTGTTTACATCCGGTACCGCACGGATGGCAGCCTCTTCAATCTGAGGTGCCTGCAAGCTCACACCAAGACACAAGAGCAACTTGTCCGTGAACTACTCTTTGCAGACGATGCCGCTTTAGTTGCCTATTCAGAGCCAGCTCTCCATTGCATGACGTCCTGTTTTGCGGAAACTGCCAAAATGTTTGGTCCTCCATCAGCCAGCTCCCCACCATGACTACCAGCCCCCCAACATCTCCATCAGGCACACTGAACTCAAAACGGTCAACCAGTTTACCTACCTTGGCTGCACCATTTCATCTGATGCAAGGATCGACAGAGATAGACAACAGACTCACCAATGCAAATAGCGCCTTTGGAAGACTACACAAAAGAGTCTGGAAAAACAAACACCTGAAGAAACACACAAAGATCAGCGTGTACAGAGCCGTTGTCATACCCCCACTCCTGTTCGGCTCCGAATCATGGGTCCTCTACCAGCATCACCTACGGCGCCTAGAACGCTTCCATCAGCGCTGTCTCCACTCCATCCTCAAAATTCATTGGAATTACTTCGTCACCAACATCGAAGTACTCGAGCTGGCAGAGTGCGCAAGCATCGAATCCATGCTGCTGAAGACCCAACTGCGCTGGGTGGGTCACGTCTCCAGAATAGAGGACCATTGCCTTCCCAAGATGGTGTTATATGGCGAGCTCTCCACTGGCCACCGAGACAGAGGTGCACCAAAGAAGAGGTACAAGGACTGCTTAAAGAAATCTCTTGCTGCCTGCCACATTGACCACCGCCAGTGGGCTGATCTCGCCTCCAACCGTGCATCTTGGCGCCTCACAGTTCGGCGGGCAGCAACCTCGTTTGAAGAAGACCGCAGAAGCCACCTCACTGACAAAAGACAAAGGAGGAAAAACCCAACCCCAACCAACCAATTTTCCCTTGCATCTGCTGCAACCATGCCTGCCTGTCCCGCATCGGACTTGTCAGTCACCAACGAGCCTGCAGCAGACGTGGACATATCCCTCCATAAATCTTTGTCCGCGAAGCCAAGCATGTACAATTTTTTTTAAAATTGAGATTTTAAGAAATAAAAGTTTCATAATATTAGGCCTACTTAATATAATTTTATTAATCTATCATACTATTGGCTGAACCTGCATATTCATTTTCAGTAATTCATGTGAAAGGACACCAAGGTTTTTTTTTTGATATACACACCCATTCTCTCAATAGTTAAATAATATTCCACTTAAAAAAAAAATCTTTTAACTTTTGTGGAAAATGAAAGTCCTATTGTTCTATCTGCCTATTCACTGAAGTTGCTACATCTGCTCATAATTCACACTGTGACCCTGTTTTTACCATGTGCAGACTTGGAGAGCTTTTGATTTCTGCCTCCAAATATTGATAAGTAGGTTATAAATAGTCAGATCCTTAGCACTTATCCCTGAGGCACCCTCATTCAGAAAATGATCATAATGTTTTTTGTCCATTGATCAATCATCTTTCCACACCCTGGTGCTATACCAATGTTATGCACTTCCTCTTTGGCTTGGCTTCGCGGACGAAGATTTATGGAGGGGGTAAAAGTCCACGTCAGCTGCAGGCTCGTTTGTGGCTGACAAGTCTGATGCGGGACAGGCAGACACGGTTGCAGTGGCTGCAGGGGAAAATTGGTGGGTTGGGGTTGGGTGTTGGGTTTTTCCTCCTTTGCCTTTTGTCAGTGAGGTGGGCTCTAATTTGTTGATTAATCTCTTTTGTGTGTCATTTTACAACAAAATTGTCAAACGTGCGTTCTCTTTCATAAATGGCTTGCTCTGCTCCATTTTATTAGTTTTTTTCCAGGTATACTAACACTTTCCCTGATGCAGATGACTGGATTCTGATATTTAAAAACTAACAAATTCATATTAATTTCATCAGCATGAACTTATTTTGAACTAATTTGATAACCCTTGCCCCTCCTGTATGTCCTCAAAGGTTTTCAGGGAAGCCCGACTCATTAAATTTTAATTGTTCTGCAGTTCTGTTTTCTCTATTGTGACATCTTTCTCTATCCAGAAGGGGATTTGCGTCAACATGAGCTTCTATTTTCATTTTTCAGTACATGTTAATGATTCTACCTTTCTGCTGTCCCTTATCAATGTCCTGGTCTTCCTTTGCTGAACGTTCAAAACATACCGGGGATGGGCAACATGGACTTGTGGGCCAAAATGGCCTATTACTGTGTTGTATGTCTATTTTTAAAAATAATTATAATCACAAGGTATTACAACTTTATTGAAAATTGATTACAGATTGCATAAAAATGGAGATCATCTAAAAAGAAAACAGATCGGACTTTAAAAAAATGCTTAAAAGGGTAGAAAGTTTTGGGGAGAAGTGTGGGACAAATATTTTATGCAAGTGCGAGGTCCCTTGAATGAGTTGTCAGGTGAAGTGGTGGTGTGAAAGTAGACCTACAACACAGATACAGTAGTAGCTTTTAAGAGTCTTGAATAGACAGAAGAATGTGAAGGAGGTGGAGGGTTATCTATCAAGTGCAAGCAGCAGAGTTTTAATTTGGTTTAAAGATCCTGATTTGTACAGACACATGGGTTGAAGGGCTTGTTCCCATGTGTACTGTTCTATAGTCTAAAAAAACACTTAGTTTATTTTAGCACTTGTTGTCTTGCAATTCTGGGGAAGCATCTTGGGGATGTGATGTGAGGTTTTGTTTGATATGTGGCATAAGGACACAGTCCAAGGGATTAATGCATAATATGTTATTGAGGAGGAAAGCAGTAGGTATAAACAGAACCTCCACATATCTGAAATAAAAACTAAAAATGCTGGAAATGTGCTTGAAAGGTTAAAATCCAACTGAATGTGGGGATGAGGTTGGAAAGAAAATGTACACTGAAAGAAGGATTGGCTGTATGGGGAAGGGGTGTATTGCTATTGTTTTATGTTTGGAAATGTATATATATTCTTCATGTTTGGTGACCTTGTATTCTCTAAACAATATGTTCTTGTTCTATAAAACTGTTTTTAAACAAAAACTGAAAGAGAAGAACAGTTAGTATCGCGGTTAGTGCAACACCTTTACAGTGCCAGCGATTGGGACCAAGGTTCGAATCCGGGGCTGTCTGTAAGGAGCTTATACATTCTCCTCATGTCTGCGTGGATTTCCTCTGAGGGCTTTGGTTTCCTCCCACTGTTTAAAACCTACCAGGGGTGAAGGTTAATTGGGTGGCATGGACTCTTAGGCCGAAATGGCTTGTTACTGTGCTGTATGTCTAAATAAAATCTAAAACAGGGAGTGCTCAGCAGATCAAGCTGGGGATCTCCAGGAGAAGAAACAGGAAAATAAACCAAAAAAAACTCAACCAAATCCCAGATGGATGTCAAATAGACAAATCCAGATAGCTAAAATTGTAGAATTCATTGTGGAATCTAGGAGGCTGCAATGTTCCCAGATGGAAGATGCGGTGCTGTTGTTCAAGCTACAGACCCAAATCTTAGTATGGGATGGGGAATTAAATTACTAAAGGTTACCCATATGTACCGAACACAAGTTCTCCTCAAAATGTAGAGGAGACCATGTGGTCAACACCCAAATGCAGTTTACTAGATTGCAACAAATGCAAATAAATCGCAGGTTCATTTGGAAAGACTGGGTCCCAGAAGAGATGAAAAGACAATGTTGCGTTGCTTGCAATTGCAAGGAGATGTGCCATAAGAAGGGGGGTGGTTAGTGAAAAGTGGACCAGAGAGTTGTGAAGAGAATGATCCATGTGAAATGCTGAAAGGGGAAGAGAAGGCTTGATGACTCTGGCAACACAAATTGTGGAGGGTGATCTGTTCATTGCAAGCAACAGAGGAACTCTGCTCTTATCTTGGAGTGAACTGGGTCATGGGAAGTGGATGAGATAGTCAAAAGTTTTGAGGCCATGTTTGAGGAAGAAAGAAGGCATTTCAGAAGCATCTGTTTGGGAAGTCTCATCAGAGCAAATATGATGGAGACAGAAGAACTGGGAGAGTGGAATGTAGTCCTTGTAGGTTGAACAAGATGAAATAGCCATTGGAGTTGATAGGCTAGTTTTTAACAATCGTGAAAATGTGTGTTCTGAGATGGAGTTGGAGATCCATGAGGTGTTGATGTTAGCCTTGCATATCCTGGAGCAGGCATGAATGAAGCAGTTTCTGTTAGTCAGGTTACTGATAAATTCCAGTGAGTTTTTTCTGGAGATAGATGCATGTTTATTCTGCACCCCCCTCATTAAAGGCCTGCTTGCTCTAATTAGGAGGTGGATCTTTCTGCTATATTTGCATTGATTTCTGCCAAAACATCTTTCACTATATAGTACTTGCAAAAATTTGTTGTTCCTCCTGGATTCTTCCAGCCTACACTAGCGAAAATCTAGGAAATTTCATTCCATGTTATGGCAGTGTCAAAATTGTCAAGTTAGATTTTTCATTAATCTCAAATACTAATATTCTTGATTCATTTTTAAAGTATTTTTTCACAGTGGATTAATATCATATTTGTAACGATTTATTGGATTAAGATCATCCTCAATGTCTGGGATTAAGAATGCTTAGGAATGAGATTTGAAGATAAAATTTTCAGATGAAAATTGGTATTGCTTAACTACAATTTAAGGTGGTACATAGAACACTTATGCCCAAATTTAAATAATCTTGTTTTTAAGCAGATATTGATTTACTATGTGAGAGGGGTAACATTTTTGAAGCTTCACTGATCTATATGTTTTGGGAGTGCCAAAATTTAGAGAGATTTTGGAAAGATATTTTCCAAGCTTTATCAATGATTTTTAAAATCAAAATAGAAGCATGACCTTTAATTGCTTTGTTTAGTTTTTCATGTGAGCCAGATATACTTCTGTCTGCAACTCAGGAGAAAGTTTTAACCTTTACCACACTGATAGTCAGATGAGCAATTTTATTGAAATAGATAGATAACTCTTCACCGACCCATACACAATGGTTATATGATGAAATATCCTATTTAAAATTGAAGAAAATTAGATACAACATTAAAGATAAAAAGTTTTAATGTGTAAAGATGTGGGGGCCATTTATAGAATGCTATCATGATTGATGCCTGAAGTTCAATGTGGAAAAACAAGGTAAATATTGAGGAGAGACAATATAGAATAAAGAAACTTATTCTTCCGAGGGGGCAGGTTGAGAAGCATCTGGAATATTGGCACAATTCAATGGAAATAGAAGGGCAGATTGAGCAAATGGTTAAGGTGAATGGGCATTTTGGGCTTCAGAGGAAGTTTTACTGAACCTGTACAAAAGACTGCCCTAGCCTTAACCAGAGTGTTGTTTTAAATTTCTGGTTGCCACACAATGTTAAATATGTGAGGCATTAGAAGATGTTTAAAGATCTATGAGAATAATTTTTGGGAGGAAGGATTACCATTAGAAGGATAGATTGGAGCAAAAGGGCTGATTTCATTGGTGAAGAAAAGATGAATGGAAATTTAATAAAAATGATGATGGGGGCTGATGATGATAAAAATAGATTGTGGTGCCTTGTTCCTTTGATTATAGGCTGAGAATTCAGAGACCTAAAATAAAGAAGAGAATTGAGAGTGATGTGAAATTTTTTTTAGCAGTGTGAGTGGAATGTGGAAGACAGTCTACAGATTTCGTAGGGAGGTTTCAATGTGTCCTTCAAGATGGAATTGGATAAATGTATAGGAAGAATTTGCAGAGAAATCATCAATGGATGGTACCAGGGAGCTGTACTGCTACAGACCCTGGATATGGGTTGAATTGTGGCAGCTGGATTATAGGTTGTCTTGGGAAGGTGAAAATATCTTGTGTATTAGATTTGGAGTGCAGTGAGACTGGGTGAATGCAATAAGTAATATACATACAAGGCTCTACATATACTCTAATCCTCCTAATCCCTCCTTGCATAGTTCTTATCAGTTACAACTTTGTTCTATATTTTGAGTTCCTTTTTTAATACCTAAAATGTGATGTAAATTTTAATAATATTTGAATTAATATTTCAACTTCTAAATTTACAATTTTAATTATAAAATACAGGTGAATCAATGAGGAGTGCTTCCTCCGAATTTGCAGAGGATCCTTGCTCTGCTATGAAGAGAGGCAACATGGTTCGAGCTGCAAGAGCATTGTTGTCTGCTGTTACTCGCCTTCTTATCCTGGCTGACATGGCAGATGTTTACAAACTACTTGTTCAACTGAAAGTTGTGAGTTATGTGCTAAATTTTCCAATTTAATTAGAACTTTCTAATCTCGATTTAAAATTTAGTTTAGATTGGATACATTTTTGTTTTGACTGGAGTAGTTTTATGGCTACTATTGATCTAATTTTTGGCAGTAGGAGAATAATACAATTTGGGAATACTTCAGAGATACTGGATGCTAATTGATCAGTGGTCAGTATCTTTCAACGGGGCAGATTTCAGTTAGCCCTGTTCAATATTTTTTAGTTCCCTTAAAGGTTCGCCTATTCCATTCGTTCTTATAGGCCTTGAGTCTTGCAGATCGATGTTCCAAATGAACTTGGAGGTTAAAGTTTTAATTTTAATTCTTAAATTCTGCAAAAGTAAATGGAATAAAACTGGAGAGAAAAAAATCATTTACAAAACCTATATTTAGAGTTGTGAAGACATAAGCAAACAGGTCAAGAATCCATCTACGTTAATTTATTAGCACTTGGTTCAGAGCATAATTAATCCAATATTAAGAATTTCATGTTTGGAGATGTTGTACTGCATTCTCTTTAGGTCTTTAAGTAATGTTTGGTTTTCCAGGTTGAAGAAACCCTTGTAAAAGTGAGAAATGCTAACAATGAGCAAGAACTTGGGATACAGTTTAAGGCATTGAAACCAGAAGTGGACAAGCTGAATCTAATGGCAGCCAAAAGACAGCAGGTATGAACAATATATTTGAGTTTTAGAAATTTGAAAATTATTTGAATGTCTACATAAATAGAACTAAAGAACATTTGGGAAACCTGTTATACTTAGTATATTAGCAATGGCAGATGTGTAATTAATATATTACCATGACCCTGTTTTAATGTTTCTATTTGGCATTAATAAATCATAACCTTGTTGGAACAGATAATGTGCTGGAAGTACTCAGTGGATCAATCAGCACCTGTTGGGGAGGGGCTGGAAGAGGAGTTGTTGATGTTTTGGGTTGAGATCTTGTATCAGCACTGACTGAAGCGGGAAGATGACGACTATAAAGAGGAGAGGTGTTACTGAAAAGTGGAGGACGTTTCAGGTGTTGTGGAACGGAAGACCTCTCAGAATCACAAACGGCAATGAGGATGAGTATTGAAAGGAAATAGATCAGCTCGTTGAATGGTGTAATGACAATGTGCTCAACATTAGCAAAACCAAGAGATGATTGTTGACTTCAGGAGGAAGGAACATGACCCACCCCTCATCAAAGGCTCAGTAGTGGAGAAGGTCAAGAACTTCAAGTTCCTGGGTGTCAAAATCTCTGAGGATCTGATCTGGAGCCTCCATGTTGATGCAATCACAAAGGCGGCTCGCCAGCGTCTATACTTTGTGAGGTATCGGACAAAATACGTCATTGAAGACTCTCGTAAACTTCCACATGTATATTGTGAAGAGCATTCTGGCTGGTTGCATCACTGCCTGGTGTGGAGGTGCCAACTCTCAGTACAAGAATAAACTCCAGAGGGTTGTTAACTCTGCCTGTAACATCACAGACACCAGACTTCATCGAGGACATCTACAAGAGGAAGTGTCTTTAAAAAAAGCAGTCTCTATCCTCAAAGATCCACATCACCCAGGCCATCCCCTCTTCACTCTGTTACCATCGGGGGAAAAGGTACAGGAGCCTAAAGTCGAACACTCAACGACACAAGGACAGCTTTTTCCCCGCTGCCATCAGATTCCTGAATAATCAATGAACCCAAGACACTGCCTTACTTTTCGTGCACTATTGTTTTTATTATTTTATATTAACGTTGTAAGGTGGTTATAAAAGGAATGTTTGATCTATGATGTTGCTGCAAAATTTTATGACTTGTTCGTGACAATAAATTCTGATTTTAAAGCAGAAGCCATGTTGACTGAGAAAGGATGGCATCCTTGCAAGCCATACTGTGGGAATAAGTGTAATCTAATTAGTTGAAGGAGTTGATGAATTTGTAATGAATGTCAGTGGTAGATTTGTCTTCTGCGATGGATGTTAATCTTGGCTTATTTGTCATTTTAAATTTTGTTTTAAAATGCTATATTAAAACAAGTTGTGTATAACCCATGTGATTTTTTTTTGGGTAACTTTATCTCAGCATATTTTTAGATGGCCCTCGACTCCTCAACTTTGTTTTAAATGTTTTATTTAATGAAAAGCTGATGAAAACAGTCATCTGAAGCATGTTGGATACTGAGTGTGACAGTCCAAGACTAGGTGGTTATATACTTTCAAAAGCAATGCTGATATTAGTGGACAGCAACACCTATGATCTAAGTAAAATCACAACAAGTTGACTGCCCACTGATGGTTAGGAAATAAAAATGTAATAAAACATCATTTCCACTTATCTATTAATGCAAATTTATATCCTAGTGCAAGAATAAATAGCTAATTGTGTGGTGTTTTATAGGAATTAAAGGACATACATCATAGAGACCAAATGGCTGCTGCACGAGGAGTTCTGCAGAAGAATGTCCCTATGCTGTACACTGCTTCTCAGGCATGTCTCCAGCATCCAGATGTGGCTGCTTATAAAGCTAACCGGGATTTGATCTATAAGCAGCTAACGCAGGCTGTTACTGGGATTTCAAATGCAGCACAGGCAACTGCTTCAGAGGATGTTAACCTTGGTCAGCAAAGTAGTGCTGGTGAACTGGCAGATGCCCTAAATCGGTTTGATGTAAGTAGTTTTCGTTTTTTGAACTGGGTGCTGATCAGTAGAGTTCAGGAACTTCTCTCTGTCTTTATCTCGGGAGACAAACTGTCCACCGACATATTCCACAAACCCTCCCAACTCCCACAACGACCTGGATATACTTCCTCAAATCCTGTCCCCTACAAGGATTCCATCCCCTTCTCTCAATTTCTGTTTCCCGAGATAAAATCTTCCAGTCCCGATCTTCCAAAATGTCTACTTTCTTCCACTAAAGTGGTTTCCCCTCCACCACTATCAACTCGGTCCTCACCACTTCTTTTTCCTGCTCAATCTGCCCTGACTCCCTCTGCACCCAGACACAACAAACACAGAATCTCCTCATCTTCACCTACCACCACCAGCTTCAGCATCCAACACATTATCTGCTGGAATTTCCGGTGCTTACTACAGGATCACATAGGAAGTAGGAACAGGAGTAGGCCAAAAATGGCCCATCGAGCCTGCTCCACCATTCAATACGATCATGGCTGTTCTAATTTATGACCTAACTCCACCTACCTGCCTTCTCCCCATATCCCCTAATTCCCCAGATACCTTCTCTCTTCGGCCTTCCACAGGGATCTCTCCCTCTGCAATTCTCCCATGCACCCATCCCTTCCCACCCATCGAACCCCTGGTACCTTCCCCTGTGCCTGCAGGATGTGCAACACTTGAACCCACACCTCCTCCCTCACCACGGTCGGGGCCTCAAACAGGCCTTTCAAGTGAAGCAACACTTGTACATCCAGGGAGACTGGTCGCAGACTGGGAGCTTGCTTCACTCAGCACCTCTTCAATTCGCAACCACAGCAATCTCCCAGTGGCCAACTATTTCAATTCCGAGTCATGGTCCCACACTCATATGTTTGTCCGTGGCCTTGATTTCCCCCTCCCCCTTTTTCTGTCTTTCCAGTTTCTCTACCCACCCAGCCATCCCTCCTCCCCAGCATTGCTGCTATCCCCTTCCTCCTGTCTCCACCTATCATCTCCTGTCTTTGCCCCTCCCCCCCCACCTGCCTTTTGTTCGGATGCCTGTTGGGATTTTCTCATACTTTGATGGAGGGCTCAAGCCTGAAAAGTCGGTTCTGTATCTCGACTGTTGCTACATAAAGGTCACAGTTTGACCTGCTGAGCTTCTCTGCATTTTGTGTTTTTTTTATTTCAATCACATTGTCTACAGAATTTTGTGATTTACTTCTTTCCATTAGAGGTAAGGAAGTCCATTGTGATAAACCAGTTCTCTGAAATATTTTAATTTCTTGCACATGATCATGGTTCATTCTTGCTTGCTAATGAGCACACAGCAACTTCATTTAAACTGAGGAAAAAGTGTGTAATTAAAGATTTAGCCATGGAAAAAAATTTTTTTAAATTTCCTGATCAATACCTAGCGTACAAGCTATTTCAGTGGATACTGGTCACTTTAGAACCATATAACAATTACCACAGAAACAGGTCATATCGGTCCTTCTAGTCCACACCGATTTAAGTGAACTCCACTAGTTCCACCTACCTGCTCCCTGCCCATAACCTTACAACCCCCACACATCCACACACTCATCCAACCTTCTTTAAATGACAAAATTGATACTGCTGCAACCATCTCTTCTGGAAGGTCATTCCACTCAGCCACCATTCTCTTGAGTGAAAAAGCTTCCACTTATGTTAATTTTAAAGTTTTGCCCCCTAACCCTCAACTTATGACCCCTTGTTCCAATCTCTCGTATCCTCAAGAGGAAGAGCCTATTTACATCAACTCTATCTATTCTCCTCATAATTTTATATACCTCTATCAAATCCCCCCCTCAATCTTCTGCGCTCCAATGAATAAAGACCCAGTCTTCTAAATCTTTCTCTGTATTCTAGATACTGCATTCTAGGCAACATTTTAGTAAATCTCTGCACCCTCTCTATTAATATCCTTGAAAAGTTTTTTAAAATGTTTTAACTTGAGTTCAGTGTCAAACACAACTTCTAACTCTGAAGTAGGCTGCCTAATGTTTGGTAAACTTGAGTTAATTAGGAACAGTTGTTGGTTAATAAGGAATGTGTTGAGTTTGAAATAATTAATTTTATTAATAATCAAACCTTTGCCTTGTGAATGGCCCCACTCTAAACTTGTTACACTGCTCACTAATGGCCATCCTTAGAATTACCATCAATGTGTCCACAGTCGTACTCATTTAACGTTCCTTATCTGTATCATGAGGTTATGTTTGTGACTGCCTATTCTAAAAAGTAATGCAAAAGTTTCATCTTTAAAATGCAAGAAACAGGAGCAGGAGTAGGCCATCTAGCCCATTAAGCCTTCTCAGCCATTCAATAAGATCGTGGCTGATCTGGCTATGGACTTGACTCCACTTACCTGTCTGTCCTCAATTCCCCCATTTGGGGAAAAAAAATCATCAATCTCCCCTAATATGAACTTTCAGCTCACTACAAGCTGGTAAGTACACTGTTGAACCTAATTTTTCCCACTAGTATCCTCTCAATTGTCCATATTTATGTCTTAATTGTTGAAATTACATTGATTGGCCTTGTTCATAACAGTCTTCTACATTTTTACTACCATGATGAAACCAAATATTTAAAAATTGGCCGTCTTTAACAAAAGGTATAAGATTAGATTTTTAAAAATATTTTTAATATGAAAAATATCAAGCTGTGACTAAAAATATATTCAGTAAGGCAGCCTCTACTGTTTTCTTAGGCAAAAAAAATGCACTTCTCTATGGGAGAAGCAGTTCCTCCTTATCTCTTGTAAATCTAATTTCTTGATGCTATGACCTCTAATTTCATTTGCACTTGCCAGTGGAAGCAACCACCCTCCTTCTATCTTATCTATTCTTTTCAGAATTTAATACATCGTGATAAGAGCATCCATCTAAACTCTAGCTACTCTCCTTCATTTTTGGAATCAACATGGTGAACCTCCTCTGCACTGCTTCCAAAGTCACTATATCTTTTCTCAATTATGGAGACCAGAACTTCAGCAATACAGGTGTGGCCTCACCATTCCCTGGTATGGTTGTAGCGGAACCTTCCGGCTTTTAAAATTGATCCCTTTAACAATGAAGGCCAGCTTCCCATTTGCTTTTTTGATTACCTGCTGCAACTGCAAACTAACCTTTTGCGATTCATCTACAAACTTTCCCAAGTCTCAATAGTATGCTGCAATTTTTAACCATTTAATTAATGGTCCAATCTTTTATTTTCTTTTTCTTGGTCACTTAACTTATCTCTGTCCCTCTACAGACTCTCTGTGCCATCTAGACAATTTGCTTTTGTGTCATTTGATCTTCACCTTGCTGTAAATGTTTTTTTTCTGTTGCTTTTTCTCTACTTATTTCTCTCAGTTGCTAAGTTATTGAGCAGAATCCATCATAGGCTCTACAGCCATCTTGCTTGCGCTTTGTGTAAATGCTCTATCCCATCGTTCAGTTGTGACTTTGTTGCATCTTAGCTAATTATTTTTCTACACTGTTGATTCAATGATCCAAAATTGGTTTTATTCTAACTTTTTTTCCTGACGAGTCTCAGTCACATCTGTTCCATTTTCAGTATTACTGTTCTCATCATCTTGCACCTAGAACAAGTATAGGTTCTCCTTCAATTTATTAACTTTGATAGCCTTCACATTTAACAATTTCAGTTGATTCTGCCACCAGATACATTGTCTTCATTCCTGTTCAACATTCCAAAGTGCTCTCAAATGTGAGCACATGATGTCCACTGAGTTTTGGATGTTTTTTTCTAAAATTTCCCCCTTTTCCCCAGGCCAAGAGTTTTGTAACAGATCAGTGTTCTTCAGAGTAGTGACATGTAAGGTGCTAGTATAAATAGCAGTTAATTAGAGGTGTCCTGGTGTTGGAACTGAAATAGTGCACTAGTTCTATGGTGCTCTTTTAGACTTTATACCCTCCCTGGATGTGATAATTGTTTGAAAGTGGTTTATAATCGATTCTAATTTTGGGAAGAGTCTTTGATTTGTAAGTATTGAACTGAGAATTTGATTTTAACAAAGTAAATTCTTTTTTTAAAAAAATGTACATAGTCATAATTGTACAGCATGGAAAAGAGCCCTTTGGCCAAACTAGTTCATGCAAAACAGTCTTGTTTGCTTGTGTTTGACCCATAAATAATGCTTGAAACCTTTCCTATCTATGTACCTGGCTAAATACCTTTTCAATGTTGTAATTGTAGCTCACTGTCAGTTTTTATATTTTAATTGCAAAGTTGGTTCTTTTATATGCCAATTCTTTATCTTTGCATGACTGGAGACTTTATTTAGGGTTTAAATATAGCAATATTATAAAATATTTTGAGTAACTTGAAAGCTGCCATTGTGCAGGAAAAATAAAATTGGGCACAATATTTTTTAACTCTTTACTCTTGCAATAAATAGTCTATCAGCTGATTTAATTAATTGATCATATTTTGAGGATGCAACATTTCATCACTGAATATTAATTGTGCAAGTGTTCAGAGATAATTAAAATACACCTTTAAATATCTTGCAAAGCAATTACATCTGTGGAGCTGCTTTTGGATACATGCATCCACTCTCTGACATTAGAATGTTGGACATTTGATTTGTAAGATTATTGCATAAGATATGTCAGGGTTTAATATAATTGAGAGATTATGATCATGGGTGTTACTCTGCATATTTTCCAATGGTTACAGCAGTGATTCTCAACCTTTTTCTTTCCACTCACATACCACTTTAAGTAATTCCTACGCCATCAGTGCTCTGTGGTTAGTAAGGGTTTGCTTAAAGTAGTATGTGAATGAGAAGGGAAGGTTGAGAATTGCTGCTCTAGACCCATTTGTTACTGAAATATTTTGCTTGAGAAAAATTGTCATTGGCCCATTTCCTTTGGAGTTGTGAAACCATGCACATAACGAGTCAATTAGGTACAATTAAAACAGTGGTTAAACTTTCTTTACACCCACATACCACCTTAAGCAATCCTTTACTAATAAGAAAACCACCTATGGGATAAGGATTACTTCAAGTGGTATGGTATGGAAATAAAAAGTTTGAGAACCACTGGGTAAGAGGGTCAACTCTATAATTCAGATATTCAGCATTTAACCAAACATTGAGCTGATTGCTCTTCAAATTTGCATTATTTCACTTTCCTGTAGACCTACGGCTGTTTATAAAAAAAAAAAATTAAATGGATAAGAAGTAGATTGGAATGTAATGATTTGTTCATATTGGTGAACATAAAAATTAATGAGCCTAAATTTTGGGTGTGTTCTTTGACTTGAATGATTCATGAGGATAGTTTCAGTTGATTTGAAATTTGCAGATGGTGGTGCAAAACATTTCTAAAACTGAAGAAGTGGACCTAGCCTATACTTTTTAAATGCACATAAGCAAAAGTGTGCACTTTATTGGATTCGGTTTCTTCCTTCATTGCAATTGTGTACATTGTATATTAATGTTGTACCACCAGTATGAAGAATTTTTTTGTGAAAGTTGATGTTTTGTAATTCCTGCATTTCCCGAAATATCAATCTTTTGTAAATTAAGCATTTTTCTTTGCCCTAACAGAAACAGATAATTGTAGATCCACTGAACTTCAGTGAGGAACGTTTTAGACCATCTCTGGAAGAACGACTTGAAAGCATCATTAGTGGGGCTGCACTAATGGCAGATTCCTCCTGTACACGTGATGATCGACGTGAGCGCATTGTGGCCGAGTGTAATGCAGTACGACAGGCTTTGCAGGATCTACTTTCTGAATACATGGGCAATGTAAGTCGAATGAATTTCATTTCAAGACTTTGCTGTTTTTTGCAATTTGAGTTTTTAATTTAGATATTTAGACTAACAGGCTCTTCCAGCCCATGAGCCCATGCCCCCCCCCACAAATATACCAGTTAACCTACAGCCCTCATATGTTTTTAAAGGGTCAGAGGAGACCCATGAAGACACAGGGAGAATGTACAACAAACTCATTATAGACAACAGTGAATTGCTGTGGCTTTTTCTAAAAATATACAGTTGAATATTAAGAATTATTATCAAATTATTTCACAATGCAGAGTCCAACTTAGAAATCATTGGTCCAGAATTTAAGGTTGTAATGAGAATAAAATTGTCAGCATTGTTGATTATAATAGTCATATTTGTAAAATGATATGTTATATAATTTGATCAATGAAACCTGTAGCCATGGTTGAAAATGTAATCTGTACCTATTGTCCCAGTGATCACTGCTCCTCAGAAAAATGAAATATTGGTATCTAAAAGCTGTCAACACTGAATTGGTGAACTTCATATTTTATGAAAAAATCAGTAAATTAAAATTTTTGAGTGAAGTGTAATTGAATTTTGAATTGCTTGCTAAACAATTTTTATGCTTGGTGACCTTTCCTTTCTGTAGAGAGGAAAAACAGCTTTCTGAAAGGAGTTTAATTCACTCTATTAAATTGAGTTATGACATTTTTAATCAATGTTTAATATCGTATCTAATGTCAATCCATACATTGTACCTTGATTTTTATTGTTCTTTGTATAAAACCTTATATTTTGTGGTTTGCTGTCTGCTGGTGATTGAGAGGTCAAAGGGTGAGTGGGATGAAGAACAGAAGCAGCAGTAAGAAGTCTTGGCACACTGTCTATTTTCTTTAGGATCTTTCAGGTGGCCAGTATACCAAAATGTAAAACCGCATATTCTACCCCTATGTGGCTGATGAGGTACCTGCCTTAATGTGCCGAACGCACTTCCAAGGCGCCGCCAACATCAACCCTCCTCTGGGAGGGATAATTGGCGGATTGCCTTTTTAAAAAAAAAAATTATTTAACTTTTCAAATTATACAAAGAAAAACATAAAGTAAAATAATTATATCCTCCCTCCTCCCCTGTAACAAAAACCCCACTAAAAATCCAAAAAAAACCCCCACCCCCCACCCCCCAAAAAAAACACAAGAACCAATATTCCCCGATTGGTGTGCCAAACTTATTATTAATTTCTATATTAAGAAATTAAAAGCTGCCTGACGATTTCCCCCCCCCCCCCCCCCGCCGCTGCCTGACGGCCGCCCCCCACCCGCCCCGACAACCCAGTAGGGCAGGGGTGGCCAGTGAGGGACGTCGGGACATGGGTGGCCAGTGCAGGTTGTCACAGCTCGACTGGCCACTCCTGCACCGGGGACGCTCTCTACAAAATGGGGCATAGTAATGGCAGTCTTTCCTACCCATAAACCTCCACATAGCTGGAACTGTGTGGGAAACATAGAGCGGTTCCATCTGCATGGGGCATTATGGGTAGGGAAGACAGCCATTGCTATGTTGCATATTTATGACGGGTGGTGTTGCGGCACCAGTCCCCCCCCCCCCATCAGATGCAGAGCACTACAAGATATCAATAGGCCCTTTCAGGTGGACCAGGCAATGCTGTAGCAGCCTTTTAGGGCTGCCACCTGAAAGGTGAGTCTTCAGGTTGGGATCCTCTCCTGCAGCCGCCCTCAAGGCAGAGGATGCACCTGAAAGTGGCTTGAGTGTGTAATGCACTCCAGGACTTTCTAAAATTTTATATCAAAATTTTTAAATTTGGATATACAGAACAGTAACAGGCCATTTTGGTCCACGAGTCTGTGCTGCCCAATTTACACCCCATTAACTTACACCTTGGTACTTTTTGAATGGTGGGGGGATATTAGAGCCCCCAGAGAAAACCCACGCAGACATGGGGAGAATGTACAAATTCCTTACAGACAGCGTGGGATTAGAAACCCAGATTGGTCCTGACTGCTGGTGTTGTAAAAGTGTTGCATTAACCATTATGTCAACTGTGCCGCTCTTTGGTTAATTTCAAACTGGTAACAAGACAAAATTGTGGTCTTGAAATTGAGTTGTGTGTATTGTCCTCTTAGTCATGGAGTCAGCTGTACAGCATGAAAATGGATCATTGGGATCAACTTGTCATATGAAGCAACTTGCCCATCTAAGCTCATATTATTTGGCCAATATTCTTGTAAACTTTTCCAAAGAATATGTCCAAATGTCACAATTTCACTCCAGGCAGGTCATTGCATGCATCCACCAACCACTGTATGGATAAAGTTGCCCCTCAGATCTCTTTTAAATTCCCCCCCCCCTCTTAAACTCTGCCCTCTTATTTGAGACTCTCCTACTCAAGGAGAAAGACTGACGATTTGTATTGTCTATGCCCCTATTAATTTTTGTATATTTCTAAAGTCCCTCCTCCGTCTCCTACACTCCGGGGCGGGGGTGGTGGCGGGAAGTTCCAGCCATCTCCCCCACCCCAGCCTCTCCTTTATAACTCAATAGCTTGTGCTCTTCAGCCCTGGTAAAAATGCTTGTGATTTTGCACCCTTTCTTCAATTGATAATGGAACAATTTCACTGCATACAAGTCTATCCCTACTTACTATCTGTTCAGTTAATGTGAATAGTGCTGATTGGATCGATTATAAGTGAATCCAAAATCTTTCTTTGGCTTGGCTTCGCGGACGAAGATTTATGGAGGGGGTAAAAAGTCCACGTCAGCTGCAGGCTCGTTTGTGGCTGACAAGTCCGATGCGGGACAGGCAGACACGATTGCAGCGGTTGTAGGGGAAAATTGGTTGGTTGGGGTTGGGTGTTGGGTTTTTCCTCCTTTGCCTTTTGTCAGTGAGGTGGGCTCTGCGGTCTTCTTCAAAGGAGGTTTCTGCCCGCCAAACTGTGAGGCGCCAAGATGCACGGTTTGAGGCGTTATCAGCCCACTGGCGGTGGTCAATGTGGCAGGCACCAAGAGATTTCTTTAGGCAGTCCTTGTACCTTTTCTTTGGTGCACCTCTGTCACGGTGGCCAGTGGAGAGCTCGCCATATAACACGATCTTGGGAAGGCGATGGTCCTCCATTCTGGAGACGTGACCCATCCAGCGCAGCTGGATCTTCAGCAGCGTCCACGCAGTCCACGAATCCAAAATAACACTTGGTTAAATCTGCAAGAATTATGTATTGGAAATTATTGGGTTCTGGTCAATTTCAATGTTACTTAACTGATCTTTAATACGATGGCTGTATTTGTAATACAGTAGAGAAACAAACGTGACAGATGCTGGAACAATGAGCTGCTGGAGGAGCTCAGTGAGTCGGGCAGCATTGAGGATAGGAATGCTGAAGGTACTCAGTAGATCGTGCAGCATTCATAGGAGAGGAAGATGTATTATTGATGTTTTGGGGCTGAGCTCTTCCAAAGTGTGAGAAAAACCAGACAGCGCCTGAATAAAAGAAGGAAGGAGTACAGACCGACAGACAAAAGGTAATAATTGGATATGGAGAACAGGCCAGGTGAAAGGAAAAGTAAGAATTGATGGGGGGGGGGGGGAATTGCCTCTGAATATAGAGTTGAGCTAAAGGAGATGGTGGGGGTGGTGGTGGTAATGGTGGAAGAGGAAAGAGAAGCAGAGCTACAGGAATAGAATCACAGGGATAGAAGGAGGGCCTAATGGAAACTAGAGTTCGATGTTAATGGTTGGAGGGTCCCCAAATGGAATGAGATGGTATTTTTTTCTCCAGTTTGCGGGTTGTCTCAGTCTGGCTCACAGTGAACGAGACAAAGGACAGACATGTCAGCAAGGGAATGGAACGGGGAATTGAAATGGGTGGCCACTGGGAGATCCCTGCTATTGCGATGGACAGAGCTGAGGTGCTCAAGGAAACTATTTCTCGGTCTGCATCGAGTCTCTTCAATGTAGAGGAGACCACTGTGTGACATTCGGAGTTCCTCCAGCATATCTGTGTTTTTACTATAATCACAGTGTCTGCAGACTTTCATGTTTTATAGCATTATAGCATTTGGGTTTGGACCCAAAACATTGACTTTTTCTATCCTTTGATGCTGTCTAACCTGTTGAGATCCTGCAACAAAAAGCACAAAACATTGGAGAAGCTCAGCAGGTTACATCAAGTGTCGTAAAGATACATGACTGATGTTTCGGGTTTGAGCCCTTCATCAAAGTATGAGAAAATTGCTGGCAGGATGGATGGCTGAGTGGGTAGAAGAACTGGAAAAACAGGAAATGGGGGGAGGGGGGAATAAAAGGCAAGCAGATTTAATGGAAAGCAGTAAAGTGAATGTTGATGCCATCTGGCTGGAGAGTGCCCAGTCGGAAAATAAGGTGTTGTTCCTCCAATCTGCGGGTGGTCAAGGTGGGATAGTACACAAGGCCATGGACAAACATGTGAGTGTGGGAGCGTGACCCAGAATTGAAGTGGTTGGCCACTGGAAGGTTGCTGTGGTTGTGAATGGAGTGGAGGTGCTGAGCAAAGCGATCTCCCAGTCTGTTGCTTCTCTTGAAAGACCTGTTTGGGGCGAGAAAGGAAGTGTTGCACCTCCTGCTGCCACATGGGAAGGTGCCAGGTGTGTGCTAGGTAGGGAGGGATGAGTGCATGAAGGAATCACGGAGGGAGCAGTCCCTTCGGAAGGCCGAGAGGGGAGGAGAAGGAAATGTGTCTGGTGGTGGGATGCTGGAAATGTTGGAGGGTAATGTTGCATGCAGAGGCTGGTGGGATGATAGGTGAGGATGAGGGGATTCTGTGTTTATTGTGTCTGGGTGCAGAGGGGCTTGGGGCAGATGAGTGGGAGACTGAGTTGATCGCAGTGGAAGGAAAGCCGTTTGTGGAAGAAGACAGACATTTTGGAATATTGGGACTGGAAGACCACATCTTGGGAATACGTATGCCAGAGAAATTGAGAGAAAGGGGATGGAATCCTTGCAGGGGACAAGGTGTGAGGAAGTGTAGTCCAGGTACTTGTGGGAGTTGGAGGGCTTGTAGTACATGTCGGTGGGCAGTTTGTCTTCCGAGATGAGACAGAGATCCAGGAAGAGGAGAGTGTTATCGGAGATAGACCAGGTGAGTTTGAAATCAGGGTGGAAGTTGGCCACAAAGTGAATGAAGGTGACAAGCTCATTATGGATGCATGAGGCAGCCCTGATGTAGTTGTCGATATACTGGAGGAAAATTGAGGGGTCTTGTCTGTGTAAGCTTGCAGCATGGATTGCTCCACAAAGCTCTCAAACAGGCAGGTGTAGCGGGGACCCATGGCTGCTCCTTTGATTTGGAGGAAGTGGGATGAGTTAAAGGAGAAGGTATTTAGATTGAGGACAAGTTCTGCCAGGATGAGGAGGGGAGTGGTGGATGGTGACTGGTCAGGGATTGACTTGACTGCTTTCCATTAAACCTGCTTGCCTTTTCTTTCCCCATCCCCCTTTTCCTGTTATTCCAGTTCTACTCACCCAGCCATCTCTCCTTCCCCACGTTGCTGCTGTCCCCTCCATCCTTTCTGCATCTAACATCTCCTACCTTTGCCCCACCCCCCACTCAAAACTCTTGTTCAGACACTTGCCGGCATTTTGTCATACTTTAATGAAGGGCTCAAACCTGAAACATTGGTTATTTATCTTTTGCTACATAAAGGACAACTGTTTGACCTGCTGAGCTTCTCTGCATTTTATTGTTTTTAATTCAACCACAGTGTCTATAGAATTTTGTGATTTAGTTCTTGCAGCAACTTGTTGTTGCTAATAGTTGGTTGTTTGATACTGAGCAAGCTGAAATTACCTGAATATTCAAACATACTGCATTGTTGAAGTTAATGAAATATAGTGGATTATTGGACAATTCAGAACATATAGTGCAGTACAGGAACAGGTCATTCGACCCACATATTTGCAATGCCCAAGTCAAATCACAAATATCTGTTTCCACCACTATCCCAAGCATCTGCTATTTTTATGTATGTGGTAAAAATTGTCCCTTAAACCACCCCTCACCTTCTCTTCCCCCACCCCGTATTAAATGCTAGCATGTAGCATTTTTACCTGGGGTGGGGGGTGGATTATTCTGTCTACATAAACAACGATCTGCAAATTTTATAAACTTCAATCCAAGCTTTGTAGCCTCAAATGCTTCATAGAAAACAACCCAATTTAGCCCAACCTCTCCTTACCGCTTTTACCCTTTAATCCAAAAATCTTTTCGGTACCCATTCCAAAACCTCTTTCATGTCATGGCAAGGCCAGATTTGTGCACAATGCTTCAAGAAGGGCCTAACCAAAGTTTCATATAGCTGGAACAAACTTTCTTACTTTTATACTCAACCAAATGAAGGCAAGCTTCCATAAACCTGCCATTTGAACAGGGGACCTCAGACTAAAATCATAAATTGTTTTTTTGTTTTTTTTTTTATGTTGTTGGATAGTAGAGAAGTATGGAAAAAAACCAATTAAACTTGACTACTTTCACAGGGAAGGGGGCCCATAATCATTTAGCAGAATCATTGCCAAAACAAGGTTGAGAATTGCCTTAGAACTCCTTTACCTCTCTGTGTACTTTATATACATAACCAATAGCTTGAGCCCTTCATTAAGGAATGAGAAAATTGCTTATATTGCTATATAAAGTGCAATGTATGACCTGCTGAGTTTCTCCAGCATTGTGTTCTTACTTCAATCACGGTGTCTGCAGACTTTTATTCCTTTACCACTCCATCTAAAGTGCCCACTTTCAAGAATCTATGGACCTGAAGCCTCCGATCTCTGCACATCAATGCTTTTAGGAGTCCTGCCAGTAAGTGTGTACATTATCTTTACATTTGACCTCCCAAAGTGCAAAACCTCTAACTTGCCCAGGATAAACTGCAGCTTCCATTTCTCTGTCCATATTGGTAACTGAACTTTATCCCTCTTTTTTGGTTACCTTCTATAGTGTCCACAGCTCTATCTTCTTGGTGTCATCTACAAGCTTATTAACTGGCTAAAGTACTTTTTCATCCAAATAATTTGTATACATCATAAACAGCAGGGCTTCCAACACCAATCTCTGGAGCACCACTGGTCATGGGCCTCTAATCAGAAATACTCATACCATTACCCTCTGCATATAAAGACTAGCCAACTATGAATTTAAGCTATCAATTCACCATTGATCCCATCATCTTTACCTTAAATTATTATTGACTGGTTGACATGTAGCTTGATTTGACCCAGAGCCCAAGGAAGATTGTAAAATGGGAAGAGAGACCAATTTGGAGAAATTATTGGACAATTAGAGGTCAGTTTGGTGTGGGCAATCTGGAGTTTTGGTTTGTGTGTCAAATCTGTTTTGAAGATCAATGGAACTTTTTGTGCATTAGAAATCGGATGAGTTTTGGGTGAGCTAATTCTTTTATTATTCATTCTTTATTATGATGGATATTACTGAAAAGGCCAGTATTAACTACTCAACCCTAGTTGACATCAGGATTGTGGTAAGCTGCTTTCTGGAAGTATTCTGGATTTGTATGTTAAACTCAAAAATATTTGAAAAAGACTTGTCTGGATTAGAGGGTGTGAGCTATAAGGAAATATTGGACAAAATTGGGTTACATATCTAGGTAGAAGTTTATAAAATTAAGAGCCATAGAGAAGGTCTATCTTTTTACCAGGATAATAATAGCACATATTAGATGGTGTGTGTGCATGTATAGTGGTAAAGGGAGTTTGAAGGAGGTGGGGGAGTAAATATTGATGTTAACATTTTGTTAGCATTGATGTTAGCAGTTTGATTTATCAAACTGTTTTTTGCTTTCTTTAACTATTTATTCTTTGTGCCCTTTACTCCATGCTTTCATTTCTTAACCATCAATAGCACACCTTCTGATGTGCTGTTTGATCATTCTTGTTGGACTGAAACACTGATTTATACTATTCTGAGCATGGTCCAAATTCTCAGGTCTTTATTGTTATTTTAGAGATTACAAGGATGGTTTTACATGCTGTATATTTAGTGGATAAAGTGGTCTTCAGATAAGACTAGACCCTAATTTCAGTCTGAATTTCATGGTTTTAGCTCATAGCTAGTATAAGATGACCCCCAAACATACGTGTATTGACTAAGCCAGTGTTGTGTTGACTGAGCTGGTGGGTGTGGCCAGTAGGTGGGTAAAGCACCATCACAAAGTGATTCCATGGTTCAGTCTGTTGTTAGGTTCTGTCTTAACTGGTTTAATTTTTTTAAAAATTCAAATTGTTATGAAGCCACCAGCAAAATGAAGAAAGTATGGAGCAAGTTTTAAGTCTCTAGTGCAATGGATGGTATGGAGGATGATTTATTGAAGCTGATCACCAGATTCAGACTGGGACCCGTATGATGACAGTGTAAACAATGAGACTCCAGATGTACTTGCTGAGTTCTTTGCTGCAGATGATGATGAAGCTAGTGATTTTCAAGGCTTTTAAATGAGTGTGATTTTTTTTTTTATTATTACAGGGTGGGGTCTGGATGGGTTATGGAGCCAATCAAGTGGTGTTGAATATAATTTTAAGGTTCCCAACCTTTTTCTTTCCACTCACATATCACTTTAAGTAATCCCAATGCTATTGGTGCTCTGTGATTAGTAAGGGATTACTTAAGGTGGTCTGTGAGTGGGAAGGGAAGGTTGAGAACCACTGCTCTAGACCCAATTGTTACTGAACTATTTTGCTCAAGACAAATTGTCATTGGCCCATTTCCTTTGGAGTTATGAAACTGTGCACCTAACAAGTCAGTTAGGTACAATTCAAACAGTGGTTTTCAACCTTTTTCTTTCTACCCACGTACCACCTTAAGCAATCCCTTACTAATCACAGAGCACCTATGGCATAGGGAATACTTAGTGATATGTGAGTGGAAAGAAAAAGGTTGGGAACCACTGCACTAAAGTTAGAGAAAGGAAACCTAGCATGTGCTTTTTCTCCATGGTAATATGATTTGTACTCGAGATGGCAGAGGTCGACAGCATCGAGTCCACGCTGCTGAAGATCCAGCTGCGCTGGATGGGTCACGTCTCCAGAATGGAGGACCATCGCCTTCCCAAGATCGTGTTATATGGCGAGCTCTCCACTGGCCACCGTGACAGAGGTGCACCAAAGAAAAGGTACAAGGACTGCCTAAAGAAATCTCTTGGTGCCTGCCCCATTGACCACCGCCAGTGGGCTGATAACGCCTCAAACCGTGCATCTTGGCGCCTCACAGTTTGGCGGGCAGCAACCTCCTTTGAAGAAGACCGCAGAGCCCACCTCACTGACAAAAGGCAAAGGAGGAAAAACCCAACACCCAACCCCAACCCACCAATTTTCCCCTGCAACCGCTGCAACCGTGTCTGCCTGTCCCACATTGGACTTGTCAGCCACAAACGAGCCTGCAGCTGACGCGGACTTTTTACCCCCTCCATAAATCTTCGTCCGCGAAGCCAAGCCAAAGAAATATGATTTTTTAAAAACTGCCCACTGAAATATGTGAGCGAAAGTGCTAGCCAAGTCCGTCATGCACACATCTTGTGAGCAAAGAAGCTAAAATCTCCCAAGCACCTCTGAGTATCTGCTGAAATTTGTGACATGATTCACCATGACCTTCTTGAATAAGGATAGGGATAAGCAGTAAATGCTTACCTTATCAATAACCCTGCAACTGGAATTTCTCTTCAAGTGTATTTCAATTTCCGGAGCTAATTTGATAAATCCATCTGGTTGCACTTTTCATTATGAATTGTGCTTTAGCAGAAGCATGAAATTACATATTTTTGCATTCTGCTAGATGTTCAATTTATTTTGTAATTTCAACTAGTCTAAAATACTAGGGTAATTGTTAAAGTGCTGAAATTCTACCACCAGAGGATGCTAATGAGTTTTATAAATCTTTTAAGGAATGTTGGTAAAATTGAGAATTCTTTTATTTGTTCATTTTGGGATGAATAATGCTAGCAATAATGGAAAAATGGAAGAGAACTGCAATTTTGAGATATTCTTCCATGATGTTTATTGTTATCGTTGCATTAGAATCGAAAATGAAGACATTTTTCGGATACAAAGCTGTAGTCAGCTTTTAAGTTTTAGGGGATCAGTATCTATTAAATGGTTGAATAAGGATATTATGAGGACATACCTCTCAGATGCATTAATGTAACTGCTGTTGGGGTAAAATACTACATTACAGGCATATGAAAAGAAAAAATATTTTGGTTTGGGGAAAAAGTCATTTCTTTTCATGAATGTTTGGGTGAAGCAGAACGATACAGAAAGGTGTAGCCACCTTGTGGCCAAAAGCATCCCATATTCTTAGCAGCAAACAATCGTCTTGAACATTTAATTAACAAGTTCATGGCAGAAGAGGCATGGGAAGAAATTAAAATAGCTTTTTCTGATTTGGAATGCACTTCAAAGTTGTTCGGTAATGATTTATAACCATAACCATTTACGGAGTGGAAACAGGCCATGTCGGCTTTTCGAGTCCGCACCAGTTCACTAGAATGACTCCTCAAGCTCAAACCTCCCGCTCTCCGCCAATAACCCTCCAACCCCTTCACCTCCACGTACACATACAACCTTCTCTTACCTTTTTTACTTCAACCACAGAATGTTGTGATTTATTTCTTTCCTACCCTTTTAATGATGTGATAAATGAAAGGAATTTAAAACGACTATCAAATATTGTGCCCAACATTAAGAAGATCTGTGAGGATAAAAATACAAATGCATTCATCCCATTAAATGTAAATTAGAGGCAACTAATGATTTCAACATGGAGAATGGTGAGTTTATTTATTTTTACGATGCTTGTGTATATACCAGGTCTTTTAAACTATAATTGACAATTGGGGTCCTGCGATTCCCAAGTGCTCCATGAGCCAAAATGTTTGGGAAGCCCTATTTTAAAGTGACCCCAATAGATTGAAAAAACAGGCAAAATCACGTCGGATGCAGCACCACATGGAATAATGTGAAGCTATTCACTTTGATTGGGAAGAAATAAAGGTGGTATATGATTTAAATGTTGTTGGATTAAGAAGTGATGATGTACTTAGGTATGCAGTATACAAGTCCCTGAAATAAATCAAGCAGATGAAGTATGCAATTAAGGTGGAAAATGGTTGGTCAAGGAGATTGGACAGCTGTGAAGAAAATAATTAGACTGCTCTTTGAAAAAGTTGAATTAAACACAATGGGCTGAATAGTTTTCTTAATCTGGTATTTATTAGGCTATTCACTATTATATATTTCTAAGCATCATTGCAAAGCGATGATTTTTAGAATGTATATCAGAATAACTACTGTGGGAAGATTAAAATGAAAGGAACAGCTAGCAGAAATGGTAATCAGCAGATAAAGGGATGTTTTGAATACAGAATATAGATTTCTCATAATTTTAAGTGATCAAAAGTAAAAAAAAAACATGCAAAAATTATTCCATTTTTATCTGCTCCCAGCCAAGTTGTGGTTTCTGAGCAGATGCTATTTATTTCATGTAATAAAACAGTAATCCAATATAGTATTACACAAAATTACCTTTAGCCTTCCATAAGGCAGACAAAGATTTGCCATTAGCGTTACCCGCCACCCCTTGCAGTCAGAGAAGGAAAAGCAAAAGAGAATTCCCTCAAAGTCGCTGTGTCCTTGGATTTGTTTTCAATGCTTCCATGATCTCTGCAGCTGCACAGAACTCTAGTTCAATTCAAACCATCAGCAACACAAGCCCAGATCCAAACCTCCAGCTCAATGAGTAAGGTTTCAGCACACCGAGCTCTTCGAGAGCCCTTTTTACCCTCAGTACCTTCTTGATTCCTGGTTTCAGTATCGTGTTCTCATTAGCCACTCTCCAGCAGCATGGTGTGAGTCCTTTGACCTCCGTTCATCCGTAGCCTGTAGCCTGTATGGGTTCCTTGCCCACAAGGCACCAATAGCTAGCTGCCTGTGTGTCCTTCAGCCTCCGATCCCCTCGCTGGCTTGCCACCATGGTCACCATCCTTGTGGTCATCTCCTCTGCTCCTTCTCAATGTGGAGTGTTCTCCCCATTACTGGTGTGCTACATGCAGTTCGTTAATTCCCCTGGAGTCTGCAATGCTGAATACAGGTGTCACCATCTTGGGCCCAGACCCTGCAGTTGCAGGATTTTAAATAAAATTCCATCAGTTCCTTTAACAGGCCAATGAAAGCCAGTAGTGAGCCATTGGCAGTAGGACTGGGTGGTAGGACTCTCTGGGACAGTGTTGTTGCTCCCTGGGTCTGCACCAGCAACAGCGCTGTTGCTACAGCAACTCTGGCAGTGGCTCCATTTGGCAATGAAAGTAAAAAATCAAGAGCATAAACAAAATGTGTAGCTGAAGTGATTCTAGGTTTACTTGGTATTGTGAATAAAACCATAATGATAGGAATGGTCTGATAAACAAAAATATGGGATGTTTAGTAACAGTCATCTTTTCAGTCTATCAGCCCATCTTTTGAAGGAACTGTTGAATTTAGGTGCACTCTGTCCTTTTATCTATTAGTTTTTCTAATGTCTCCACATAATCTGGTAAATATATTCAATGATACCCAGAAGTCTGCCAAATGTTCCAGCTGAGGCCTAACAAGTGGTTTGCAACACTAGCATGTCTTCCTTGTTTTTGTATTCAGATCTGTAATTTGCAAAATCATGCATTTGTGCACTTTTCCACCTGCCATCTTTTAAGATTTGTGAATGTATAACTCTGGCACCACAGACTCTACCCTGGCCAAAAATAATATCATGCTTGGCTTAAAGTTCATTTGAACGCACATTATTCAAAGCAGAACATGCAAAAAAAATAAGTGGAGCTGAGCCAGTGCTGTCTTTTGGACCAGAGCTGCAATGGTGATGTCAGGCTTATGTTTTGTGCACGTTTCCTTTTCGTCTGTTTGGATTTGTTAGAACTGTCTTATTTTTAATAACAATGGGATTTTGATGTACAAACAATAATTAGTGTCTTGAAATGATTAAGAAGTGCAATTGTGACTCTAATTCAACATAAAAACACACAGATGCTGGGGGAACTTGACAGACCTTGCAGTGTCCATCTTTACTTCCTTTGGATGCTGCGAATCTTGCTGATTTCCTCCAGCGTATCAGGGTTTTATGGCAGTTACTGTGTCTGCATTTTTAAATGTTTTAGTCTCTTAATTGTATGTGTAGACAAAGAATACAGCTTTTTTTCATAATACTTTATCTAAGATTATATTAATTAGTTGCTTCCTTGTGAAACTAAATAAACCAAGCAGTTAAACTTGCCAAGAACCTGCACCACCCCTCTCATCGTCTAGGTGGCGCTCACAGATAAACTGGAGTGGGTGGGGGTGGGGGGGGGGGGTTAGTCTTTCAAAGTAGAGGTGCCTAACATTTTATCCAGGATCGTCGGGACTGGTCATCTGCTGTTATTCTGAATCTTCTGGATTTCGGAATCATTTTAAAATGGCGGTCCCTTTAAGCAAATGCGATGTTTCAAAATTGCACAAAGCAGGGTGCCTGGGTGTTAAGTTAATTGAGATAAATAAAGACTATAAAAGACCATAATATCACTCATCGTTTTTTATTTTAATGGAAAACTTAAAACTGGCTCAGTTTTAAGGGACCCACCGTCCCTGTGGGTGCCTTCTCTTAACTTCAGTGGAAAGATGACTCTTGGCACTGAGCACCTGGTGGGAGAGAAGCAGGCAGTGGTTGGCAGCTGGATCAATGCAAGAGCAATGGTAGTCTTCCTTACCCATAATTCCCTCATGCAGCTGGAACTGCTTGGGCCTTGGCAGAGTGGTTCCAGCTGCATGGGGGATTTTGGGTAACAAAGATGGGCTTTACTCCCGCATTAAGCCACCGCCGCCGCCACCGTAAGTGAACTCTGGGCTCGGCAGCACTGCACTCTTGCAGAAACGTGGGAATTAAATTGGGGGTGGGGGGTGGAGGTCAACAGATGGCTCAGGGGGGTGCATTGGATGGCTGGAGGTGGGGGGAAATGGGCAGCGGGGAGGCTAGTCTACTATCGGGTGTTTTCATTACCAAAAAAATGCTGGTTTTTTGAGTTTTCTGCTCGGAATCCCGGGTTTAAAAAAAGTTGGGCACCTGTAGAATGTCTATTTCATCAGTGCAAGATGCTACTTACAGTGCAGTTTTATTTCAGAAGGTAGATTTGTTTTTTTTTCCAACATCTCAATAACTTTTCACAATTAGCCGCCTAAACAGAACTAGGGCAGATCCGGTTTGAAATATTTTATCTTTTGAATTTTAATTGGTGATACTAGGTTTGAAGATTCCAAATGTTAATATTAACAAGCTAATTGACTTATTTTCATGTTGTACTTTGGCATGGTATTACTGTTTCAGAAACAAAGTTCAGACTGCTGACAAATATAATTAGTTTTGTATTGAAAATGAAGTTTAGTTCTGTTATAGTCAGCCGAATCCATGGTGATGCCAAACAATATTTCTTTAGTTTCATTGGTTTTAATAATTTTCTGTATTGATAACACCACTATACACGAGTTCTGAGTTTTAAGTTTGTAATATTTTTTTAAAAATGTTGGCAGATCCCAGTTTCTGTTTTGGCATTTAAAAATGCACTAAAATAGGTTGATTGTAAACATATTCACTTTCTCAGAAGGTTAGTGCTCAAAACCGAAAACATGCTTGTAATGAATTTTGATTTTCTCATATAGCATATAACTTGTAGGTCAAGTATCAATTTTGTGTAAAAATTGGGCATAATTTTTATCAAAATTGTTTGTTTTAACAATGGTCCAAAAAAAGTAAAAGATAAAGTGTATAAGTAAATGAGCTGGAAAGACTCGGTTGGTCAGGTTACATCCAGGAGAGAAATAGACAGTCAATCTTTTGAGTTTGTACCCTTTATCAAGACTAATATTGGAAGAAGAGGTAGCAAGAATAAAAGAAAAGGGTGGGGGAGACTTGTAAATAGGATGCTGGATATTTGTAAGTGGGAGGGGTGGAGAGGGAAGACAGGTAGGGAGGAGATTGGGGAGGGGGGTTGAGTGAAAAGTAATAGTCCAGGAAAATAGGAACAAATAAAGGACAGAAGGAAACAGTGGAACCAGATCAGGAAGTGAGCATACCTGAAATTGGAAAATTCACTATTCATAACTTTGGGTGGAAAGCTACCTGGTCAGACTGTAATATGGTGTTTTACCTGTTTGTATTTGATCTCACCCTGGAAATGGATGAGGTAGAGGACATAATGATCTGTGTGGGACTGGAGAGGGAAATTAAAGAGGCTGGCAATCCGGTGTTCCAGCCAGCACAGGAGGGAAAAGTGTTGATGCGTGGTAAAAGTGTCACCCAATCTGTATTTGGTCTCACCATTTTCGAGGAGGCCACATTGAGAAAAATAAATGCATTTGACTAATTTGGAGGAGGTGCATGTGAAACTCTCCCTCACTTGAAAGATTTGTTTAATGGTCCTTGATGAAGCTGACAGGAGAAATGTAAAGGCAAGTCTTGCACCTCCCACAGTTACAGCAGGAAGTGCCTAGGGGTTGGAAAAATGGATGTGGAGGGAAGAGTGAACCACAAAATAGTGGAGAGAGTAGCCTTCATGGAAGGGGAAGCGGATAGTGTAGCTGGAAATGGTATCACATTGCAATTGGCAGAAGTGTCAAAAAATGATGAGTGTGTGGTTAAAAGTGAGGACAAAATGAACCTACACTTGTTCTGTCTGAAAGGAGGGGGAGAGGAAGCAGGTTGAGCTCGGAAGTGAGTGAAATGAAGAAGATTAAGGTATTGGGGGTGGGGGGGGGGGGGAAGAAGAGGCCTCTTTCTTGAGGAAAGAAGACATATTGGATGTCCAGGAGTGGAAAGCTTCATCCTGCAGGAGAGATGAAGAAATTGGGAACAAGGAATAGCATAATTAAAAAAAGAAGTGGGGAGAGGTGTAGTTCAGGTCACTGTGGAAGTTGGTATGTTTGTAATATATATGGAAAATGTTTCCTGAGATGGAGGTAGCGAGGACTAGAAAGGGAGAGAATTGTTGGACATAGTCCAAGTGAATTTGAGGACTAATGATAGTTGGCAAAAAAATTGACTGAAATTGTTGAGTCCTGCATAACTAGAAGAGACAGAAGCAATGTTGAGGAAAGAATTGGGTAAGATTGAAGAAAAAGGCATAGCTGGGGGCAATGATTGTGCCCAGAGATACCCCTTGAATTTGGAGAAAACATGACAAAATAGAGAGTGATTGTTGAGAGAAAATGTTCCACCATGAGCTGAATTAGAGGGAAAATGAAAAGATTTGTGTTGGGACAGCCCTGCATTTCTTTCTTGATGAGGAATGACTATATAGGTAAAAGTGAGGCAGTGGAGGCTGAGGAATTAAAGTTTGTATATTTTTAAAAAAATATTGTCCACATCACTTTGCATCAGTCATTAGAGTAGAAGGTTCTATAAATATCTCAACAATAATAGATAATTGAGAGAGCATGCTAACTGCTATCAAATTCCTTTACCTCCGATGGATGCTGCAAGACTGGCATTTCTGTGTGTTTTTACTTTTCCAAGGGTTTTAAATTTGATGGTGCATTTGATGGTTGTTGTCTATCAACATTGTGTATGTTCTGGAGAGATGCCATAGGTTTGATTTCTGTAAAGGTCAAAGGAGGAAGATAGATGGCAGGAACATGTAGGTAGGCCAGTTAAGTTAGCCTTGCACTTGCATATGTCATTGGGGAAATGCTGAATCTCTTGCAAAAAGGTTATAGCAGGACATTTGTTAAACCATAAGTCAACATAGTTTTATGAAGGGAAAAGGATGTTTGATAAATCTGCTGAAATTGAGAGTTTTATCAAATGCAGGAAGCCCCCATGTTATAGCATTTTGAAAGTCCGCCTCACTGAATTTATAAATCACTGGGATAATGATTCAAAAATGGGTTCTTGTGAAATTTATGTGGAAAAACAATGAATACATTTTTTCACCACTCATGATGCAGGCACGGATTTGTGATTCAAAATCCTGTCAGGGGAGCCAGAAGATGTCGTGTTATATAAGTGGTAAGAGGTTGGGGCTATGGCATGGAGAGTGGTGTGCCCATGCAACAGAAAACAGAGCAAGAATAAAAGGGTAATTTTTTGCATTGACAATCACTAATCAGTCTGGACCCCTGGAGACGAGGGCTGCGACTTTTCTATTTGTCATCTATATTGAGGACCTAGATGAAGGGATTGATTGCAACATTAACAAATTTACTGTTTGATACAAAGATAATTAGGTTAAAGAGTTGTGAGGATACAAAAAAAGAAAGATTGTGCTATTATTTCAAGAGTGACTACAAGTTGCGGTAGAAAGTTGTTAGCAAGTTCCAGCATAAAATGTGGAGTTTGTATGCAGACCTAGATGAAGGGATTGATTGCAGCATTAACAAATTTACTGTTTGATACAAAGATAATTAGATTAAAGAGTTGTGAGGATACAAAAAAAGAAAGATTGTGCTATTATTTCAAGAGTGACTACAAGTTGCGGTAGAAAGTTGTTAGCAAGTTCCAGCATAAAATGTGGAGTTTGTATGCAGATAAAGCAAGTTATTAGGATGGTTAATGGAATGCTGGCCTTTATATGGATTATAAAAGCTGGAATTGGCCTCAAGGCTAGAAAGTTGTGTGAGTAATTGTGCGTTCAGTTGTTGGCGAATGGGGGGGGGGGGTGTGGTGGGGCAGGGATATATATTTCTGCTGGTAGGGGACCCAGTAAAACAAGGACAAGGTTTGAAGGTTGGTTTGTTTTTACAACAAAGCTCTTGTAAATGTACTGCAAGTAATACAGTACCTTTTCCCAACCAATATTGAAAATACATAATGCAAATTTAAGATCTAAAACCTTGCCAATTCAATGCTGATGTTTTGACCTGATAGGATACCCCTAAACTGAATTAGTAGATTAAACTGCCATCAATCATTGCATTATTTTGTAATGATTTCAGCCAGTACTGTAAAACAAACCATGTTTGGGAATTGAGGTTATAGTTGTGCAAAAGTATTTCGGTAGCTTTGTCAATAGGCATCTGCCTCTGTTGACTTGTTACGGTCATTATACATTTCTGCTAGATAAGATGCTATACATCAGCAAATTAGCAGAAGCTTGTAATTACCAGAAAGTCCCATCATAACTGTGGACATGCAAATTTATTATGGAAACCTGACAATATGTCCAAACAGGTCTGGTAAGTTTAGTCATACAAGTAAATGATATCTGAAAATAAACGTTTCACAATTAAATACTTAAATATTGTTTCCTGCGTGGCATGTTCATAGCATTGTTTCTTACTGGGAAAAGATGGGGGATAAAAAAGTTCAGTCCTTTCATTTTCTGACTTTATGGTATCTGATAAAGTATACTCTCATTGTTAAATCCCATTATTTGTAATATGGGCTAGCTTTACTAACAATTTATTTTTAAACATTTCTAAAGCGAGGTGAGATTCTGTCGAAATGAATAATCACAATTATGTTGGCCTACTTGTTTCGGTTGGAGCTTCAGATCATTATTGCCTTAGACCAAAATGACGTCTGTGCTGCTAACAGAGTCCTTCAATTTTCTTGATGGCATCTTAAAAAAAATTGATCTCTTCACCCAAAGAATTTTATTCCATCTGATAACTAATGTGATATTTGTACCACCTATTTGCCTCCTGGTATAATTGGATCAATAGTAATTGTTAATGGGGCACCAATTGGGAAATTTCAAAATGGGGCCAGTGATTCCCTGCCTGTTGTATTTAATCACCAGTAGCTTCCCTTTGGAAAACTAGGGTCAAAATTTGATTGTTCCTGAGTTGATGAAATTGCATGAGTCCTACGATGATAAATTTTCTTAATTTCATTTGAATTATAACTAATTTTTTACTTTTAAAAATATAAATGGCCATTACTCAAAGTTAAATAATTTTTTTAAAATTGTGATTTGAATATGTAATATATAAGTCTCTTGATATATACCTGAATCTTGGTAGTTTTTTTCTGAGTATGAACTTTCTTAATAAAGTAGATATGTTTTTTGTTTGCTGCACCAAATTACATTTTTTCTTGTCTGCCCTCTTTGCCTGATTATATCCTGAAGCCTTTGCATCTTTCACTTGCACTGATATATTGTGAAGGATACAATTCTACTTTGTTATTGTGGGTGCTATATTATTCTGTTAACATTTGTCTGATGCATCTGGACATGAAGGATTCAACAACTTTATTTTAAAAAGGAGAAAAGGCAACACATCTCCAAAATTTCTATCTTTCTTATATAAATTCAATTTATGTTATCGTTTTCCTGAAGATAGTTATGTTGCATATTGTTCAATTTATTGACAAATGGTATAGGTCTTTGCAAGTTCAACTTGTTCATTGTCTATATACAAACTTCCAGTAGAGGTCACTGAACAACAGTCAAATTGTAGAAAAGTAACCATTTTTCTTTGCTCAATTCCATCTTGAGGCTTCATGCCGTCTACACTTTCCACCAACTCCCCTGATGAGATTAGCTACTTCAAGATAAACCAGTAATTAACTCCACTGCCTTCATTTTTTTTCCCCCCAGAGGATCTAAAACTGAATTTTTAAATTTTCAAGATAGAAATGAGAACAACAATTTAAAATCTTTATCAAGGAAATTATATAAAAGCTTTAATTTGCTGCCTACAGATTATACTAAAACATTTGAGATTATTGTTAACTAATTAAGCACTGCTGACATGTTAGCTGGACAATTATTTTCTCTAGATAAATGAATGGAGTCTGCTTTGGATTTTAAACTGCTATATTTCACTGGATAGATCTAACATAAAATAGCTCATCTCAGAGTGAATGAAAGTCAAACTGAAAATAGTTTTTAATTAATTTTTAATTAATTGCCAACTGCAAATGACATTTTTCCATATTAATTTTGATTTCTTAAAATGCTTGTTTATTGATTAAAAATGTAGCTGAGATCTACAAGATTTTTTCTGCGTGGTATGGAGTATTCTCATATCTAATTTTTCTCCTGATTGTGTGTAGGATAGTGTTCACTGCAAGATTATATTAAAAATGTGTTAAAGTACAAATCTATATGGTCCTTTAACTCAGTGGAGCATCTGGTTTTTTCGTTAATGTGTAAATACTTATGCAATGCATTTTGTTCTGGCTATATTTGGATTAATTTCAAAATGTTAATTTGTTACAATTTGAAGTGGTGAGGAATATAACCCAAGCTCAAATTTGATGTGCTTCTGTAGAACCAATTTGCCTTCTGCTGCAAATTCCATTACCAGCATTTTCAGATTATTTTCCCAATGCTTCTTTTTCCTGATTCATTAAATCTTTTCACTGTCTCTTCTACTCTTGTTTTCTATTCTTATGGTAGAATGACTGCATGGAGTGATGGAAGAGAAATAGATAACAGTGATAAATCTAAGAATGGATTGTCTAGAAGCATGAATAAATGCTGATTAGTGAATTGATAAGGTCTGAAGCAGATTCTCTTATTTCGGTTTTAAATTTTGTATTGATTTTCACTAGAAATTTTACCCACTGTGAAATTCATTTCGGGGACTAAATTTTAATTTGGACTGGAGATGCTGAGGTTGGGTCGATTATCTTTACATTTCCCCGTGTATTGAAGTGCCGCACATTTGCTTTAAATGGCTTGGAAACGTTAACCTTGATCATTTCAGAAACACTATATAATTTTAGAATTTTATTTTCGTGCTACAGTATTTGGTAAAAAGGGGGCAGTATGGTATTAGTAAATTTATTGTTTGAATTGAATTGAGTATTTTTTTGTATCCTGGTGCTACTGATTCTTCCTTTCTATCTGTTTTGTACTTTGCTCATACTTGATACATATGCTTTCTCATGGTGATGGCAAGGTTAAAAAATGTGACCATTTTAAAATGGTAGATGAAGTGCGCATTAGAAGAATGTAGCTGAATAACGTATATCTCTTTTTGTATTTGCAGCACTTAAATATTTCATTTTTCTGCATGGTCTTGACTATTTTATGATAATACTTCCTCCATCCCATTACCACATTTAAAAAAATTCCAGATGATTTCCTTATGTTTTTCTGTTGTAAGCCATTTAAAGTTAATATCTTATAGCAATTAAGGCATCAGATGGTTCAGAATTGCATTTAAATACATACTGATAAGCTAAAAGAAAATCTCAATGGTAGTTTAGACATTGATCCTTTATCATTGGAGCTTTGCGCTCTCACTCTCTCTCTCTCTCTCTCTCTCTCTCTCTCTCTCTCTCTCTCTCTCTCTCTCTCTCTCTCTCTCTGACTAACAGTACAAACTTGTTTGTATTGAAAATATGAAGTGTGGATTAGCTGTGATAACCTCTGATCTTTCAATCATAATATTTAATCTTTCTGGGTCTTTTTATTCAAAGCTGAGGAAAATTATCACATTTTATGGAAGCATGCATTAATAGTGTTAAACTACTTGGTTGTAAACTGTGATTTTGTTAAACTGTCAAAAGCAACCATTCACTTTTGACTTTTTAAAAAATATCAAAATCAAGACTCATTAGTATTCTAGTTATTGCATAGCAGTTTGGGCACAGCTTCAAATTGAGCCCAATATCTTAATATATGCCAGTTGGTTTATCTAAAGGTTAATTTTTTGAAAAGAGATTGCTGACTAGGATGAAAATAGTATGTTTAATGCCTGCCTATTTTAAATTGTTTAGCACATTTCTAGGTTATTTTCTGTCATAACTGAAAACTATTAATAATTTCTGCCATAATCACGTAAAATAGCTGTTAGAAACTAAATAACTAGAATGGCCAGTTCTAAATCAAGACTGAAATATTTAAGATGGCTTTCATATGAAGTAGTAAGTACGATTTAGAGAAAGAGAACCACTGCCAGAATTTTGGTAACTTTATTCTGGAAATAAAAAATATTAAAGTTCAGTTTTGTAGTTAAAAGTTGAAAGCATTTTACTCACAGATTTCCCATTTCTTAAACTGTATGTTGGTTACATGAGATCATTAATTTATACTTCACATTCTTTATAAGGCAGCTGCTGACATTTGCATTGTCCATAACCATTTATGATCACCAGTGCCCCTTCCTCGTGGGTGGGCTCATATTCATTATAGGGTACTTGTGTCGATAAATCTGCCATAGGCTGCCGGGCTTGATGGCGAATTTGCCTTCTGTGTTGCATCATGGAGCAATGCCTTATACGTCTCAGGGTAGGGGGGCAGCATTTCCGTGAAATGTACACCACAAGGATAATGAGAAAAAAGGAGAACAATAGGGCCATTGTTCCAGTTATTATCCTGTGTGTAAAGAGAGTATTATCAGGTTCAAGAAAGTCTTCAGCAGTTGTTTCTATAGTTGGATTTTCAATATCTGTAGTGGAATCCAACGATGTTAATTTTGTTACATACTCAGTAGTTTCTGGCTGCTGTGTGAGATCTGTATAGCCAGTAGTTATTTGTGTGGCAACTGCTGAAAGATTACTGCAGATTTGAAATCCATGAACAGCATCTAAGATGTCCTCTCCTTGTGTGTGCTCTGGACTAGCACAGACCATTGAGTTCTCCCATCGGCCTTGGAAATTGCTTAGCCAGGAAGCCAGGGCACAAATACTTTTGTTACAAACCCACATGTTGCCAGAAAGACCGATGTGAGTTAGAGATTTCCATGAGTTAACAATCTGAGCATCCAGGGTGGTTAGCTTGTTTGAATCCATCAGAAGTATCTTGAGGTTTGGCATTGTAAGGAAAACTAAAGAGTCAATTGTTCTAATTTCATTTCCTGTCACATCAAGTTTTTCCAATGTGTCCCAGGTCCATTCCATTCCACATAATAAGATATTAATTTTGTTCCATTGCAAAAATAGTGTTTGGAGGCTGATTAGCCGAGGGAAATGAGCAAAATTAATCTTTGTCAGCTGGTTGTGCTCTAAGTGAAGCTCCTTGAGTTTGATTAATCCTGCAAAGCCATTACGAGCCAGACTTCGTAAACGATTGTTGCTTATATCCAAAAACTCCAGGCTTCGGCAATCCCAGAAAATCCGTATTGGAATGGTCCTTAGTGAATTGGAGCGTAGATGTAATGTCTGAAGTTTCCGTAAGCTGTGGAATTGCTCTGGTTGTAGAGAAGTAATTTGATTAAATGACAGATCCAGATTCTGCAAGTTAATCAGCTGGCTGAATGTGGTATTTGCCAGACGTACAATCCGATTGTAGCTGAGGATTAATTCTTTGAGTTTATATAGACCTTGGAAGGCATCCTCTTGAATTACAGAAATCTGGTTGTGATCTAAGTAGAGCCATGCAAGTTGGCTGAAGCTTGTAAACTGATCGTTTTGCAGTTCAAAAAAACTATTGTGTCTGAGTGACAAGCCGATAGACCCATGGGAGATGTTATCGGGTACTCCTTGAAAACCTTGAGAATCGCAGTAAAAGAGCAGCTCTTCGCATCTGCATTTCTGTGGACATGCTGCGCCTGAGGCGGGCAGCATTTTCAATAACAGGCTCATCACACACAATGCCACCGTTGTTGGCCCCCCCAATGGCCACTTCGAATGCAAACCTGTAGGTGGCAATCAAATAAAATTCATTTAGATTTTTTTTAGTCTAAACAGCCCATCATAAATGTTGATTTGGGTATTTTGTTTCCCTCCCCCACAAAAGCTGTTTAGAGTAGCCAACGATGATGGAATTGTCAGACTTGATTTTCTTTTCAAAAGACATTCTACTTGTATCCAGTAAGATAAGTAATTGATCCTTCCCCCTTCATTCTCTGCATCAGTTTTCCTCTTTGGTTCTGAAAATCTCATTTGAAAATAAAACACTTACCCATTCTCTTTTGCACATTGGAGACTGCATTCAACTCTCCTTCTGTTGAGACGACTTGAGCAGTGAGCTGGAAAGAAGTTCCAGTGCAAGAGGCAGCTTTTGAAAGGATATAATACAAAAGGGTTTCTGTTTGCTTTCACGCAAGACAATAGCGAGTACTCCAGTTGGAGGCAAAAAGAAAAAATGCCATAGTAATTCTTCACCTATCTCCGCTGTAGCGTTTCCTCCCAAAGCTTTGCCCTTGCCCTGCTTTGATTTCCACGGGCTTAGGACTATAGCAGTTTTTCTTGCGAAGGAATGAAAACAAACATTTCCTTCTCTTGTCCATTCAATTGCTTAATTGAAGTCCAAACCTTCGGCTGCACAGCTGGTGGTCTGGCCCTTCACTTGTTGATGGTCAGGAAGTACTTGTGCAGAGGCTCGCCGGCGGTGCGAACACATTGACTGAAAGCCTCTTTGGAACGGAATGCTGTACTGGTGCTGCAAGAACGCAGACTGGCAGATGGGTGGCAGGCTGGCGTAAGCTTGTGACGTGCAGTGTTTTCACTAGCATGGTGATGAGCTTCATACTGCATGCAGTCTGCACATTGGATGAGCAGACATTGAAGCGTCGAAAAGGACTAATCAAGAAAACGGGGAAGTATTAAATATAGATTGTCTACAGCGATGCTTTGCAGTCAAATCTGAACAAGCTGACCTTGTTACAGCAAATGCATTGTGTACCCCCCCCCCCCCCAAAAATCTTTCAAAATAAGCAATTGCCTTACCTTGGGGAAAAGGTCATAGAGCTGCCATAAAGATGTTTTCACGTTGCTTGGTTTGAATCAAAAAAATTGAATAGTTCAAATAAATTCTATGAATTGATGTCCCTATTTTTGATTGCTGTTTGCTCTTTTGATAAGACGAAAATACTGTTAAATGAAAGCATCCTAAAGATAGATAATATGCAGAAATCTGAATTGCTTTGCATGGATTTTCATTGCATTTCTTGAGTGATAGTTCTGCCTGTTAACTTAATATAACATCAATTTTAAATATTGAGGCTCGCAGCTTTAAAATGGCCCCACACAGGATACTAATTGTTAGCTAAATTTATATTGAAGATGGGCATTGGAGTAATAGTTTTGTCATTCTTAACATATTTAGATATGCTTTCAACTAATTTTATATTGTGGATAAGTAGTGAAAGATCTTTCCAGAGCTGCTTTTTTAAAAAAAAAGGTTGTCAGTAGCCCCTTTTCCACTGAAACCTTGTCCCAGGAATTGATGGCCAATTTACTGGTTAATCGTCCAGTGTAAAAGGGAAACAATCAACATGCTGGCGTCAAATGACATAAAATCACGCAGGGGATTGATGGCCTTGACCCCTGCATCCGCTGATGCCGGCGTGCTGATTAAACCAGTGAAAAAGGACAAGCTGCATCCCTGGACTATTGTTGAAGGTAGACTCTCCTATCCCCTGGGATGACTTGTGGTCAGAGGGAAGCAGTTTGTATCCCAATTTAAAAGTGGCCCAGTGGAAACAGCATAAACGGTTTCTTTAACCGGGACACTGCATGGCCAATTAACTGGGATACCAGTGGAAAAAAGGCTAGTGGCTCTGAATGAGAGAAAGGATTCCATCTAGACCCCTAAGTGAGTGAATGAATCTAGGGGTTGAGCCTAGGACGCTGGGATTCACTGCTGAATCCTCCGGAAGTGTTGTGGGTCTATCACCGAAGCACTGAGGAAGGAGAGCACCCACTTGATAACCCAGAAGATGCCACCACTCAAGTGAGTGGTGGCATCAAGTCTCAGGTGTGCAATAAGGGATATTAACATTTAGTTCTACGTAACATACATAATACTTATTTACAAATGTATAACTGATAAAAACACTTTCTTCACTCATTCTATTTCTGCATTGCTTCTGTAAAATTTCAGAAAGAGATTCACTTTTAGTACCCATAGAAGTGATCCAAACCATGTGGAAAAGGGTCAATAAGCAGCTGCGCAGCCGAACCTTATCTTGTCCCATCCTGATAGTTGTGAGTGCACTTTCAACAGAAGGCCACTTTTTATTCATCTGATCTCTTTGAATCCACACGGATTAGGACTTTACATTTGGTACCCAAAGGAAAGTGGCAGATTGAATATTAAGACCCTTTAATTGTGGCATGGAATTCAAGGTAACTAACTTAATAAGGAAGAATTAATGAGACATAATTTTATTGTCAGAATATTATAAACTTTGCCTTCCATGTCTTCAGTCATTCATATCATGTACATGGTTAAGCATTCATTCTTTTTGTCATATTAACGAGACTCCCTACCTCCATGATCTTTAGCCCTAAAAGTAGCATCTCAGCCTTGATTTCAACATTGTGGGTTCAAGGGACATGTTATTCACATAAGAACATTTTAGTAGAAACTGGGAAAATGCTGTATTGGAGTTGATATCTTTCGCTTCGTGTCAAACTGAAGCCTGAACGTCCCAGAGGGTTGGAGGTGAATCTTTGAGGAAGAGCAGGATAGATAGTTCTCCTTTGTGGCTTGAGCACGATTTATCCTTCAGCCAATTATCTGGTTATTTATCTCATTGCTGTATGTGAAATATTGCTGTGTTCAAGTTAACTGTCTTAAAATATAACAGTGTGTGTGCTTCAGAAACTATCATTCGGTTTGAATTGCTTTGACATGTATAGAGAATTGGTAAACATATTCCACTTCTCCAATACATTTCAAAATTTGAGCACAGAAATAATAAGAAATAACAATAGCAGCAAAACTATGGGCAATATGTTAAAATATTCTTGCCCATACAGCTTTAGATTGCTTCTTAGATGAGTGTGTCAATTCAAATTCTATACATTTTTGTCATAAATGTAATGTATTTTTAAAAATATTTTATTGAATGGATCCTTTCACACTTTTCCAATTATGAACACGACAGCAAGTTTCTAACATAGTACAATAGGCAATGTTGTGGAAAGGAGTATCACTTGCTCTGGAATTTTAGTAATCCAGACATGTCCAGGGATTTAGTCAGCACAGAAAAATTGGTACTCAACACAATTTGAAAAATGTTCAGTTTTATTGTTTTGTAAATAATGCTTCTCATTAGACTCAATTTTATTGAACATTAACCTTGATACTACAATGGCATAGAATTTTGTTATCAGTAGCATGCATTAAACTGAAATAAAGGATCTTAGACATTTTTCTGATATTAAATTTAATTATAAAACTATAGTATTTGATAATTAATGGTATGGAATTTTAAAAATTAACAACAAAGATTTTTAAGTAGTTTGGGTGCAGAGTTCAAGTTGGAAGTAATGCAATTCGCCTATCATCACAATCGTTCCACAGCAGATGCTCACCACTCAGTTCTGGATCATCTTGAAACCAGCAATTCATACATATGGCTGCTCTTCATTGACTACAGCTCAGTCTTCAATACCATTATTCCCTCAGTGCTGGTCAAGAAGCTACAAAATCTAGGCTGCTGTACCCAACTCTGCCACTGGAACTTCAACTTTCTCATTGGAAGTCCACAATTGGTACAAATAGAAAATAACATCTCCTCACTGATTATCAACATAGGACGAGTGCTTAGCCCACTGCTCTACTCATTATGCAGCATGACTGTGTGGCCAGGCACAATTCTAATGCTATCTACAAAGTTTGTTGATGACACCACAGTTGGTGGCAGAATCACAAACGGCAGTGAGGAAGCATATAGGAGGGAGATGGATCAGCTCTTTGAATGGTGTAACGACAGCAACCTTGTGTTCAACGCCAGCAAAACCAAGGAGATTATTGTGGGTTTCAGGAGGAAGTCGGGGGACATGATTCAGTCCTTCCTCATTGAGGGCTCAGTAGTGGAGAGGGTCAAGAAGTTCAAATTCCTGGGTGTCGTCATCTCTGAGGCTCTGTCCTGGAGCCTCCATGTTGCCAGTGGCTATACTTTGTGAGGTGTCAGATGTTACTGAAAACTCTAGTAAACTTCTACAGGTGGACTGTGGAGAGCATTCTGGCTGGTTGCATCACTGCCTAGTATGGAGGCACCAGCTTTCAGGGCAAGAATAAACTCCAGAGGGTTGTTAATTGGCCTGCGACATCACAGGTATCAGAATTTAATTCAATCGAGGACATCTACATGAGGCAGTGTCTTAAAAAAACAGCCTCTATCTTCACCAGGCCCTCTTCACTCATCAGGAAAAAGGTACAGGAGCCTAAAGATAAACAATCAACCACACAAGGACAGCTGCTTCCCTGCTGCCATCAGATTCCCGAATAATCAATGAACCAAAGACACTGCCATACTTTTTGTGCCCTATTCTTGTTTTTTTTAATAGTAATGTTGTAAGATGGTTTATGATATGAATGTTTGCATTATAATGTTGCTGCAAAACACCAAATTTCATGACTTGTTCATGACAAAACTGATCATGTCATTCCTTGCAATAAAAACACAACGCTGGAGCAACTCAGCAGGTCAAATCGTGTCCTTTACATAGTAGAGATAAATAACCAGTGTTTCAGGCTTGAACCATTCAACAACGCATGAATAAAATGTAGACAAAACTGGCACCTGCCTACATTTTGGTCATCCCTTGATGACTGGCTCAATCATGGAATGTATGTTATGTATCTTTATCTTTGCTAAATAAAGTACACTGTTTGACCTGCTGAGTTTCTCCAGCCTTGTTTTTACCTCAATCATGGTGTCTGCAGACTTTCATGTTTTACTCCTACTTTGTAGTGTTATCAATGCTGTGCTAAAAATTCGGCTCCGAATCATGGGTCCTCTACCGGCACCACCTACGGCTCCTAGAACGCTTCCACCAGCGTTGTCTCCGCTCCATCCTCAACATCCATTGGAGCGCTTACATCCCTAACGTCGAAGTACTCGAGATGGCAGAGGTCGACAGCATCGAGTCCACGCTGCTGAAGATCCAGCTGCGCTGGATGGGTCACGTCTCCAGAATGGAGGACCATCGCCTTCCCAAGATCGTGTTAAATGGCGAGCTCTCCACTGGCCACCGTGACAGGTGCACCAAAGAAAAGGTACAAGGACTGCCTAAAGAAATCTCTTGGTGCCTGCCCCATTGACCACCACCAGTGGGCTGATAACGCCTCAAACCGTGCATCTTGGCGCCTCACAGTTTGGCGGGCAGCAACCTCCTTTGAAGAAGACCGCAGAGCCCACCTCACTGACAAAAGGCAAAGGAGGAAAAACCCAACACCCAACCCCAACCAACCAATTTTCCCCTGCAGCCGCTGCAATCCGTGTCTGCCTGTCCCGCATCGGACTTGTCAGCCACAAACGAGCCTGCAGCTGACGTGTACTTTTACCCCCTCCATAAATTTCGTCCGCGAAGCCAAGCCAAAGAAGCTAAAAATAAAAATCTCACTAAAAGTTGCATCAGGATAGTACGCAAAAAAAATAAAGGAACTATGAAAGAAGGCATTTGCAGCAATACTGCCAACTGCACTGACAGATGGTAGAGTAAGCAGTTAACTTTATGAATGTATTTTGCATTGAGATTACAATTGCATTTTGGAGCTCCAGTTAAATGTAGTAATTGATGATAGAGTAATTATGTTTAGAAGTCTGAGATGCAGAATATTTTTCAGTTTATCTTTGCACCCATATGCTTGTGATTTCACATTTTTTAAGATATGCAAATACTATACTGTTGAAAAGTAAGTGTCTAACACTTGCTGACTCTTCTGGCACAAATGCATTTTGGTTTTTGGGAGCAATTTTCTTCACAATCGAGGTTCTCCTCTATCTAAAACTGATTAAAGGGGCAGATGGTGGGCCAGTATCACAACCTGCTTTTGTCATCTCAATTGTAAATAGTCTTAATTATTTAAAAGCAATTAGTCAAGCAGAAAATAAAAAAACTGGCCATCCTTTGCATTCATTTTTTCCTCCCAATGCTTGGCCATCAAATCTATTCTAGCTCTCGATAGGTATCCATCAGTCCAATTCTTTTGGTTATTTATCCCCAAATGCCTTCTAAATCCCATTTCTCCTGCCATCACGTGCACCTTGCTTATTATCAGTAGCTAATTAACACACAAGCATATTTTTGACATATGGGCAGAGGCCAAAGCATCACAGCCATGGAGAGCACACACTCAATCAGGATCACATCTAGGTTGCTTGAGCTTGGTGGCAGGAGGTCTTAACTCCTGTTATAATTGTAACGTCAGTTCTCATTCTTAAAACAACTTTTAAGAGATTCAAATAGAATTTTTTTGTTGTGTTTGCCTTGTTCCAATGATGTATCTCGCAGCAAATGTCTGATGAAGACAATCTGGCAAAAAAGGTGATGCTGGTTCAGACCCAAATTTTCTTGACCTTTTTCCTGGTATACTTGAATTTTCCAATTCAAGAAAATCAATGATAGGAAGGTGTCATGAGAAAATTAATGGGTATCAATGGAGGGAAAAAAAAACAAGTTGATACGATGTGTCCTGTTTTAGAGGGTGGCGAAAAAAAAATAACAGAACATGATCCATTTGACCTGGAGGGCAGTAGAGTAAGAAAGTAAAATTAAGATAACCCTGAGTGCCTTAAGTGCCACATGATGGTAAATTTGTTCATTTATTAGTTTTTTCTGAACTTGTGGCCAGTATGTTGATGATAATTAATGTTAGTGTGCAGGAAATCTGAAATAAAAAGAGAAAATTATTGAAATAACTTCTGTTTGTGGCCTGCTTAGTTCTTCCAGCAATTGTGTGTATTGAAAATGCTGAAAACACCTGGCAGTTTAGACAGAATTATGGAAAGAGAATATTTTGATGTTTCAAGTTAAAATCCTTCAACAGAAGTTGAGGGATGGATGGATAAAATATATTAAAAAAAAATTCTGATGGGTCTGACCAAATAATAATGTTAAATGGAAGATTATACTGCTTTAACTATGTATTGCTAGTCAAAAAGTGTGACCAACAGGCCATTCTATACCTGAAAAAATAAAGCAATAATTTTGGGCAACAAGGATTAGTTCAGATGCAGGTGGATAGAACGAGTTGTCTAACATTGGAAAATTTGAAATCATAATTTGAATGTTGCAGAATGCCCAGACAAAAGATCTCAAACTTGCATGGGACTTGTACTTACAGCATAAGAGACCATACATGGGGCATTATGTACCATTTACAGGTCCTTTGGAAAGTGATCATTCGATCACTGTTGTAGATCTTTCATTGTAATAACAATTTACAGCACGGAAACAGGCCATTAGGCCCTTCTAGTCCGCACCGAACCAAACACCCCTCTCTAGTCCCACCTCCCTGCACAATGCCCATAACCCTCCATCTTCTTCTCATCCATAGACCTGTCCAACCTTTTCTTAAATAATACAATTGACTCCGCCGCCACTATTTCTCCCGGAAGATCAGTTCACACGGCTACCACTCTCTGAGTAAAGAAGTTCCCCCTCATGTTACCTCTAAACCTCTGCCCCTTAATTCTTAACTCATGTCCTCTTGTTTTAATCTTTCCTCCTCTTAACGGAAATAGTCTATCCACATCCACTCTGTCTATCCCTTTCATAATCTTAAATACTTCTATCAAATCCCCTCTCAACCTTCTACGCTCCAAAGAATAAAGACCTAATCTGTCCAATCTCTCCCTATACTCTCGATGCTTAAACCCAGGTAACATTCTGGTAAACCTCTGCACTCTCTCCACTCTGTTTATATCCTTCCTATAATTAGGCGACCAGAACTGCACACAGAACTCCAAATTAGGCAGCACCAACGTCTTATACAGTCTCAACATCACCTCCCAACTCCTATATTCCATGCAATGATTGATAAAGGCCAGCATACTAAAAGCCTTCTTCACCACCCTATTCACGTGAGTTTCTACCTTCAGGGAACGATGTACCGTAACTCCTAAATCTTTCTGCTCTTCTGTATTCATCAATGCTCTCCCATTTACCACGTATGTCCTGTTCTGATTCTTCTTACCAAAATGAAGCACGTCACACTTATCAGCATTAAATTCCATCTGCCATTTTTCAGCCCACTTTTCTAAGCAGCCCAAATCCCTCTGCAATCCTTGAAAACCTTCTTCATTATCCACTATTCCACCTATCTTAGTATCGTCTGCATATTTACTAATCCAATTTACCACCCCATCATCTTGATCATTAATGCATATAACGAACAACAATGGGCCCAATACAGATCCTTGAGGCACACCACTGGTCACCGGCCTCCAACCTGACAGACAATTATCCACTACCACTCTCTGGCCTCTCCCTTTCAGCCAATGTTCAATCCATTTGACTATCTCAAAATTTATACCTAAAGACTGCACCTTCTTAACTAACCTTCCATGTGGTACCTTAACAAAGGCCTTACTGAAGTCCATATAGACAACATCCACTGCGCTACGCTCATCCACATTCCTAGTCACCTCTTCAAAAAATTCAATCAGATTGGTCAAACATGACCTTCCTCCCACAAATCCATGTTGAGTGCCACATTGTGAACACTGAGTGTTTGTACACTAGATCGGAAGAAGTGCAAGTGAAGTGCTGCATCTGCTGTCTGGATCTCTAAATGATGGAAACAGATGAATAGATAGGCATTGCATCTTTTACTGCTGCATGGGTAAGAATAATATAATAGTGGTTAATCGGAAAGGAATAGTAGACCAGGAAATCACAGAAGAGTGATCCTTTCGGAATGTGGAGAGGAGAATGTCTTGTGAAATCTTATTGGTGTTGATGGAAATTCCAAATGATCTTTTGAATGCAGAAGTTAGTGTGATGAAAAATAAGGACTGGAATGTTTGTTTTTGCTCTTTCTGGGGTGAGAAATGAGGTGATGCTCATTAGTATACTGTCATAATCCAGAGGTCAGAACTAATGATGCAAAGATTTTAATTCAAATCCTTCTCTGAATACAGTACAACTCCGATTATCCAAAATGGTCAGGACTTTTTGTTGAAGAACTGGTCATTTAAAAAAAAACAGCCCAGTAGCAACAGCAAACCACATATTAATGTTTAAACAACAACAAACAACAAGGGAAGGCTTTTTAAGCATTAAAATAATGTTTAATTCTCAAAAAAATAATTGTTGGATGCCACCGATCTCTGACATGGACCAACTGCAGCTGCTGATCCTCGGGGAGGCTTCCCAGGCCAGTGGATCATTTATTGGTGAGTCAGTGGGCTCTTGCCTCCCTGGTCACTGGAGCTCCTGAGTCCCAACTCCAAATTCTCCCCTAAGCCTACCACACACTCACACCAGGGAGTCCGGTGTGCGGTAATAGGCCGAGGGGGAGGGTTTGGCGTTGGGTGCTCCATTGTGCTGAGGAGGGAGGAAGGGAATGCCACTGAGCCCGAGGTCCTGCTACTACCCGGGAGGCCGCTCTCCTTGATGACACCAGGACAAGGGATTCTTCTGAACACTTGCAACTGGGAGATAGTGGCATGCAGGGGAAGGTAAAGAAGAAATGGGAAAGAGAGGGGGGGGGGGGGATTTACTTTAACTAAGGACAATTGTTCTTATTTCATGTCGAGTAAAATTTTTTTCAATCTGTGAAGTCAGTTCAGCTCTGGGGGGAAAAAGTTTGGATAAATGATGATTTCTGATTTGTTTCAGATATCCTTATTTATCTGATAATTTTTTAAAAAATCTGATAAATAATTGGAGTTGTACTGTATAAACTTTTCTGCTGCCAGTTATTTAGATCTTCGTTCCACATTTAGTTGCTACTTGATGGATTGTCATTAAAACCTTTTCTGCTTATTGAGTTTCACAAACTTATTCTCTCAAATGTCTCCGCTCCGGTATCTTAATTGGGAATCTTGCCTTACAGTCTGTTTATGCAAAAACAAAACCTGACAACTCATTCTCATAATTATAACTTTTGGTCAATATCAGTCAGATTTCAGATTCATGACATCACACCACCCGGAGATTCTTTTTTCCTGCGGGTGTGGCGGAATTGCCACTTATTGGTAGTGCAAAAAAACAGGTGGCAGCAATTGGGACAAAATGGTCTCAGGGTCCACAAAATTGCCTCTGCGCACCATGTCATCTGGTATTAGTTCTGAAACTACCAATTCTCTCAGTTGTTGTCCATGTTTGCACCATTCAGTTACAAGGGCAGAACTATGTGCATCAGGGGAATTTTGGTGTTTATTGGTAGCTTGGTTAGAACACCAACTGATCAAGCTTGTTGTCCAGAAGGTGAAGTTGAGGGAATACTTAACCTTGCCCTCCTACCAAGCCTTACACCATGAATGAATTCATTCCAGTTGACCTCTCACAAATAATTTTTGTCGTTTTAAATTTGAAAACTTTGTGCCATATTATCTGTGGTTGTCCAGATCTCGTTCATGTACTAGAACAGTCAGATCAACTGCTTACTTGGTTTCTATCCAGAATTATTTTTAAGAAATATTGTTAAATAAACCAATATGGATTGGTTTTTCAATTTACACTTGTATTTAATTTGTAATTATGTATATGACATGACCTGTTATTGTATTAGGAGACTTTATATGTAAGATTTATATGTTAAACTCAATAAAAATATTTTGAAAAGAAAGAAACTTTCTGATTATGCCTTCATCAGAATTGTTCCAACATCTTTGTCAACCCAAGATAAAATGTTAACTCTGATTTCTTGGCATTGTTTCCTCTTTCATCTATGCTAAAGAATGCTAAACTGCTTGTTACTACTATATTTTCTTGTGGGAAGCATAGTTTGAGAAGCTTATAAGCAGCGATACGAGAACAAAGTAAAATATAAATAAAGCAGTTGGGATCTGAAGAAAGGTTGGAATTAAGTTTGCCTCCTTTTAAGTTGCAGGATTTTTTCAACTTAAAATTGGGAGAATTTCTTATTTACAGTGTGTCCAAATACAATTAGATTTTAAAGCACTGGTAAAAATGAGTTGCTTGAAAGTTATAATCATTATTTTAACCTTTGTAGCTTTGCCACATTGTTTAGAGTAGATGTATACTAATCAACTGACTTGCCTGTGAGGAGCTATTATTCCGTCAGGAAAAAAAATGAATGTTTGGGATATAGAACCAGCTATTACATTGTATTCTATGCCAGTTATAATGGGAAATAAGAATTTTTTTTCAAGTAGAAGCAGGAGTAGGCCATCAAGCCCATCAGCCTGCTCCACATTCAATAAGATCATGGTTGATCTGGCTGTTGCTTCAGCTCCACTTAAGCACCTGTTCCCTATTACCTAAAGTTCACCAATTGTTCCAAAATTAATCTATCTAGTTCTTAAATGCATTTAATAGGGTAGCCTCGTTTGTTACATTTGGGCAGAGAATTCCACAGGTTCATCAGTCTCTGCAAGTAGTTCATTCTGATCTGTCATAAATCTGCTCTTGAGAAGGTTGAGGCTGTAGTGTTGAAAGAACACACACATGAGGAGTTGAAGTTGAAGGCTGATTTATTGCACTGGCAGCTCTGATTATATTTCTTTCCCTGCTGTTGATGACGAGTGATGTAACGGCAGCACTGATCTCCAACTGGGCGGCGTTCCTGCATGCAGGTGGTCACCAGGGATGAAGGTCATTGGCCCCGCGAGGACTGTGCTGTTGTCGCATTTGTCATCCGTTTTGTGTACCAGGTCAAGTCCCGTCTCTTCCCCCCCCCCCCCCCCCCCCAGTTCTGTCTCACCTGCTAATAGAGTCCACCTCACTGCTTCCAGCTTGCCTACTTTTGTGTTTTTGTAAGATTATCCCATCATCCTTCTAAATCCCAGTAAGTATAGTCCCAGGCAACTTGATCTCTCTAACTTCACCTTCATTTCCAGAATTGACCTGGTGAGCCTCCCTTGCACTAGCTCTATAGCCAGTATATTCTTCTCCAGTAAGGATATGAAAATTGCAGATACAGCCTTGCCAAAACCCTCTGCAATTGCAGCACAGCCTCCCTGCTCTTAAATCCAATCCAAGCCAATATCCCATTTGCCTTGATTATCTGCTGCAATTGCAAACCAACTTTTTGTGATTCATGTCCAAGCACTCTCAGGCCTCTGCACAAGAGAATGCTGCATATTTTTTACATTTTTCTTGTATGGTGTAGTATTCTGGGGCCACACCAATTTACTTTTTTTTGTAATATAGATCAAAATCTCACTGATATAAATGGAAAAGCAGAATAACTTTTCAATAGCTTGAATGATATAGAGGATGCTTGTTTCAAACTACAGTGGTTTACTTTCCCCCCGCCCCCAACTTATCGTGATTTCACTTTTCTGTATTTTCAGTCACCGTGGTCCGAGAGAGAGAGAGAGAGAGAATAACTTTTATTACAGTATATTGATATAATTGTTCTTTTTTATTGTTAATTTCTTACTGTGCCTAATTTATAAATTAAACTTTATATAGGAAAAAGCATAGCGTATATGTAGGGTTCAGTACTATCTGTGGTTTCAGGCATCCGCTGGGGACCTTGGAACATACCCCCATGCAGATAAGGGGGACTACTCTACTCGTCAATTTTCTAATTGATTATTGAATTAACATCTAACTCGCATTCACTTTCTAGTTTTTAACACAATCTGAAGTCTCCCATGTACCATGATATTCTGTATATGTCTATGTTCTTTTAGTTTTATAATCTTTTAATCATATGTTCCTATCTCTAGGACATTTTCTGACTCCACTAAGTTTTAAATAATGCCAGAATAAATTTTGCAATTTCACTCAAAAAAAAAACTTCATAAATGGTCTTTCCTAAGAACTTATGAAATTATTTCAATCTTTCCTTTGGCGTCTCGGGCATTTTTCTATTCTTCACATCACTCCTTTCTCTATATCAAAGTTTGTAAAGCAGTTTTGTTTTGCTCCTTTTTATATATACATTTCTGAAATGTGATGTGAACATAATGTACAGTAATTGAATATAGCCAGATGTATTGGGTATTACATAGATGGTCATTTTAGCTACCAGAATAACCTACGACACAGAAATTCTAAAAATTGGATTGAGTAGTTTCTGATTAAGCTAAGGGTTTTAAGTCTAAAGCGGACATTAGGATTCAATTGAAGTTTATATCTACAAGTTTAAGCATTTTGCATAAAGATTTTTTTACAAAAGATTTCTTGGATAACAAATAACTAATTTTTAAACTTGTTAACTTGCAAATCAACATGGGTATTAAAGTTCTCTTTCAGCACAGTGCGTATTCCCAGAAGGACTAAGGCAGTTCGTCTGCCCAGTTGGGCCCCTTGAACTGGGCCATTGGGCTGCTTTTAAGGGTCTGGTACCGACCGCTCCACCAACTTGCTGGCTTGTGGGTGATATGCCATGGTATGGGGGAGTTGGGTTTCTAATAGTTTGGTTAGCGCCACCCATGATGACTTTTGAAAATGTATAAAATGCTATGTAAAATTCATGGAAATAATTAGTAATAACATTACTTTGAACTTGAATGGAATCTTTTTCTGATGTAGACCGAATTTAAGTAGTCTCAAAGAAACTCATGTTACCAATATCTGGTTTATTGTGGTGGTAGCTGAACATCTCAGGCCTTTTTACTTTGTATGGTGATTGTAGTCTTGGCTTTTATTAGCAAAAACAATGTGCTATTCTTGATTGACTTTTAAAAATCCATGGATTTGAAATTTAATTCTTAGGAATTACATTTAAATTGCTGGTAGATTATTAGCCTGGCAATGCAACACCAACTATTAAGGACCACTGATTTTAAGGACCCTGAAGTCCTCCAACAAGAGCACTATGGAAAGGACACTGGCAGGTTGCATCACAACCTGATGATGAGTGCCCAGAAAAACAGCAGGCTGCAGAAGGTAGCAAACAGAGCATCTATGTGAAGGCGGACCTCGAGAAGGCACCCAACGTCATAAAAGGCCCCCAACACCTTGGTCACAACTCTTCTCTGATGCCTTCGGGAAGAAAGTACAGAATCCTGAAGACCTGCACCTCAAGGTTCAAAATGGTTCCTTTCCCAGTGACTATCAGGCTCTTGAACCTTTCCTTGTTACATGATAATAAAGTACTCAGAATCACAAAAGATCTGACTACACTATTGTAATGCGACTTTTGCACTATGGTAACTGGATATTTATTTATGTTTTATATTATCTTTTTCCATCGGGTAACTTCATGCACACTATTGCAGCATGAAAATTTTTTAGTGCCATATGTACATTGTATAATGTATATGATAATAAGCTCCTGATCATTATTAGAATATTTGATCCCTCTATCTTGCTGAGAATGATCAGGAAATGGCCAGGAGATCACAGAACTTTGTAGTCTGAAATACAAGACTCTTCTGGGGTAGAAATTTGCTAATTAATATATGTATGGATTCCTCAAGGCCAACTGCAATCTTGAGCCCAAGTCCTAACTCACTTAAAACCTTGAATGGAAAATAACTTGTCAAAATCAGAGATAATTATTGACCTGCTGAAAGGAGCAGTTTGAACAACTTGCAATTAGACACTTAATTCTTGATCTGAGCAACCATTACTTTATTCGACATCAAATTATCTGGTTCACTTTCTTTGCTTCTAACCAATGTGAATTTGAAAAGACAATGTCAGTTGAAGAGCAGAAAGATCTAAAAAGTTGACTGTATTTCTACTGAATTTGCAATTGATGGAGTCAATTCAGACAAATTCATAATCATTTTTCCCATATCTATAAAGCAAAATAGGTGTGTTCTTGTGACCAGAACCATGTTCAGTACTCAAAAGTGCATTCTTGCCAAAGTCTTGCACAGATGTAATGTGGCATACCTGCCCCTGTACTTATGACCGTGACCAATGAAGCCAAGTGCCATATACCTTCTTCACCACCCTATCTACCTGTGTTATCACTTTATTGGGCTAATTTCCCTGTACTTCCCCCATCTGTGTTCTACATCATTCTCCAGGGCCTCAACATTTACTGTTTATGTCCTGGCCTGATTTAACTGACCAATATGTATCACTTTGCATTTATCCAAGTTAATTTCATCTGCCATTCCATTGTCCACTTTCCCAGTTTATCTTGTAGTAATTGTAGATGACCTTCTTCACTGTTACTTCAATGTTGGTGTCCTATGCAAACTTACTAACCCACCGTTGGAGTTGTCCATTTACATTCCCAGTAGCTGAAGAGCTGCACTCCAAATTGCATGGAAACTTTATTGAGAGATGCAATGGTGACAATCTTCATTCTTCAGCTTTCCTTGGAAAAATGATGCAGGGATCAGCACCAATACAATGGTGTGGATAGATGGTGAGATATTTTTCGCCATGATAGAGATAACTAGAGGGCATGGGTTTAAGATTAGGAATGGGAGATATTTTCCACTGGAGGATGGTTGCAGTTGGAATGTGCATTCTGGAAATGTGGTGAAGGAAGGTATTCTAAGCATTTATAAGGAGCATCTAGACAGCCACTTTAATGGCCAAGGGAGAGTAATCTGCAGTCCAATTGAAAAGTTGGTTATATTGGTATTTGATGGTCAAAGGGCATGTTCCAGTCATTTGACTGACAGTAGGTAGCCCTCTTCGATCTTGGTCAACCCTTCAGTCTTTTAAATTGATTTAAAAGCTAAGAAGCATCTTGCATCTGCTTCAAGATGGTATGCAAAGCATGATTTTAACTCTCAATTCAAAAAGGCTTCAATGCTCTTTTCCCATCTTCCTCACTGCATTGCTGGACATGACCTCCAACGGTATTCTTGGTAGATTCTCTCTTGAGATAGAGGGTGACCTGTTTGCACTCTAGTTCAATACATTTTGAAGTGACGTACAAAAGCAATTTGGACTCCACACTCGAATCCTTTTGAGGGGGTGGTGGGTGGATTTGTGCATTTTTTTTAATGCTTCTGATTTCTGTACTAGATAATGAACACTGTTCACATATTTTCTCCACACCAGAACCAATTTTAATTATTGAGCTGCAGTATGCAGGTGCTTGCAAATGTGGTTGTTCAGATGCCAAACTCCAAGTGATCATTAATAATTTGGAACTTGCATGCCTGCAGAACAAAGGTCCTCTCATAACCTGCCCTTACTGCATAACCTCAGACTGAAAACGAAGGACAATGATGAGGCCATGGAAAATGCAAACAGCATCCCATAGTCTGATTACTACCTATCAATGAAAGCTGTCATTGATAATTATTCAGTATCATTGTCAGTACACAAGAACAGCCCTGGCTATTGCAAAAATGAAAATTCCAGAAGTACATTAATGATTCGGAGTTACCTCTGCTTCTGAGATGCGAACAATCCAAGCAGACATCTCTTAGCACTTGATAGAGATCATCAACACGGTTTCTTCAATTCTCCAAAATCCAAACATAGGCTCATTTACACTCCTATGCTTTCAATGGCAAACTGCACAATTCTCATGCCCAATACAAAACTTCTGAAACTGGTGTGAAGTATTAAGCTTCATCATAGCAAGAGTTTGACGGAAGGGGGGGTGGGGGGAGGGAGCATGTTTTCAAAACCTTCTTGTAAAGTTTAGCAACTACACTAAGTTGCAAGAATCCTTGCCCAAAACCTGCTTGAAATGAAGAAGCAGCATCTGCGATCAGAGTTCAGAAGACCAGCATAAAGGGTGGAAGTTTCATGTCCTCACTCAAGTTACCCATCTGTCTGTCCCAAAAACTATCCCTCACCACAGCAACAGAATCACAGTCCCTCATTGGCCTCATTAAGCACATCAAAATCCACAAAACTGGAATAGAAACAAGTCATCCTTGATCCCAAAGGGCTGTGTACGATGACACCTTTTATGCTGAACTTCATTCACAACTGTTTCACGTCCTGTGTAACTAGCTTATTTAGAATCCAACTCTGAATATACATGAGTATTCTTTATATGGTTCCCAGTGGATGCAGTTCACAATAGGGATCTTTTGTGAATCATGTTTTCAACATTTTGCCAAACTTTCTGTTTAAAGGATCGTGCTGTTTAGTTTCAATGCTTAAGTTCATCATGTCACCCTCACTGCATGTAAAATCATAATTTCTAATAATCCCCAATGTTTTGTGTGTGGAAGGGTCCATTATTTTCACAATAAATTTGTTTTGAAGTGAACGTATTTCTCCTTGAAATAACTGTTTTCCCTCCTTTTAACTCCACCCGAACCTTTCTCATTAAACTGCTGTTTACTGGCTTAAAAGGCAAAATGTATATGTTCTTATACTGCTACCACAAGGAGGAGCACAAGAATGGTTGAGAAAGCTTGGACAAGATTGTCCCTTTGGTTTGGAGGAATAGGCAAGAAACATTTTCTGTGCAGCACAGCTGTAAATTGGTAACTGTTGGCAAGTATTCAATCTTGCATTTCCATTGAATGACGATAGTTGCTGCATAACACCAACTAACTTGGTGAGTTTCTATCATAAAAATGGCACTTCTTTGATTCTTGTGAAATATCTTGTACAGCAAGATTTTGCATCTAATCAATTAATCTTTATTTTAAATAGACACCCCAAAAGGCTATTTGCACAAAATTGAACCTAGTCCAATGAGCTTGACAAAATAAGTTGGATGGAAGAAATGTTTGTGATTTTTCACTGGTTTTATTATTTTAAATATTAAGCACTTAATCTGACAATGCTAATTTTTAAATTGCTACCGAATTTACCAGGTTGATTCCTGGAATGTTATGAAAATTTCCCCGTCAGGAGGATGGGGCAGTGCTCTCAAGCTTAAAAGAATGAGATTCAATTCTAATGATATGTTTTTAAAAGAAAAGGCTTTTCTGGTTTTGATGATGGCTGGAATTAAGCATCGACCACTCAGGATTTCTGTAGCCATAGAGTAGTGAAATCTTTGAAATTGTTCATTCACGATGGCTTTGTAGCTTCATTAACAATATATTCAAGGCAAAGATAATATATTTTTGGAGGTAAAGGAAATCAAAAGATATGGGGTTAATGCATGAAAGTGGCAATGATGTGAAAAGATCAACCTCAATCTTAATGAAATCCCATGAAACCAATGGGATCTCTCTGTCTACTGTTCTTGGTGACCTTTATCAAGATTAGGAATATATTTTTGTCTAATTCACTTCACAAATGTTGTATTGCAGTGAATGACCAATTGAAACAATATTAGTAGAGAAAAAGATACATTGCCATTTAAAATCATGGAATTATTGTTTAAGATATGAATCCCAACACTTAATTTTGTACGTGCTGTTATGTCATGGTCTGTGCACTAATTTGGAGTTTAAAAATTCCCATTATCCGTCACTTATGGAGATTCCAGATGTTGGTTGACAGACTCTTCCAATGCCAACTATTACAGCTGCATTAAGAACACACTGTTTAAAAGACAGTGCAAAATATAATTTTTAAAAATGTGTATAGTTGTCTTTAATTATGTAAAGTTCACTTTAATATGTATCTCCTATAACTTACAAAATTTAAATTCAAGCTCCATGCTTAATGTGCTCCCATCATTATTAACCTGCCATCTCCCAAGCTTACAGATAAAGCTGTAATAATACACTAAATGCTAATAAAGCTAGCCTCTTACTAGCCTGGGAAAGGGAGACACTTTGGGAGAGTTGCCACAGCGGTGAGTGTCATTGGCTAGCTCTTCCTGGGCACTGCCATTTCTTTCCAATGCAACTTCATTGAAACTAAACCACCTTTCTGCTGCTGACACCCTGAGACTCCACGCAAGTGTCCTGGTCAGACTTTCCTCGCACTGACAACCCGATTCACCTTCACACAGGTGTCCTGGTCAGGGCCTTGGTGTACTTTCCTCGCATTGACATCCTGACTCACCTCCAAGCAAGTGACAATAGTAAAAAGAATGTGCACTCATTAGTCACTTTCAGGTGACCAAAATCCCCCGACGTAAGGCTGCATATTATGCCCATATGTGGCTGTTGGGAGGCTACTAGAAAGCTCAGGAGGTGCACATGAGGTGAACTTTGTAACCCTCCTCTGGGAGGGATAATCACCAGAGCACTGAGGTCCCCCTGACACCTGAATGCAGCCGCTTGAAAGCGGCTGCTAAGGGAATGACCATCAGCTGGCGAGCACCTATCAGCCCCCCTCCCAGCTGCCCCTGCCCCCCGGTGCAGGCTGTCAGAGCTGGGGCGGCCCATGCGGGACAACCCCACACTGATCCCACTGCCCCGCTCTCTCCCCACAGCCCTGTATCAGTTCCCACACTGTGGGGCAGCCGGCACGGGCTGTCCCCACACAGATCCCATTGCCCCGTGCTCTCCCTATAGCCCTGTATCAGTCCCCACTCTGTGGGGCAGCCGGGCTGTGTGGGGACTGATACAGGGCTGTGGGGAGAGCGCGGGGTAGTGGGATCAGTGTGGGGGCAGGCCGCCTCAGCTTTGACAGCCTGTGGCGGCTGCCCCAGCTCTTATAGACAGACAGCCATCCCAACCCTGACCACCTAAATGGACAGGTGCTAGAGTGCACTCCGAGCTTTCAGCGCGGGGCAAACTTGTGCATGTCCACTGAAGTCTCAGTGCTCCCTCATGGGGTCTAGCCAGATGGTCTTTATTTATTTCCTCTTTTTGCTGGTTGTTTGCATTTCTGGTTGATTGAATTCAGAGAATGGGGATTTTATTGTAATGTTTTTAATCAAAAAGCATAGTCCATTAATTAAGCATATCTAGTGGTTTAATTTGTGTATTATAGCGACAAAATAATTAACATTTTTTAGCTTCAACGTGTGATTTTTTTTTTGGAAAAAAAGTCATGATTTGGAACATGACTTTTGCAGGAAAGTAATATAGCACACCCTTTTTGAATGAATGGATTGTAATCCCAAACTTTTCTAACATAAATCCCTTTTCCCATTGACTAACTGGTAAATTGGCAGTTCAAAGAACAGGTTCAAAATAGTGTTTTTGCCGTTCACACTGGACCAATTGCCCCATTCACATTGGCATTTTAACCCAGTAATTAACTACCAATCTACCAGTTAACATGTGTGGCGAATCTCATTTAAGCTGCCTGTCTCTCCTCTGGCAAGCCTTACTGTACTAACATTGGCTGTGCATTATCTCTACTGTTAAAGACTCTCCCCTTGGGTATAACTGTGTATGCACCCATTGTCTTTCATTATTGTACCATAAGTTTTGGCTAATAAAATCCATGAATGTTGTTTGACCGCATCGTCTTTGTCTACTTTATCAACTGGCACTACAATATGCCAGTGTGAATGCTTGCGAACCGGCATGCAGACGTCAGATTGGCTGGGAATGAACCACCTCGGGAGGGTTATCATTGCCAATTCGTTTTGAATCGGCATATTGGTTAGCCCAGTGTGAAAGGGACAGAGGGCATGCAGATTGTTACCGCTGGAGGAGAGGCACCCCTTTGCTATGGGATGCTGGGTGGTGAATGTGAAAGGGCACAGAGAACTGGATAACATCAGTCCAGTGTGAATGGCAAAAACACTGTTTTGAACCAGTTTGTTGAACTGCCTATTTACCAGTTAGCCAATGTGAAAAGAACTATGTTATCTCTGTACCCTTTCATACTCACCACCTGGCATCCCAGAGTAAAGGGGTGACATCCAGCACATCCCCGTCCCATTCACACTGGGCTAACTGGAGGCACTTTCAGGAGGCCAAAATGCCCCTATTGTACTCCATGCAGCTGTCAGGTGGCCACCTGAAAGTGGAGCACCCAGCCAGGTGGAGCACCCAGCTAGGTGGAGCCCCTACCTAACTCTCCTCCTGTAGGTATAATCTCCGGCTTCGAGAATCCCCCGTTGCACCTGAGGACCTGGTGTTCGCTCGGACGCGGCTCTCCTTGAGCTAGCACGTTAGGTGACAGAAAGGCGTCTTCTCCGCGGCCACCTGAACGTCCCAGCTGCACTCCCTCAGCTGTGTGTGCTGGCGCATTATCTGCGTCCGAGCACTTGAAAGCATCTTGATATGCTGATTCAAAACAAATCGGTGATGCACCTTCCCTAGTCGGTTCATCCCTGGGGTGATCTGATGCCTGCGTGCCAGTTCGCAAGTGTTCACATAGGCATGTTAACCGATAGATTGGTGGTAAATTACTGGGTAAAAAGTGCCAATGTGAATGGGGCATTTAGGTGGTGTATTAACATTGGATAATTTGTGAAGCAATCTGTACTCAGTTTTACACATACATTTATTGCATTTTTAATGAATCTGGGGCTACTTTTCACTTTCCCTATATGGGAATGTGTTACAGTATATTGAAAATTGGGCAAGATTTCTAAATGGACTGCTGCTTTCCTCTGATAGATTAATTCTTAAAGTAAATGCACAATTCAGCAAGCATAATATATGTGTATCTAGTAGTATGTGATATTAATGTTTGTAGAAGAAAAAATATTTAGCTGAATACATTTTTAATGGTAACTGGAAAGTAAGAAAAGGGTGATAGACCTGTGCTTAGAGTTGAGTTAGATTAAGGTGATGGGCTTTTTCTAAATGACTGAATCCTTCGATTATACAAAGTAATGCTCAGTTGTTGACATCTGAATTATTGCAAGGATGCAGGTGTGACAATGAAGTTAGAAGCTTTCCACTGAACTTTATAGCTTTTAAAATTAAGACTATTTACAGTGTTTTAAGTTTTCACTAATTATAGACTCTGGATTTTGTGGGCCATTATTGTAATGTTTAAAATGTCATGTCATTTTTTTATCCTTTACTAAAGGAGATGACTATATAAGTGGTTTATTAAACAAATTCTGGATTATCTTAATTATTTAAGTTAAAATTAAAAATACTTCTCTGTTACAGATTTTTTAAAAAACATTTACAGGCATATTCTCTCAGACAGATGCTTATTTCTTGTACTGTTACAATATGTGGTATATTAAACTTCATTTTTATTTCAGGCTGGTCGAAAAGAAAGGGGTGATGCGCTGAATGCTGCAATTGATAAAATGACCAAAAAGACAAGGGATTTGCGCAGACAGGTACAGTAAACTTGAGAATTTGCAATTAAAAAGGACCTTCTCCACATTTAAATGGATGCATCATAAATCCTTATTAAAATTAAGTGCTTTTTAAAGTTAGTGCACACAGTTTGAAATTCCTTTAAATTAATTTGCCATTTAAATCTTAGATTCTGGTGTTATCAAAATCTATTCTGAAATTTGTAAATATGCTTGATGGGGCCCCAATTTCTAACCCCCTTTTTTCTGATTTGGGACTATTTTATTGTGTTTAAACCCGGGCAGCTTGTGATTTTGGGCATCCTCACTATCTCATGCAAATTGTGGTCTTGAGACAGAATGGTAATATATATACCAGAGCATTTTCTAAATCTGAGATAGCTCATTTCTTTTGTGGATATAAAATAAAGCTATCTGAAGGTTTCTTTCTTAGTGTTAATCAAAATTTAAAGAGTAGTGTTAAAGGCTTTAATGTCTCAGTGTTTAAATGCAATTTTAAGAACTGTAATTTAGATAATCCAGCATTTAAAATGGTCACATCTCTTAATTTTAAATTAAGATCTCAAAGTACATGTAATTAAGTACATACATCTTGCTTTTCTTGCGTAATTTTTTCAAAGGCTGGAGTATTGAACATGCTTACAAAAATTAAAATTGTGCTTTTAATTGTTTTCTCTCAAATAACAATGTCATATATATAGTTTTCAGTTAAATTTTCTATTCAACATAAAAGCTGCTCAAACAAAAATTGAGTTTGTATCGAGATCCCTTTTAACTTTTTTTTAAATTACATAATGTTGAAGCATAACTAAATTATAGAACTTGCTTTTATAACTTGACAATTCAATTGTTTTGATTATTGAATTGAAAATTTGACTCTGAACCAGGCATCAGAACCAAGGATAGTTCAATCAAAGAAGAAAAATGCAAAATGGCACAGATATCTGGATTGAAGAAATGGAAATCAGTCTGATTGTTACAAAAGTCTTGTGAGAAATAACTTCAACATGGTTTCCAATAAACATAGGAACTATCTACAAATTTTCTGGACACAATTTTCTCTAAACCAGCAATAATTTGGTAGCCTAATTGAATATGTGCAAAATGGTGACATTTTGCAGCTCATCTAAAATTAAAGTCAAGGTGTACAAACCATCAGGCTTTGGGACTTTTCTACATCCTGCCTGATTTAACTTTAAGCAGCGTCACTCAGAACATTCACATTTGTGATACCTTTTCTCCTCATTCTCAGATTTAATACAATCCATCTTTATTTGACTCACAATCTGAAAGGAACCCATTTCGATTGGTATTGCAGAGTTTAAACTAGACATCCAGTTGTGATATTCAAACAATTTGGTTTGTTGTGTAATCTGATATCTCTCTTCATAACTGTAAAACTACTGCAATATCATTTTTAAAAATCTGCTTCTGTAATACACTTCAGGGGAGTAAAATTGCCTTTATCCATTCTGGGCTCAATGTGAGTTCAGGGGTGTAGCAATGTTGACTCTTAAGTCTCTGCATTTGACCCAACAAATAATAGGTTGTACTTCAACCACTGTGTTAATGGAGTAAAAACAAAGCTAACATCTATCTCTTCAAACAGTTGATTTGAACCAAGAATAGTTTGAAAAGCCTTCTAAATAATAGACTAGTGGAGCAACAGATTATAATTGTACTTTCAAAATCCTGTCATGCAATCAGACTTTCCAGTTTGCAATCCCTGGGTGTATTTTACCTCTTCCCCTTCACCCTCTCCTCCTACCCCATTTCTGTCCCGTTCTTCCCCCCCCCCCCCCCCCCCACCCCCCCACCAACCACTACCAATCAGGCTAGCTATCATACTCGATTATCCTAGTGGAAGAGAGTTGGCATGAAAGCTATTGACATCAAATTCAGACTCCATGATGCCTTATGGCATTGCATCAAACGTCGACAAGGAAACCACATACTGCTTGCTATCCAGCAGCACTTCAAACTGACAAATCAAAACTCCCTCACTTTGAACAGCTTTTGCCAACCCCATCTCCAAGAGTAGAAAAGGTAGAAAGTGTATTCTAGATGAGGGAATTCAAAGTTCATCATCACCAACTGATCGGGCTCAGTTCTGAAGATAGGATTTATGATAAGTGGGGAGCAAATTAGCACAAGAAAAATGTTTCATTCTTGCTAATGTAATTATTGCAGGTGCATCAGTCTAAGAAAGCATTGGTGAGAGTAAAGTTTCATTAACACATTGAGGATATGCTTCTTCCTGTGTGGTACTGTCATTGTGGTCAATTGGATAGAGTCAAAGCAAATCTGGCAGGTCAAACTGCATACAGAAAGTGCTGTGCCACCAGCTACAGAATTAAATTCCTTCACATTTGCGATCTCATGGCCCAGAATGTACCTTGTTCTGATCCAATGGTTTTCAAACTTTTTTTCCACTCACATACCAGCTTAAGTACCATATTTTACAAACCAGGCCACCCCCACATGTTATATGTGTGTGCACACTATATGAGAATTTTTTTACCTGTTGAAAGTGCGCACAATTAATAGCGGCCGTGGGAAAGTCAAAGCAGCAATTTATAGCTGGCGTGGGAATATAATAGCAGCAATGAAATAACTTGCGCAATTTATAGTGGCCTTAGGAAAGATGTAATTTATAGCAAGCGTGCGAATGTTACAGCCAGCTTGAGAATGTAATAGCGTAAATGAAAGAACGTGCACAATTTAAAGCGGGTATGGGAAATTTTGATCTTGGAAATATCTCTTTGCACCTTATCAATGTTAATTGCTCAGACCCATCTCTGATGGAGGTGATCAACATATCAAGTGCTTCTGATTTGAGACATCAGAGTTGAGCAAGATTTTAATTCTAAAGTCTGTCTTTGATCTATTTAATTGATTCCTCTACAAAGCTTTTTTTAAATATTTTTACAATTTTAAATGGTATGACATGTTACAATATATTGATATAAAACATTATTGACATGTTATAATCTTCTTTCTTCTTTGGCTTGGCTTCGCGGATGAAGATTTATGGAGGGGGTAAAAGTCCACGTCAGCTGCAGGCTCGTTTGTGGCTGACAAGTCCGATGCGGGACAGGCAGACACGGATTGCAGCGGCTGCAGGGGAAAATTGGTTGGTTGGGGTTGGGTGTTGGGATTTTCCTCCTTTGCCTTTTGTCAGTGAGGTAGGCTCTGCGGTCTTCTTCAAAGGAGGTTGCTGCCCGCCAAACTGTGAGGCGCCAAGATGCACGGTTTGAGGCGATATCAGCCCACTGGCGGTGGTCAATGTGGCAGGCACCAAGAGATTTCTTTAGGCAGTCCTTGTACCTTTTCTTTGGTGCACCTCTGTCACGGTGGCCAGTGGAGAGCTCGCCATATAACACGATCTTGGGAAGGCGATGGTCCTCCATTCTGGAGACGTGACCCATCCAGCGCAGCTGGATCTTCAGCAGCGTGGACTCGATGCTGTCGACCTCTGCCATCTCGAGTACTTCGACGTTAGGGATGAAAGCGCTCCAATGGATGTTGAGGATGGAGCGGAGACAACGCTGGTGGAAGCGTTCTAGGAGCCGTAGGTGATGCCGGTAGAGGACCCATGATTTGGAGCCGAACAGGAGTGTGGGTATGACAACGGCTCTGTATACGCTTATCTTTGTGAGGTTTTTCAGTTGGTTGTTTTTCCAGACTCTTTTGTGTAGTCTTCCAAAGGCACTATTTGCCTTGGCGAGTCTGTTGTCTATCTCATTGTTGATCCTTGCATCTGATGAAATGGTGCAGCCGAGATAGGTAAACTGGTTGACCGTTTTGAGTTTTGTGTGCCCGATGGAGATGTGGGGGGGCTGGTAGTCATGGTGGGGAGCTGGCTGATGGAGGACCTCAGTTTTCTTCAGGCTGACTTCCAGGCCAAACATTTTGGCAGTTTCCGCAAAGCAGGACGTTAAGCGCTGAAGAGCTGGCTCTGAATGGGCAACTAAAGTGGCATCGTCTGCAAAGAGTAGTTCACGGACAAGTTTCTCTTGTGTCTTGGTGTGAGCTTGCAGGCGCCTCAGATTGAAGAGACTGCCATCCATGCGGTACCGGATGTAAACAGCGTCTTCATTGTTGGGGTCTTTCATGGCTTGGTTCAGCATCATGCTGAAGAAGATTGAAAAGAGGGTTGGTGCGAGAACACAGCCTTGCTTCATGCCATTGTTAATGGAGAAGGGTTCAGAGAGCTCATTGCTGTATCTGACCCGACCTTGTTGGTTTTCGTGCAGTTGGATAATCATGTTGAGGAACTTTGGGGGACATCCGATGCGCTCTAGTATTTGCCAAAGCCCTTTCCTGCTCACGGTGTCGAAGGCTTTGGTGAGGTCAACAAAGGTGATGTAGAGTCCTTTGTTTTGTTCTCTGCACTTTTCTTGGAGCTGTCTGAGGGCAAAGACCATGTCAGTAGTTCCTCTGTTTGCGCGAAAGCCGCACTGTGATTCTGGGAGAATATTCTCGGCGACACTAGGTATTATTCTATTTAGTAGAATCCTAGCGAAGATTTTGCCTGCAATGGAGAGCAATGTGATTCCCCTGTAGTTTGAGCAGTCTAGCAACGTGATTCATATATTGATATAAAACATTATTGACATGTTATAATATATTGATACAAAACATATGATTAAATAAACCCCCTACCCCAAATTCCCTCCTCCACCCCACTAACACCCTCCTACCTCCCCTACCCACCTACAAAGAGAAAGAAAGAAGGAGATCATCACTAAAAACAAACATCATCAACTTTTTAGCTGTGGAAACTGAGACATCCACTGGAGCAGATTGGGAGATCAAATTTTAATACCAAGAATTTTTAAATATGCGCTCCATACTTTTACAAAAAAAGATATTTATCCCTCAAAATCTACGTTCTTTTCTAAAGGAATACAAGATTTCATTTCAATATGTCAGCTTTGCATTCCTCAAGCCAAATCTGATTTCCATGTAATAGCCAAACATTTTTTAAGAAACATTTTTTAGAAATATTGCTAAAGTTTTGGCTAATAGAGTAAATGAATATTTACCTGAGTTGGTCCATTTAGATCACTCTGGATTTATTAAAGAAAAGCTATTCTGCTGACATTGTAGCTAAATGAATTAACTTAATACATCGTTCTCAGACAATTAGATCTGGCATTAGTTTTGTCATTAGATTTAGAAAAGGCTTTTGATAGATTAGAATGGAATTATTTATTTAATGTTTTACAATAATTTCAATTTGGGTCAAATATATTAATTGGATTAAAGCTTTATATAGGAATCCTATGACCAAAGTAGTTACTAATGAATAACTTTCTTCTTTTCCATTAACACAATCGGCTAGGCAAGGTTGTCCTTTATCTCCTGTTTTGTTTGTTTTAGCAATTGAATCAATAAGACAAGATGTTGATATTAAAGGAATTAAAGTGAATGAAGAGGAATATAAAATTAGTTTGTTTGTGGATGATGTATTAATTTTTATTCTTCAAAGCTTGTTAATGTATTGCAGTAGGATATCATCTATATAATGGGTGATTGACATATCTGGGGGGAGTTGATTAGGTGTTAATTGTGGGAGATTAACTGTAGCAGATACTGGTATGTGCTTTGTCTCATGCAAATGGATTTTGTTACTTGGAATTTAGAATACTACACCTGCACATCATACAAAAATATTTTTACACCATTTTGTGCACGTTATATGAGTGGAAAAAAACAGTAAACAGAAATCCTTAATGTCATAGATGCTCTGTGATTAGTAAGGGATTACTTAAGGTGGTATGTAAGTGAGGAAAAAAAGGTTGAGCATCCAAGACCTTGAGTTAATCAATCCCATAACCAGCAGATAATCAAACTGGCAAAAGGAAAGGAGACCAAGCAACATCCCAATTGCAGCATCGAATATTGCCATTTCACAGCTGGCATCTGACTTTTTTCAGTTGCCCAGGAGGTTTCTGCCCATCAAATAGGGACAAATGCTATCATCTTGTTGTATTGACCCAATAAATGAACCAAAAAGGAAGGTCCATAAAGATGGCATTTTACCAGGTGTGATATCAAGAAACCTTGAAGGAGAAAACATTCTACAAGTGGAAGTCTTGCCTTGCACAAGGAAAACTAAAGTTAAAGGTATCCCAGTCTCTGCACATCATATAAGAGTTCTGTGTATCTGTCTCCCAGAGCCAACCATCTTTGGTGATGCTTCAATTACCACCTTTCCACTAAAAATCAGAATAAGTATGATCATTGATGGGTCAGTTCCATTGACAAGATCCCTCTAAACCCCATTCCATTACATAGCAAGACTTGGATGACATTTGAGGATTGGCTGATGAGTGGCTACCATTCATTTAATATACCACTGACTTCCCTCGATTGCTCTAATAGGACTGACTCTTCCAGCACATTATTTAATTTACCAGTCCACTTTCTTAAAAGATTCCAGCATTTTTGCAATAATTGTATTTGGCAACTTGTTCCTTGTTTTATTTCCTTTCATTTCTTAAGATTAAAATGTTACTACAGAATAGCTGATGAAGGATTAAGTCTGGAGCAGACACACAGAGGGCATGCATATTATATCAAGTTGAACCATTTGAAGTGTTTTCTGCAGTAAAATAGTAATTTAGTCACTAATAATAAAATGTATCTTTTGTGCTTCAATTATCCCAGTCATTAAGGCCCAGCAATAATTATCATCCATAAGGAAGACCACAGCTAATTTATTATGTTGAGGATATTTAGCCATAAGCAATAACATTTAGGTGTTTTTTTTCATTCATTTACCAATTACTCTGGGGAGCATTGAAATAATTACTGATTTGGCTTTGTTTATCAAGTGTTTATGAAATTATCTTTTTGAAAGATAGAAGAATCATGATGGTAAATGAGATTGCAGTTTCCTGCTAACAATAGATTGAAAGAACTTGTAATCATACAATATCCTTTTGTCATCTAATCTTCAATGCTCCTAATGTGCATCTCCACATTCTCTTGGGGCAGAGATCCTTGCTATTCCTCTCAGTTACCAATTTAAACCTGACAAAATTGCTTTGTTAGGCATGATTTGCCATTCCCTCATTCTTAAATCTTCCATTTCCTGCTTTCATATTCTTGACTGTGCTTTGACTTTTCAAATGCTTATGAAAGATCATGAACTTTTTGATTGGTCAATTTTGTGTTGTCTCATTCAAATGTGGAACATTTTTCCCCATCATTTAAAAAAAAATTGTCCTTTGTTCTTTGTCATTTTTCTGTTCTAGGATTTGGATGACATGTAACGGAAAAAATTATCAACTACTTTTTAGTGTTGATATTTGTTTGAAGATCTACTTTAAATAGCTGTTGCAATTGCATTCCAAAATCTTTCCTAATGATCTATGGTACCTTAATTTCCTATTGTTATTATTCCTTTCAGTTCTTTGGCTCTATTTGTAATACCATATTTTCCATATTAAACATCCATTTTAAATGTAACCTCTAGCTGTGTTTAGCTCCATATCAAGGACATTTGCCTTGGATTGAAGATAAATCACAGTGTATTGTGCTGATCAAAGCAAAAAAAAGAAGCAGACACTGTAAAGCAAAATAAAACTAATATTATAGTGAATATACATTTCATTGTGTTTACTTGGTCTTCCATGTTGCTACAGTGATCATTTCTCTTATTGCTGATGTGCACTGCGGAAGGTCCACGCGTATATTGAGTTTGCTTTTTGTTTTCTACTGAATTGTGGCAGGAAGTCATTGAATTCTCACTCTCTTAGGATACACAATAGATGCACTGTGGCAAGAATAAAGGCAAGCTCAACTTGATTAAATTTCTGGCCAAAACCAATGAGGAAATTTTCCTGGTCGTCTATGATCATAGAGAACATCTTTTTAAAACTGCTCAAAAAAAAAGCTTGCGCAATAAAATATTGGGAGCTGAGGAAGCTGAATCTGGAAAGCTATTCTGGCATGCAATGCATTTTCTAATCAGATTTTGTAATTCTGGAAGAGAATGATAGAGTCAAACAAGTAACTCTTTATGGGCATCGTTTGGTCTTGAAGGTTGAAAAGTATAAATGCAATATTCAATCTGATTATAAATGGATATAGCTGCACAATTCTGATATGCCTAGTTAAAGTTCAATGTAATGCATGCTGATTGAAAGCTATGTATTGCAGCATTTAAATTGTTCAGGCATAAACTTTGATTATAATTATTTTTAACAGCTTAGGAAAGCTGTCATGGATCATGTATCAGACTCTTTCTTGGAGACCAACGTACCTCTTCTAGTTTTGATTGAAGCAGCCAAGAATGGCAATGAAAAGGAAGTGAAAGAATACGCCCAAGTATTCCGTGACCATGCCAGCAAATTGGTTGAGGTAAGTACACATTTCATTCTTGCTAAATCAAACATCAATTTCTGTTGAACAGCAATCACATTTTCATTAAAACTCTGATTATTGGTGTATAGACTGGCTGGGAAAAATAAGAAATTGAATAATGGTAAAAATATTTTTTTTGTTGCTGTTCTTTTATCCATATGGAAGTGAATCTTGTCAATCAGTCACTGAGGTAGGGTGAGGGAGGCAAGACTAAACGTTTTGAATCTATCATTAGAACTGGCTCATCGTTTCTAATAAAAGATCCGTAACTGAAGCAACTGTTTGTGTGTATTACCAGATCCGATAGAATTTTCAATATTTGCTGCTTTTATTTTAAATTTCTAGACACCCCTTTCATCTTGCAGGGTTATATTCCTGATTGTGTTCACCAGTTCTTGGTACTTAAAATTCACTTTGTATTTGTACAGAATTGATCACTAAACTGGGACTTGTCTTTAATGCCATGGAACATTGTTAATTTTTTTTCTATTGTAGGTTGCCAACCTTGCATGCTCCATTTCCAACAATGAAGAAGGTGTGAAACTTGTTCGCATGGCAGCCACTCAGCTTGAAGGCCTTTGCCCACAGGTTTGGCAAGATACTTTGTTCATTCTTAAATTTAATCAGAATTGGTTTTTTTGTTTATATAATGCTTTCTATGAAATAAAAATGATAAAAGGGACTTTTTTTTTAATAAGTAGAATTTGTATGTATTTAAATAAGTTGACTTCACAATGCCATCTTTTATAATTTTTTCATTTTTCAGTTACAGTTAATTTTCAACAACTGGAGCGTAACACTTGCAGAAGATTAAATACCAGTAGCTTTGTTTATTAGTCGCTGCTAAATCACTAATGTTGGTCTTGTCATTTAAGTGACAATTTTATTATTATTTTCTCAACGTGTATGAATTAGCAAATAAATTACCTTTACGCTCAAAAATGATTATTTTCAAATAATGCAAATTTATTTGCATTGCCTTCTAGGTCATAAATGCTGCCCTGGCACTAGCAGCTAAACCTCAGAGTAAGGTAGCTCAGGACAATATGGATCTCTTCAAAGAATTATGGGAGAAACAAGTGCGTGTGCTGACAGATGCTGTGGATGACATTACCTCCATTGATGACTTCTTGTGCATTTCAGGTATTTCTGTTATAAGAAAACAAGTCAGTACATTTGTATAATGTCCTATCCTACTCCAAATAAACTTGCACTTAATCTGTACACAATATATTATTCCATTTGCACTGTTTTTCAATCAGTTTGGATAGACTGGATATATTTATTTGTAACCATGCTAGAAATTTAACCCACAGGCCAATAGGCACTTGCCATTTTTCTATTTGCCTGACATCAATTCTTTACATATCAAATTCTCTGTTGCTAGATCATTGTGCAATACAATTTTAATGTTAGCCAACCAGCTATTTGCTCGTTAAACTTTATTAATACACAATGTGTATTTGTTTAAATGGTTTTTGTACCTGGTAAGGTTTTGCACCAGCATCAATATAGGTCTTCTCCGTTAACGAACAGGTTTGGTTCTTATGGACATCCATAAGTTGAATTTGTCTGCAAATTACTCAGTATGTAATCGTACTTGCACAGTAATGTAAAGAATAGCATCAGAAGAACAAAACCAATCCGAGAACAATTGCTAAAAGTGGAGAGAAAGAGAGAGAGAAACTAATTCTAGCTTTCATAGGAAAAAAATACAAATGTTTGTATGTAGGATGTTTGAATTTAATAACGTGAGACTTGATTTGTATGTAGGGGTGATCCTAAGTGGGTTGCTTGAAACCCAGTGATAGCTGTTTAAATATTCTAAATGCTGAAGGTTTAAATGTTTTATTGAAGCATACTCCTTGTATTTCTTTTAAACCAAATATCGCTATATTTCATTGGCAAATATCCATTTCAGGCCAAATTTAAAAGAATGTTCTTCGCATCCTCTGTCTAAAATTTAAAATTTTTCTGAAATCTGTTTTAAGGTCTATTCTTATTTTATTTCTCCGAAGGAATTTGATTTTTCACTCTTCTCCCAAAAGTGGAGCATGTTGACTTGAATCTATTAGTTATTGTGTAACCATGTTATTACTGAAAATAACCTGGGTTCTGGTTCTGAGGTTTCTGGTTGGAGAAGTGGAAGTTGATTGATTATTGCAGAGCCCACTAACATCTTTTGAAGCATTACGCTTCCCACCTCAAAATGTGTGCAATATGTATGTACATATTGTACATAATAGTACATGTCAGTACTATTTGAAACAGGATTTTTTTTTATTTAAAAAGATCTTACTATTCACTTATTTTCAATTGGTCAAAGCATAGTTAACCCTTTAATCAGCACGTCAGCTTTGTCATTCTTCATGACTCTAAATGAGCAATTGTGCTTCAGGAAAAGAAATTCATTGGTTTTCTTTCCAATTTAAAATGTTAGCATTCTCATTACTTTCTTGTTTTTAAAATGTCCTCTTTTTAATTTCTGCAAAGTTTGTGAAGAGTCTTAAACCCTACAATTTCATGCTGATTGATAGATTTGACATTAGATTTGTATACCGTATTTTCACTCATTTAATGCACATGCACACATATATCGCGCCGATGTAGTCTGACTGACAAAAGCAGTTTTCCTTTCAATGGGACATGAGACAAAGCACATACCAATATCTGCCACAGTTAATCTCCCGTAATTAACACCCAAGCAACTTCCCCCAGAGATGTTAATTGACCATTATTCCAATGATATCCTACTGAAATACATTAACAAGCTTTGGAGAGGAATCAATTAAATGGATGAAGGACAGACTTCAGAGTTGAGCAGGGTTTTAATTCTAATGTTGTCTCAATTCAGAAGCACTTGATATGTTAATCTCCTCCCTCAGGGATGGGTCTGGGCAATTAACACTGATAGTGTGGAGTGCCCTAGTCAGAATATCCTGTTTATAGAAATACCATGGCATTTAGTACAAAGAGATATTCCCAAGATCAAAATTTCCCATGGCCGCTATAAATTGTGCACGTTCTTTCATTGCCTCCATTACATTCTCATGCTGGCTAGCTTGCTCTAAATTGTCTTTTCCGCGGCTGCTATAAATTGTGTGTTCTTTTATTGCCACAATTATATTCTCATGCTTGCTATAACATTCCCACACCTGTAATAAATTGCTGGTTCTACATTCCCACACCCTAATAATTAATTCTAGCATTAAGAAGCTTCTGAAGGATTGAACTTAAGTGCACTACAAAATTATGTATTCCAGATTGTGAACTTGAATTGATAAACAGTATTCCAATGAGAGAAGGATTGAGCTGAGGGAACATTAAAAGCCATTGACGTGAAGAGATTTGAATGTATTTTACTCCCATTATTAATCCAAATATACTTTCCTTTAAACAGAGAATCACATCCTCGAAGATGTAAATAAATGTGTTATTGCATTGCAAGAGAAAGATGTAGATGGATTAGACCGTACAGCTGGTGCAATTCGAGGCCGTGCTGCAAGAGTTGTACATGTAGTCACTTCAGAAATGGACAACTATGAACCTGGAGTTTATACTGAAAAAGTTCTGGAAGCAACCAAACTGTTGTCTAATACTGGTAATGCTCCATCATTTTGAATGGTTCCTTCCCCATACATGCATAGCATACCTTAATGTGTTGTGAACCAAACCAATGCTAAATATTCATGGTAAAACCACAATTCTGTAAAAAATCAGCTGATTAAACTACTTTATATAGCAAAGATAAAGATGTATAACCAACATTTCAAGCTTGAGCCCTTCATCAAGGTATATCTTGATATACGGGTACACAATCCTTTATCCGGAGATCTAAAATCTGGAAAGCTCCAAAATCTGGTAAGTGGGGAGAGAGACGGAAGTGCAAGTTGGGAGGGGGGGGCGAGGGCGGGAGACTGGCAGTGCGAGTCGGGCGGGCGGAGGCAGTGGCGCGAGTCGGGCAGGCGGGAGACCAGCGGCGCGAGTCAGGAAGGCGGGAGACCGGCGCCGTGAGTCGGGCAGGCGGGAGACCGGCGCCGCGAGTCGGGCAGGCGGGAGACCGGCGGCGCGAGTCGGGCAGGCGGGAGACCGGCGGCGCGAGTCGGGCGGGCGGGAGACCGGCGGCGCGAGTTGGGCGGGCGGGAGGCCGGCGGCATGAGTCGGGCGGGGGTGGGGGTGGATACGGCAGCACCATTCAGGTAGGCTTAAATCTGTCTTTCCGAAATTTGGAACATAAAGTCCCCCAAGGGTTCCGAATAAAGGATTGTGTACTTGTACCTTCATATACCAGTGGAGCTGAGTCAGTTCATGGCCTGATCAGTTATAATCTTGTTAACAGTAGAACAGGCTTGACAAGGCCAAATGGCCCACTCCTGCTTGGGTTTTTTTTTTAATGCTCTTGCACATAAACAGGTTACTTCGTATTCAGTCAATTCACTTCTCTGGACAGCTGGCTATTTGTCATAGAGATTTAGGCCAAAGTTTCGGGTCAACATTGTAAAATTGAACATTAGGGGAGATGGGGCATGTTGTTGAAGCCTGCATCTCCAGATCTATCATTTTTTTTTATGTCAATGCCAGTATGCTAGCTCACAATGACACTTTTGCATGCGACAGCCATCTAGATCGACAGAATGTCAATTAAATATTTATTGTTCGGAGTGGGGGGGAAAGCAAGGGAATAGTTACTCAGTTCTTAGTCACCTTAGATCATTATGATTACAATATAAATTACCTAGCTAATGCTATGACTTCTGAGCTTTCAAGACCAATGACAAATGAGGTAAATATAATATGATCTGATTTCTTGAAATATGCCGTTGTATTCCATTGTGCAGGATATAAATCCTGTATATAGGGGTCCTCATCCACATAAATGAAAGCTTACCAGACAAATATCGTGAAAGTGTAGAAATATGATTTGCTGCTTGGCCATTAGGTGGGATTCTTTGTAGCATACATTGTTTCTTCAAAAGCAAAAAGAATGAATGATAAGTCTATAGGCTGTTGTTAGAATAAAATTTAGCATTTTGGACCTTTGATTCAGAGATGGGTATTGCAATCTACCATGCTGAAAAAAAATCAAGTTCAAATAAGTAAACCAGGAAATAAAAGTTGATCTCTGTTGCAAGATCCTTGAAATTACCACATGAAACCAGCTCAGCTTTTATAATACTAATTTCCTTCAGGGATTAAAATTTACCATTTTTTGGTCTAGTCCTTTGGACTCTAGATGTTGTTGATTCTTGATGAAATAATAATTTTAGCTCTCTCAGCAGTGTCTATATTCTATGAATGTATCATGTAAAAACAAAAATGTTTCAATTACTACTGAATATAAATCTGTGTAGTTGTCTTAATCTGTTGTGTGGCTTTGTGCTGTATTACTCTGCAGAGTGGTAGGCCTATCTTATTGGACTGAAGGGATGTAATTAGTGGAGTTCCCAAAAAATGGGTTTTTGGCCTTCACCAGTTGACAATTTATACTAATCACCTGGAACAAAATGTAAGATTTCCAAGTTCGCTGATGACACAGAAATGATTCTGCAATAGGATATTGAGTAATTGTGCAAAACCTTGCAAATAGTATGAGGTACTTTAATTAATCAGGGCATTCAATACAAATGTAGAGAGATTATGGTCCACTGTTTTTAAAAAAAAAAAAATAATAATAATTTCAAGTTTCCTGTATGGAATAAAAAGAGGTTTGTATAATGGACTTGTCCTGTAGACCAATATTTGATTATTTACAGTTCTTTTAAAAACTGACGTTGTTTAGTGAAGTCAAATGGTAATCAATCCTTTTCAAAGATGGGTCAGTAATTCTGAAAACTCTGAAAATGACTAACATATTAAATTGTAGAAATCCATTCATTTTCCCAATCCAGTTATGCCACGATTTACTGAGCAAGTGGAAGCTGCTGTCGAAGCACTCAGTGCTAATCCTGCTCAACAGCTGGATGAAAATGAGTTCATTGATGCATCACGCCTGGTCTATGATGGTATTCGTGATATTAGGAAAGCTGTATTAATGATTAGAGTGAGTATATTTTGCCAACCCATGGGAAACTGCGGAATATACTATTTGAAGTATTGTGTGACTACCTGAATTAAAATTTCATGGATACCACACAGGTAATTACTTGACATAATTGGTTATTGTTTACAAACTCAATTGCTGAGAGATTATCATACAACATTCCTGACCTTTGTCTTGGATTAAAAATTGCTAATCCAGCTGGTTGTATGCCACTGTTTTGTGATTTTTATAGCATGTCTAATTGAGTGCTCTATCAATTTTTAATCAGAAGAGGTTGTTTGAAAACAAAATCAATTATCACTGTCAGTTTTTCAAGTATTAATGTTTTAAGTTTGTGTATATAAAGTTCTCAGTTCACTTCCATTTATTTTCTCAAACTAGTAAAGAATGTTACCCAGGGAGTTCTCATTGATATTTTTATCCACAACAGAGTGTGGTCAATGAAAAGATTTGACAGTATTTGGACATGGTTGCCAATACTGAAACTGCAACCAGTGGAAATGTAAGGCATAGCATTGTTGCTCTGGGTGATTATCACCACAGAGGTGAAGTGATGTGTACACTTGCCTTCTAGTAGCTGACATGTTTAAGAATGTTCACTGGACCAATTAATGAGATTTGTGGAACTAATATGCTTTAATTTTGCTGCCAAATTGCCCCCATCTCCAACAAAGTAATATGTTACAATTAGATCTAACCAAATATAGAGGTTAGTGGTTAAAATTAAAACACAATTTATAATTACACATTAAGGGTGACGTACTATAGGTATAAATCAAAGATAGAAGAAAATCAGTTTTGGGTTTTTACATCAGGAATAATTAACTATTTGGGTAAAAGTGGATCTTTGTCGAAATTGATTGCTTTCTCAGTATTCACATTACATTCAGTGTTTTAAAACCTCAAAGAAACTATTTTTATAATTGAGCGATAATCTGGTCAAATTTGATTTAATACAGTTCAAAATATATTACAAGATATGAGCACTTCTAATCAGGCATGTGACCTGTGAGTAGATTCCTTTTTAAAATTAAGGAACATTGAAGTGAGGTGTAATTATAAGTGAGTTCCCTTATTTTGAAGATTATTCACAATCATACCTATTCTTGTTCTGGAGGCTAGAAATTTTAGTTCAATCTGTGCAAGTGTTTGAATAGCTGCCAACAAGCCCAATCAGTGGAAAGTAGTCAAGTGATTAATTCATCTGGGGGCAGAGCTTGCATAAAGCAGGATTTTGGATAATTGCCTTTTGTGTTTGGATGATAATGTATATCTAGCAATTGATGCTACATTGAGAATAGGTAATCCACTGTCTTTCTTCATATGTTTACTTGTCATCAGGAATTATACAATTAGTGAATACTTAATTGGACTGTTCCAGCATGTTAAATAGCAGTAATTATTTCTGAGCTTGTGACCATTCTTGATATTGAAAACTTCCAACTTCCAAAATAGTGCAATTATCATGACCTTTTAAGCTGTGCAATTTAAAATTTTCCAAAAACAAGTTCACAAAAATTTTAATGTTCACACTTAAGTCATTTTCTGCTTTTCTAATATCATGTCAACATATTAAAATGGCTTTCTTAATAACACCACCTCTGGCACCTCTACCAGACTCCTGAAGAATTGGATGACTCAGACTTTGAAACTGAAGACTTTGATGTACAAAGTCGAACCAGTGTCCAGACACAGGAAGATCAGCTTATTAATGGACAAAGTGCAAGGGTAAGAAGTTGCATGTTATTCAGCAGGTCTATTAACCTTGTAGCAGGTTGATGCACTTTACACAAGTTTTTGTTGTACATAACTGCTTTTAAATACTAAAACCTTGGTTGCTGGCATGAAATGTGGTTTATAGGGAACAACTGACAGCTGAACCCATTAATTAATTGTGGGCCTAAAATAAGATAACTATGGAATTCAGTTATTAAACTGCTGCATAACTAATTAAGGATAGACTATTCAAATCATATCAACCAATGTTTGTAATTTAACATTTTGTCGTATTGAAAGACTATATTTTGGAAAATATTTTATATTTGTACTTTAAGAGGGAAGGGCACTTGCGTGATTTTCCTCAAAATAGCTATGGAAAATATAAATGAGAATTTGTTTTGAATTCAGCCGAGGCAGACTGAACGTAGATGACAGCTGTTTGGATCTGAAGAATGAGTTTGGGCAGTTTTAGTACAGTTCCCTATGGACAGTTCATCAGTGCTCAGCTGCTCTGATTTTTGGCACAGTCTACTGCTATTGGAAAATGGGTGTTTTGAAGTCGATGGGAAAGGGAAAGGGAAATGGAAATGTTATGTGCCGTGTTTCTGAAGCTGGGATTAAGGCATCTAATCCAAATAAGGGAAGCACTGTAGAGCATCAGCAAGACCAATGTTTTATAGTACAGAGCTGATTTGAAAAGTAGTTTTGTTCATTTTATGGATTTCCGCTTGTATTGTTTATTGTGTTGATTTCTATCAGTCTTTTAAGTAAATGTTGTTTAATTTTTGCCTCAATATTTCACACAGGTCATCAGTAAAATATCGATGTTTGGAAAAATTATTTTTTAAAAAATAGCTCCGTATGCCAGCACTCTGCATGTGTTTGCAGGACATGTATTAACATCTGCAGAATCTAGAAGAATACAGGCTGACAACTTTTGGTGTTTGCAAAATTGAATCATTTACAAAGGGAGTAAAAAAAAAAATTAACTTTTATATTCAGTACAGCAACAAATAAAATAAAAAGCAAGTTAGCTGCAGCAAATGAAAATATTGCATGAATATGCAGAGATGTCCATAATGTTGTTGTAATGAAAGTATTACATCCAGGATATGCACTTAGTGAATGTCTCGAGATCTCTGGCTATTGTACACTTTTTTTAAAATCTAAAATCATTTTACAGCAGGTAAAGAGTGATTTTTCTGACAAGAGTGCCAGTAGGTACACCAGGATATCGCCTGGATTAGAGGATGTTCATTATGCCCTTGCTTTCCCTGGGTGGATGCTAAGCGGTGACCAGGTGGAGATAGGGGGAAAAAAGAAAAAAGGATTAAGAGGATTCGTGGTTATGGTAGATGATCAGAATCTTTGTCCCAAGGTTGGCTTATCAAAAATAAGAAGGCATAGGGATGAGATGAGAGGAAGGATTTTTAACGGAGATCATAGGGATAAGCTTTTTTGTACAGTGATTGATACTTGGAACCCACAGCTAGAGAAAGTAGGGGAATCAGATACAATTCCAACATTTAAGTGTCATTTAAAAAATCATTGAATTAGGCATGGTATAGAAGGATATAGTCCTAATGTGAACAAATGGGATTAGTGTAGATGGATGAAAATGCCCTGTTTCTGGACTATATGACTAACAATGAAAATTAGTGCACAAATTGCTTGGTAGTATGGTTAAGTTGATATGTAGAAAATAGCTCAAAATTTGATCAGTGGAAAATCTTCCCAGAAAAATCTCTAATTGTCTTTTGTTCATGAATAACAAAAAAAATCCAAAACTGGAATTCCAAACCAAAAACAGATTAATCATATTAGGGAAAAAAACACGAGGTATTGTCTAGCCTACAGCTTTATACCTGTTGTGAGTGAGAAAAACAGATTCAGTGGATTTCAAAAGCAAGGACTCTGAACACTGTCTGGTAGTAAATTATTTTATTTACAAAAGACAAGCATGAGGTAATGGGAATAAAACACATGCACAATTTATAGCGAGCGTGGGAAAATCACACTGAGGATATAAAACACACACACACGATACAAACAATCATGGAAGAATAATATGACACCAGCCACCCCTTGACTCAATGCAGGCATAGCTCTATGCTACTTGGGACATTAACTAAAATGCTCCCAACCCTTTAAAAGTGCGCACATCACCAACTATTTCTCCAGCACCATGCTATGGTACTTGGCCTGGAGTGAAGCAGGGTAGTCCCTCAAAGAGGGAGGGCCGAGCACATGTGGTGCCCTCTATAGTGCTGAAATGCTGAGGATCCAGCCCAGGTCATTTACAGGGTACCAAATGGCTCAGTAGGTTAAGTCGATTACAAAGGCCAATGGCCCAAAGCTGAGCACAAAGGTATTTAAATTAGCCAACAGCAAAGTGTGCACTAATTAGTGGCCAGAGTCCAACCTTGATTGACAGGTGATGTGACTTCCGAATAAATTTCAGGCAGGGAGGGCAAGTGACCATCCGCAATACACAGATTCCATACAGGCAGGGAGGCCACATTTCCTCCCATACAGAAAAAAAGGCCTTAAGATGTATTGTTGTATTTTAAACTTCATTGAATTTTGTGCACAAAAGAATGATCTTTGAAAGAAATTATTTTTTTGTTCGGCTGGGCTGTTTAAGCATAATTAAGTGAGGTGATATTTAAAAATTATTGTCCCATATATAGCTTTAATGCAACATGTTACATTTAGATGGCTATAGTATCTGTTAGGTATTTTAATTCTATTTTTCAGAAGTTTGTTGCTGTAATAATTTTCTTCCTCAGTACCATTAATCTAAGTAACTGAAGTTTTTACCATTTGAATAAGATTCATCTGACTTTTGTGTCATTGTTCTTTCCACATTTGGATAATCTTTACCCCAGTAATTTGTTTTTGTTTTTCAGGCCATTATGGCTCAGCTTCCACAGGAGCAAAAAGCAAAGATTGCTGAGCAAGTCGCCAGCTTTGAGGAAGAGAAAATCAAATTGGATGCTGAAGTTTCTAAATGGGATGACAGTGGAAATGATATTATTGTTTTAGCTAAACAGATGTGCATGATTATGATGGAGATGACAGATTTCACCAGGTGTGCTATTAAGTGTAAAAATCAGTGATAATTTAACTTGCCAAGTATCAGAGCTCTGAAATTGCCACCCAAATCTCTGCCTATCTACTAGTTTGATCTCTAAGGAGTTCTTTTATACCTGCTACAGTTAAAGTCTGATAATTTAACATTCTTGGAATTTTTTTGTTTCGATGTTGCACAGTAACAGAATAAACTTTCCAGTGAACTGAGTATTCGAAGGGAAACCATGCAAACAGGGGCCCTTTGAAATGATCTGGGAAACTGTGCCCCCTTGATTTTAAAGGTTGTGCTGGAAACAAAACCAGCTGAGCCGAATGCAGAATTATGAAGATTTCTGAACAATGGGAAACACATAGATAATGTGTTTAAAAGAAACTTGGATATTTACTGCACTTTGGACAAGCTTTTACTGATGAAACTAGCCTACTCGTCAAACAAATTGTGCAACAAAATGCCTTGGGGCATTGTATTAGTATTGGTTCATAAGTTGCTGTTAATGTTTGGTGTCTTGATCTTCTTTTCAGAGGGAAAGGTCCATTAAAGAATACATCTGATGTGATCAGTGCTGCCAAGAAAATCGCTGAAGCAGGTTCAAGAATGGATAAACTTGGACGTACTATTGCTGATCATGTGAGTTTAAAGTCTGACCTCCACACCATCTCCCTACCCACCAATACCTTTCGTAGGTGGTAATGGTACCAAGATGCACCTTGTTTATCCATATCTACATAGGATATCCGAAAGCTGTAGCTTATTTCCTTGCTCATGATTAGTTGTGAAACATCGTATGGCAGGTTCTTGAATTGGGCTTCTGGATCACAAGATTACACACTGGTACATTGAGTCTTCTCTGCCATTCTAATCAGGAGCTGATTCATCCTCATTCCCTGGCTTTCTCCTTGTAACCCTTGATGCGCTGACTAATCTGTCAATCTCTACCTTAAATACATCCAACGACCTTGCTTCCACGGCGGCCTGTGGCAACAAGTTCCACAGACTGGTGACGCTCTGTCTAAAGAAATTGACACCCTTTTATCCTGAAATTATGCCCTCGTTTCCTAGAATCCATATCGTGGGAAACATCCTTGCTACATCTCCTCTGTTCAGGCCTTTCAGTATTAAAAATGCCTTTATGAGGGCCCCCCTCAACCTATACTCCAATGAACTAGTCCAAGAGCCTTGTATGTAATCCTTTCATTGTTGATATCATTCTAGTAAATCTCTGAACCCTCTCCAATGCCAGCACATCTTTTTTTCAAATAAGGCACCCAAAACTGTACACCAATACTCCAAGTTAAGACTCACCAGTGCTTTATAGAGTCTCAACATTACATCCATGCTCCTCTAAAAATGAATGTCAACATTCTTCGCCACTAACTCGACCTGGAGGGTATCCAGCTCAAAGACTCCCAAGTCCTTTTGCATTTCCAAATTTTGAACTTCCCTCCCATCTAAATAATAGTCTGCCTGTCTATTTCTTCTACCGAAGTACATGACTGTGTACTTTCCAACATTGTATTTCATCTGCCATCTATTTGGCCATTCTCTCCTAATCTATGCTCCCAATATATCCGACCAAGTTTTTTACCTAACCATTTATAAAATATAAAAATGATCGCATGAAAAAGTTTTAAAATTAATACACTGAATTGCAAGCAGTGTGGTTGCTATGGTCATCTGAAATGTAATTAGCAATTTAGTTAGACTTCGCATCATTTTTAAATTAACAACTACAACATAATACCTTTCAGAAAATAGAGAATAATGTATAACTGCTAAATTATCAATTCTAGTACATGATTGCTGTAATTTATACCAATTGTATAATGTTCAGAAGTTTCTTTCATTGAATGAAATGTATTTGCTGTTTTAGTTTAAAATTTCTAAAATTTTTTAAAATTGCTGAAGTTTTCACAATTCAAACTTAAAATATGTAATTTAGTAAATAACATGAGCAAACGGGTGTGGGCATCTTGAACTTGCTCACTGCTTTCACTCAGTATTGTAGAAGAACTCTGAGATCATTGTGGTGCAAATTGACTGAAGACCTTTTGTCAATGCAGACTTTGCAGATGCTTTAGTAGCATGTTCCTACCCTTACTATATCTGAATAAAGAATGCTGATAATATTCAGTAATTTAATATATTTGGTTAACTCAATCCTTTTCCAGTTGAACGTAATTGAAGTGCTAAAATCCTTTAGTTTTAAGAACTAGATTATACTGTTTGTTTCCAGTGTTTGGTGTTTTCGATTTGAAACATTTAATTAGAAAACCTGGTCAGGCTCAACAAATTGCCTGCTGAATTAAATTGGAATAATATTTTTTTCTTCTGTGTTGCTACTGTTGGGGTAATATCCACTGGAATATGATTTTCTGCCAAAATCCAATAATAAAACTTTTGTCTATCTTTTCTTTTATAGTCTTAATTTAAAGATTTCCGAGTACGTCCAACCCTGAGATTCCATGCAGGCATGGCAGAATTACCACTAATTGGTAGTGCAAAAAATAAACTGTACATAAGTAAACAAAGAACTATAAACAAACTGCAATACAGAGAGAACAAACAGAAAATCAATAAAGTGCAGGAGTCCATAAATGAGTCTCTGATTGAGTTTATTGTTGAGTCTGATGGTGGAGGGTAGAAGCTATTCCTGAACCTGGTGGTGCGAGTCCTGTGGCACCTAGACCTCTTTCCTGATGGCAGCAGCAAGAACAGAGCATGTGCTGGGTGGTGAGGGTCTTTGATGATTGCTGCTGCTCTCCTTCAGCAGCACTCCCTGTAGATGTGCTCAATAGTAGGGATGTCCTGGGCTGTGCCCATTACATTTTAGAGGGTTTTACGCTCAGAGATATTGGTGTTTCCATACCAGACTGTGATGCAGCTGGTCAGCACACCTTGTATCACACCTCTGTAGAAATTTGCTAGGGTTTCTGATGTCATACCAAACCTCTTCAAACTCCTGAGGAAAAGTGGAGGCGCTGCCGTGCTTTTTTCACAATGCCATTGGTGGGTTGGATTCAGGAATGATCCTCTCCACCTCTGAACCCCCAATGATCACTGGATTGTAAACCTCAGGCTTTCCTTTCCTGAAGTCAACAATCAGTTCCTTAGTTTTGGTGAGATTGAGTGCAAGGTGGTGGTGGTTGTACATTCAGCCCAGTTTTCAATCTCCATCCTGTATGCGGACTCATCCCCTTCCTTTGTACAGCCCATTATAATGGTATCGTTGGCAAATTTGTTGGTGGCGTTACTGTCTTACTGAGCCATGCATTCGTAGGTGTAAAGTGAGTGGAACAGGGGGCTAAGAACACAGCCCTATGGGGCTCTAGTACTGGTGGAGATTGTAGAGAAGTTCTTACCAATATTCACTAATTGTGGTCTGAAGATGAGGAAAGTTATGATCCAATTACACAATTAACTCCCAGGTCTTGGTGTTTTGGCTCCTCGAAATTGCCTTTTATTTTTCAAAATCTGACTTTCTTTGAAAAGTGTTTTAGTGCAGTCTTTCATGTGAGTATTTTTGTCAATGGTAGTTGATTATGGCATGTAGATTAACTATCTTCTAAGTTTGCATTTAAGGAAAGATATGTGTACTCATCTTATTTAGGTTTGCATTCAAGCTTTTTCTTCCCTGCTACATTCAGACTATCATATCGACCTCTTACTAGTAAAATGATGCTGCCTTTGTACTGTTTAACTTTTTTTTGCTTTTTAACACTATATTCTCCATTTCTGTTTTATTTTAAACTATCTATTGTACTTATGTGTTCACTTGCCTGGAAAGTGCAGTTTTCGCTGTATCTATACACATGACAATAAACAATTCAATTTGTATGCATTACCAGGCATATAGACAGCCTGAATTCATTGGAAAAAAAATCAGTTCTGTTTTGATTGAAATATATCTTATTAGCTGCAGCTTAACTACCCAGTTTTCCCATGTATCTACCTATTGATGGAAAAAAAGCAACTGACTTTGTTTGAAATTGTCAAACTAGATATGTCAGAAATCATGATAAATTCACATAAAAGTTGTGACAATAGAGTAGAACATGAGTTGATCTACGAGTTAATCTAACCAAAGGAGTAGTATTCCTGAGGTAGCTCATTTGCATATTCAAAAACAAAAATTAAAACTGAACATTAGATTTTTTTTAAAACCCTGTACAAAGATACTAAGATCTTTTGTAATATTTTTGATCCATTAATTGAAGTTTTTTCCATTTGTTTTGTCCTTAATGTTTACTTGTAAAGGAGCCAGACATCATTACAATAGTATTAGTAACTGGTGTTTTTAACCTTCTAACTCGTACAAAGGAACAGTTAATTAAATCAGTTTCAGCTGGTTTAAAGGACAGATCAAAGCAATGTTGGAGCCTCTCATCCAAGAGTACCTTTCAGAAAGGAACTTTCTTTATTAGACATGAAGACTAAAATGACAGACTGCATTAGTGCTGGTTGTTCAGCTTCCCTCCACTTAAGAATCAATCATGACATGGAAGGTTAACCATTTAAGGTTCAAAATGGTCTTTGCCCAGTGATATTCAGGCCTGATAACTGGTTGTCTATTTGTGATGTGAGCTTTTCACCTTATCAACACCAAATCATTCTCTGGAATGCTGAAAGCTAAATAGTGAAATCAACTCCATTGCCATTAATTATTGACAAGCAATTTTTATTAGAATTCTTTTACAAAATCTCTGTTTAATTTGATTGCGTCAATGTAGATAAACTAACATAATCGTAGAAGAAAATTGAGGGATCATTTCAATTTTCAGATTACCCTGCCTAGTCAAAGTTAGTTATGCAGGCCTGTCCAGCAGTAAAGGGTAAATTAAAATCTATCTGTGGAAACAATAATTAGGGACGTTGCAATGTCCTAAATGCAGCGAAACATCTCAAGGTATCACACACAATTACCAAACAAAAAAATTGACATTGATCCACTGAAAGGAGGTGCTAAGCCTTAGTTAGAGTTAGGGTTAAAGGATTTAAATAAGAAAAAAATATCCCTCAAATCCCTCCAGAAAGGTATAAAAGACCAGAATAAGAAATGTGGATATCTTAAACAGTTGTAAAGTAGAATAAGATTACAAAGATAAGAAATAGAAACAGGAGTGCTTCAATTGCTTGTATTTGTTTTGCTACTTAATTTGATTGCACCACTTCATGTGAACCCCATAATCCCTAGATTTGCTTGATCTCTAAAATCTAGAGATCTCTTACCCTGATTGAGCCTCTGCAGCCCACTTGTATGGTGAATTAAAAGGTTCACCAACCTTTGGTTTAAAAAAAATTCTTCTCATCTGTCTCCTGAATAACCTACTCCTTATTTGAAGACTTTGAATCCTGGTTCTAGATACCCTATCCAAAAGAAACATCTTCTGAGCATCCATCCTCTCAAGCCCTTTAAAAAATCTGCATTTCAATTAAAACACTAATTTTGGGCTACATTACTTGTCCTATAAATAATATTCCAAATACACCATCACCAGAGTTCTAATTAAAAGGTGCAGGATATCTTTACTCTGCCATGCAAATCTTCTTACAATATCGAAGTAGTGCTGTCCATAATGTTTTGGACAAAAGACACATTTTTTTCCTTTATTTGCCCTTAATTCCACAGTTTTAAATTTGTAATCAAACAATTAAAGTGTGCATTCCAGATTTTATTGAAGGTTACATGTATACATTTTGGTTTCAACATGTAGAAATGACAGCACTTTTTATACATAGTTCCCCCATTTCAGGGCACCATAAGGTTTGGGACATTTGGCTTCACAGGTGGTTGTGATTACTTGGGTATATTTAATTGCTTCATTGGTGCAGGTACAAGAGAGCTAGACTTGCTTCTAAACTTTTGATCTCTTCTGGAAATGCCATTTTTCAACATGAGGTCCAATGAAAGTCAAAGAAGCCATTATAGGGCTGAAAAACAAGATTAAAACTGTAAGAGTCATCACCCAAACCTTAGGATTACCAAAATCAACCATTTAGAATATCATTAAGAAGAACGAGCGTACTGGTGAGCTCAGTAATTGCAAACTAATGAAGACCTCCACTCCTGATGAATGAAGTATTCTCATCATAATGAAGAATAATCCCCAAATGCCTGTCTGACATCCAGAACATTCTTCAGGATGCAAGTGTGGATATGTTAATGACTATAGTCCACAGAAAACTTCATGAAGGGAAAGACAGGCTACGCTGTAAGATGCAAACCACTAGCTGGCAAGAGCAAAGTCTGGACACATAAAGGACTTGCCCAAGATCCAAAGCATATCACCTCATCTGTGAACCCTGGTGGTTGGGGTGTCATGGCTGCCACTGGTGTGGGCACACTTAACTTTGTTGATGATGTAACTGCTGATGACGGTAGCAAAATGAATTCTGAAGTGTATAGAAATATCTGTTCATGTTCGAGCAAATGCCTCCAAATTTATTGGATGACACTTCATTGTCCAGCAAGGCAATGATCCCAAACATACTGCTAAAGCAACAAAGGAGTTTTTCAAAGCTAAAACCTGGAAAAATCTTGAATGGCCATTTGAACATGCCTTCCATATGCTTGAGAAATTTTAAGGGAACAATTCCCCTAAACAAGCAAGAGCTGAAGATGGCTGGCAGAGCATCACCAGAGAAGATGTCTGTGAATCACAGTCTTCAAGCAGTCTTTGCATTTATGCATGGGATATGCAACAAATTACTAAACATGGATAATATGCATACCATTGCTTTGTCCCAAATATTACGCTGTCCTGAAATGAGGGGTCTATGTATGAAAAATGCTGTAACTGCGACAGGCCAAACCAAAATGTAAACAATTAACCTTGAATAAATTCTGGAATGTGAACTTTAATTATATGTGAATTGTTTGATTACAAATTTAAAACTGTGGAGCACGCAGGCAAATAAAGAAAAAAAGTGTCTTTGTCCCAAACATGGATGGCACTGTATTCAGTACTGGATGTTGATTCTACAATTCATTTTCCATCTATGAAATTGTTGCTTATATACTTAAATCTATATCTCCCTGAAGCCTCTCTGCATTGCTCTCACAGTCCACATTGCCCTCTTAAGTTTGTATGATCAACAAAGTTGGTCTTTCTGGATCCAGAACCTGGATAATGATTTTGAACAGTTCAGTCCGCAGCACGGATGCTGGTGCGCCCCATTTGACATTCTTTCCGACCTGAAAATGGCCATTTATTCCAATTGCTTTCTCTCTGTCAAGTCATGCCAGTTATTGCTCATAGTACCATGCACATGCCTTATCAATTTCCACTCTAGTAAAATGCAATAGAAATAATTTTTCTTTCATGAATCTATGTTGACTTTGCTAAATCCTATTAATTTCAAATATCCTGCATCACTTAATCAATTCAACATTTTTTTCAGTGAATTTAAGGCGTGAGATCATGAAATGATTTGAGTAGATCATTGAGAGTTTCAAAATCAAGTTGTGACTGAGCTTGAACCTTTGTAAATCAGACATTGGAGGAGAGACCTGTTATGGCATGGGCGGAAAGTTCTAGGACAATTTCACATTTGTAGAGCATAATAAAGGATTGTGAAGGGGTATGTTGATATCATCTAGAGGTAACAGCTATGCTTTTCAAGAGCACACAGTTAGAGGCAGATGTATTATGCTATATTCCAGAAATGGATAGAGGCAGTTTTGTTAATAACTCATTTGAGAGGTCAGATATTGTCTTGGAGTCAAATATTTCACTAACCTTGCATGTTGTGTGAAAAGCGTTTATATAGATGCTGGTGGATATGTGGTGTTTGGACTGAGGTCAGCTATCAGTGACTGCATTTTTCTCATACTTCAGGCTCATCCAATGTTCTCAAAACTGGATCTGCCAAGATCAACTGAAAGTATTGAGAGATAAATATACAGACCGTCATCAGGAAATTGATATTTCAATGTGGTTGAGGGCAGCTTGCTTTTGAGAATCAACGTGCTTCCATTTCCTCCCACATCCCAAAGATTTGCTGGTAGAGTAATTGCCTTCTGTAAGTTGCCCCTCGGATGGGTGCCAGGAAAATTGATGTAGCCATTGTGATGAGAGAGTATGGTTTATAGGGAAGAAAGTTGGGTAGTGGTAAGTGCATTATGAGCAAGTATAGACTTGATTGGCCTAATAGCCACATTTTTTTGTAAGAGAATCTGAATGCGAATTTAAGTCATGAGTTTGGAATATTTATTTTTCTCTCAGAATTGAACTGGTTAATTATTCATAAAAATTGCAAAATTTTTAATTGAAATTTTCTTTTGTAGTGTCCAGACTCCAGCTGCAAGCAAGATTTATTGGCTTATCTGCAGCGTATTGCCTTGTATTGCCATCAGCTGAACATCTGTAGCAAAGTAAAGGCAGAAGTCCAAAATCTGGGAGGAGAACTCATTGTTTCTGGAGTGAGTATTCTATAATTAATGAAAATATAGCTTGTTATATTAAAATTATAACTGCTCTTGGCTTTCTATACATCACTTTCTGAGGCCAACAAGATAGTATGTGTATACCTGATACCCTCACCTAGCCAATACAGACATAAAATGAGTATGCCTGTCTAAAGTGAAGGTGGATAGCAGAGGAGAGGTACTTTGATGAGCAAGTTCTCATCAATTATTTTGTGATTTGGTGCAGCACAATAACCTGTACAGGCAGTTCCTGGGTTACAAACAACTCGTACTCCTGAGCAGGCTTCACGCAGGCGCCTAATTGTGCCCCAATTTGTGCATTGTGCCCAAAATTGGTGCATGCACATAATGGTACCTCATGAATGCTAAATAAGAACTGTAAGTACTTGTTCCACCTTAGTACAAATTCGGCTTATGAACAGATCTAGGTAATAGAACTCGTTCATGACCTGGAGACTGCCTGAACTCTGACACACGTGGTAGAACCCTAACTTCGTTTCTGGTGTCTGTTGACTTTAATTTCCTTGGTATTTTGGCCCCCAGACAATTAGCTGTTGGGCATGTTAAGTAGGTAATATTGGTAGTACATTGCAAAGATGTGACTTATTATTTTCTTTGTAAAGATTGGGAACATGCATTAGCCCAACCCAATCAGTTCTTGCCTTCTTAAAACTAGTATAATTGAAGGCACACAGCGAACCTGTATCTTGGCCATTTCATTTAAAATTGATTTTTATCATCCAACTAAGTTTTGCTAAGAATAGTTAATCCAGTAATTGAGTATTGAGTTGGTGACATGCAACGTTAACATTATCAAATGTGCTTGAGAATTCACTTTAATTGGCAAACTAAATATCTGCATTGCTGAAAAATTACAATGTTCCAAATGCTTAATTTTTTTGAGTATTCTTCCTAATTTACACAACGTAGCCATTTATGCCAACTGATTTGAGTTTTGTATTTACAGAAAATAACATACCAATGATCAGATTTTTTTCAAATTTAGTTGTAATTTCTCTTGAGCTGCCATATAGGTATACCCCACTTAATGAAACTAAAGCATTCCTAGGAAACCTTTTTTAAGCTGAAATGGCGTAAAGACCCAATCACTACTATTGGAGGCTATTTTCATAAATGCGCAAACTCATTCCAATGCTTTCTTTGTAAAAGCAAGTTTTTATAATTCAAGTATTCATAAGGCAGAGTATACCTGTATATGTAATTTCTATATAAAACATGAAAATCTGCAGACACCGTGGTTGAAGTAAAAACACAAAGCTGAAGAAACTCAGCAAGTCGAGCAGTGTCCTTTATATTGCAAACTGATGTTTCTGTACTTGACTAAGTAAATCTGGCATTTAGGAGAAAGATGGCATGCATAATGCACAATGTTTTCATAGAGAGATACTATCAACTCTGCAAACCTTGGTAAGACTAACCATTTCTAAGCATACATGTTCAGTTTTGGATAAAAGTGAGAAAAATGAAACCACACAAATCCATTTCATTCAACTAATCATATTTGTGTTTAAACTCTGCTTATCTCGAAGCAAATTGCTCATTTACATTTGAAGTTTCATGCATAGTCTTATTTTTTTCCTAGTATATTGTTATGTTTTTTGTTTGTCAAAGAATTGAAACATTAACCATTGTTGCCATTTACAGAATATAAATTGAGTTAGAGACTTTTCACTTGAAATGTTTAAATGTGATTTATTAGTGTTGACCTAAGAGTTGGATTGTTTGCTGATCGCTAATTATCTCTGCCAAGATATGGTTAGACCTCCTGCTATGCACATCCATCAGGAAAACTTGTGGAAAGCTTGAATTGGTTAGAATAATTTACAGTTGGCTTGTATGCCAATGCTTGCAGTGTCGAGTTGTAGAGTAACTTGTGAAAAATGGCCATTTTCTAAAGTATTGGACAGGTATCAAAGTCTACAAGGCTATATTTCAAGCCAATAAATTAAGGTGAGAAATGGAGAAACTAGAAAATAACTTTGTTTGTAATTATCTGGTTTAGATGAATCTTGAAGGTTTTAAAATTGGGCAAAGGATGTGCAATGTAATTCAAGGTGAAGGACTACATTAAACCAATTCATTCATAGAGGATTTGGTATCTTAAACATCTATCCTAAACAGATTGCTTTTGATATCCAATTTAGCACAAGAATGTATTGAAGGATTCTTAAATGTTATATGTTTGCATGAAACCTCACAGATAGCATGAACAAGATAGCATCCATAGCTTTAACATATCCTGTTAATGAACAGAGTTAATAAATAATGCAATACTATATAACCTAGAGTTTATACATTATTCCATTTGCATTGTTTGCAGATTCATAAAATTGTGTTCAGTCTATAATTTTCAGACCTCTTTTGTGACCCACTTACAGGTGGATAGTGCAATGTCTCTGATCCAAGCTGCAAAGAACTTGATGAATGCTGTTGTGCAAACAGTTAAAGCTTCCTATGTGGCATCCACTAAGTACCAGAAGTCTCTTGGCATGGCATCATTGAACATGCCTGCTGTTTCATGGAAGATGAGAGCTCCAGAAAAGAAGCCATTGGTAAAGAGGGAGAAAAATGATGATATGCACAAAGTTAAAAGATCATCTCAAAAAAAGCACGTTTCACCAGTGCAGGCTCTCAGTGAGTTCAAGGCGATGGATAGTATTTAAAATAAAAAAAACACATTCCCATAATATGTCATGGATAAGAATTCAGTTGATTGATTTTGGAAACTTTCTTTAATTTACTTAACTTTAAAATAAAGGCTTTTAATATTCATACATAAATTTGGATCATAGGCTATGCATTCTTTCATGAACAAATATTATTAGGTACCATTCCATAATTGATCTGGGAAGTTGGAATGATGAGGCCAAATTTGAGCTTGATTTGTCTCTGGTAATAAGTTGACAATAACTTTAATAATGAAATAGTTACAGAAACTTTCACTTTTGAAGAACGTGCAGATTAAATATTTCATTTTAAAGCCCACATCTTCCAATCAAAGGAGATGTCAATAAATTGTTTTTAAATCTTTTTCAATAATAATTCACATTTGTACAGTACAAAAAAACTAAAGGCATTGCATGTAGAGTTTTGATTGGTTTATTTGTTGCTTTAGTTTATGAATATGTGCAGTGGTTTGCAATTTTGAATTTACACTTAATTTTATTAGCTTTCCTCCCCACCAACACATTCATCCTGCAGACAAACCAAAGGGGAAAGACAACATTTTCTTTTTACTTTCCTTTTCCAAAAAAAGGGGCAGGTTCTTTACATATCCCTCAACATTAATATGATCTTTGGTTGTGGTTAATAGAGCTTAAATAGCCAAAATATTATTGTGCTACGCAATCATATATATCAAGTAAATGTAATGGGTATGATAATCGTTGGAGGACAATCCTAAATTAGTAACTAGATGTACAATGTATCACACCTATGAACTTTAAAAAAAATCTTTTTCATGATTTAAATACTTTTTGAAGCATAAAAGTTACCTCTGTACTTGCTATAATTCTTAAATAAAGTTACTGTTTTCACAGCTGTTTTGGCTTCTGGCATTCTAAAACTTCATTTGATTACAAATTTAACTTAATTGATGATTTTTTTAATTCCAGTTTTAAATTTAGTTCCATGTATCTTTGAACTTATGTTGTTTTGATCATAGAGTTTAATTCTGCTAAAGTGTTGGAAAATGGTGCAGTATTAACAATATTGTAGGACATTTTTTTTGTCTTTTATGCATAATATCTGTTACAATGTTGATTAATTTGTTCAAAGGTATGGATACTTAGAAAGTTTAATAAGAAAAAACATTTTCTTAAGTCCTAGAGTTTGATAGTACAAAGCCCAACTTGTCTATGCTGACCATTTGTCTGCCTTCATCCTATATCCCTTAAACCTTCCCTATCCATGTTCCTGTCTAAATACCTTCTTAAACATTAAACATGTCCTTGCCCAGTATCATATACTATACACAGTAAAAGATGCTTACTGATCCTTTTTAAATATTTCCTTTCTCACCGTAAATAAACCATGTTGCACATGATATTTTGAACCTCTAAGGTATACCAATCAACCCCCACACCTCCCCACCCCCCACCCCCCCCCCGCCCTCACCTTTTTGCCTCCTACACTCCAGGGAAAAAAGCACTTGTGAATCTTTCCTGCACTCTTTCCAGATTAATGACATCTTTCCTATAGATAGGCAACCAGATCTGCCCATAATACTCCAAACGTAGATCCACCAATAATTTGTACCGTTGTAAGTTGACATCCCTGCTCTTGTACTTAATGGATTGAAACAAAAGTCTGCAGATTATAAGACTATATGATATAGCAGCAGACATAGGCATTCGATCCATGCCATTCCATCATAAGATGATCTATATCCCACTCAGCCCTTTCTGTTTTCTCCACATAACCTTTGATACCCTGACTATTCAGATACTTATCAATATCTGCTTTAGATACACCGAAAGACTTGGCTTCCACAGCCATCTGTGGCAGTAAATTCCAGGGTTCAGCACTCTCTTGCTAAACACATTTCTCTGCATTTCAGTTTTAAATGGGCACCCTTCAATCCTGAAGTTGAGGCTTCCTGCCCTCGACTCCCCAACCATGGGAAACAATCTGGCCACATCTACTTGTTCACACCTTTGAATTTTCAAAATGCTTCTATGACGTCCCCCCTCATTCTTCTGAACTCCAAGGAGTACAGTCCAAAGAGTCATCAAGCATTCCTTGTATGCTAATCCCTTCATTCCAGGAATCATTCTTGTAAATCTTCTCTGAACCCTCTCCAATGCCAGTACATCCTTTCTTAAATAAAGAGCCCAAAACTCTATTCCATTCTCCAAGTGAGGCCTTCCTTATAAAGCCTCAACATCATATCCCTGCTCTTGTACCCTATTCTTCTAGATATTAATGTTAACATTGCATTTGTCTTCACCACTGATAACCTGGATGTTGACCTTTAGGTATCCTGCATGAAGACTCCCAAGTCCTTTTGCACCTCTGAATTTTGAATTTTCTCCCCATCCAAATAATAGTCTGCCCTTTTATTCCTTCTACCAAAGTGCATGACCATACAATTACCAACATTGTATTTTATTTGCCACTTCTTTGTCCATTATCCTAATCTATGTAAGTCTCTCTGCAGCCTCTCTATTTCCTCCACTGCCTGCTCCTCCATCTTTTTATCATTTGCATACCTAGCCACAATGCTATTTATTTTGCAACCTAAATCATTAACATGCAATGTAAAAAGATGTTGCCCCTGCACTGACATCTGCAAAATACCAGTGGTGGCCAACCAGAATAGGATCACTTTATTCCCATTCTCTGTTAGTCTTTCAGCCATGCTAATATATTTCCTGTAATCCCATGGGCTATTGTTTTGCAGCACCTTGTCAAAGGCTTTTTCAACATCCACTGCATATCCTATGTCTAGCCTGCTTGTGGTTTCCTCAAAAAATTGCGGTAGGTTTGTTCAGGCAAGGTTTTCCCTTCAGGATTGTAGTAAAAACAGAATTAAAAATTTTTTTTTTTACATGTACAGCACAGTAACGAGAAACCAAAGCAGACACAGGAAGAACGTACAAACTCCTTACAGACGGCACGGGAAATGAATCTGGTCCAGTCCCAACCGTGCCATGCTTAAGTGTCCACAGGCTGCAAGACCTGCTGAGTTCCTCCAGCATTTGTTTTACCTGTACTCAATGTCATGACTGAAGTAAAGCATGCCAAACACTTTGACCATCCTGTCTACCTGTGGTCCTGTTTTTGTGGGGCTATGTACCTATACACCCAAGTCCCTCTATTCTCTGTTCACTCTGCAAATCCTTCCTGAGTTTCACTTGAAGTGCAACACCCTGCATTTTTTTTGGATCAACCCTATCCACCATTCCTTAGCCCACTTCCTCAGTTCATCAAGCTCCTTTTGTAATCTCGGATAACCTCCTTCACTGTCCAATGAAACATAGATTTTGATGTAATCTGCAAACTTGCCATGCTAGCATGTCAGCCAACTTGTGACTATTGATGATGAACAACTGTAAACCCAGCACTGATCCCTGTGGCTCATCACTGATCACAGGCTTCCAATCTGATTAACAACCTTCCGCTACTCCCCTGTACTTTCCTTATTCTAATATATCCTAATTTCAAAGTATCATCTTCCAAAAGCATTAGCTATGGTATTCCGAATTTAGATCTCTTTAATCTAATTAACCAAACTTTGTAGATGCAGCTTTAAGTAGTTTTAATTCATTGATAAAACGGACGAATATTTTGCATAACTTCACATTGACTTTCATAACGATGAATAACAAAGCATTTACTGTATTTAAACAAATTAACGATATTTAACTTCAAAGAGATATACAAGATGAATTCAAAGAAAATTATCTCGTGCTCATGTCCCCTTCATAGTTCATCGAAGAATGCGATGCAAGCTCTTAGTCTGCGTGGGTATTATGACATATTACATCATAGTCACTATGGTAACACTACAAACAATAGTTCTCTTAACGAAACAGGCTCAAAATTAAGAATCAAAAAACACGTTTTAACTTTTATATCTACTACCATCAAACCAATTCTGTATCCATTTGACACCATTTCCCACACACAAAGCTATATTGACTCTCCCTAATGGGTTCTCATCTTTCCAAATGTAGGTGGATCCTGTCACTTTTCAGAATACCCTCCAGTAATTTGTACTGGTAAAATTTTTGTTGTCTTTTGGACCAGAGATATATCATCATTATTATACGTAAAGCTGGTTATGTGAAGTAATCCATACTACAATCCTACACAGACAAGACTCCTCAATTCTTCGTCTGCTACATCAAAGGCTATATTGTTGCTGCCTCCTGCACCTGGGATGAGCTTCTCAACTTTATCCACACTTGGTCTATCTCTGGTCACATTCTCTCCTTTCTCAATCTCTCTCTCTGTCTCCATCTAAGGAGACAAACTATCTACAGATACTTTCGACAAACCCACCAACTCCCACAGTTACTTTTCACACCCTCTCTCCTTTAAAGATTCTATTCCTTTGTCTCAATAATTCCACCTCCATCGCATATCCACCCAGGATTAAGTCTTCCATTCCAGAACATCTGAGATATCCTCCTCAAAAAAAACCACATGCTTTCCCTCAACTGCTATTAACTTGGCCCTTACCCACATCTCTATATCTTACACATTTGCTCTGGTCCTCTCAGCACTGAGAGGCAACAAGGACAGGATTCACCTTGTCCTCATCACCTACCACCTCACCAGCCTCCGCATTTCAATATATTGTCCTCTATAATTTCCACCAGTTACATGATCCAACCACCAGATACATCTTCCCCTCTCCACTTTCTACAGGAACTGCTCCCACTGGGACTCCATTCATTCCTTCCCACTAATTGCCCTTTAGTGCCTATTTGTGTGACTATAGACAATGCTACTCTTGTGCCCATATCTCCTCTCTCACCATACAGTGTTTCCAAGTTCACTTGCAAATCGGCAGGGATCATGTTGTGGCCACCTCAACATCAAAGAGGCTGGCTGCAGACTGAGATCTTTTGTTGAGCATCTCCACTCTGCCTGTTGCAATAATAGGGACTTACCAGTGGCCAATCTTTTCTTTTCTACACCCCATTCCCAGATTAACATGTCTATCAATGGCCTTGTGCAATGCCAAACTGACACTACTTGCAAATTGGAGGAACTACACCTTATGCTCCGTCTGATCATTCTCCAACCAGATGGCATTAATATTAACTTCTCCAGTTCTGTTAAAACTCTCCTCTCTGTGTGTGTGTCTCTCTCTCTCCCAACATACCCTCTTCACTTCTCAGCCTTTTTCTCTTCTACCCTTCCACTTATGACTTCTTGTCTGTTGTCGTGTATTCCTTCCTTTGTCCTTTCTCTCCTCTCCCATCTTTTTATTCAGGTGCTTGTCTGCTTTTTGCTCATATCTTGAGAAACGGCTCAAGCCTGAAATGCTAGTTAACCTCCAAATAGATGCTGTGAGACTTGACGGGGGTTTCACCAGCACTTTGGGTATTGCAGTTGTGTTATCTTTAGCACATTGTGATGGTCTCATGACAAGACTTGGCTACCTTGATGTTACATCAGAATTTTACATTTGCAATTCATTATGTCAAACCAAAGTGGTCTCTGTTAACATCACTGTTCAAAAATGATGCACAGAAGAATACCCAGTAAGGAAAAGTTCTGAGGAAGGGAAGGGTCTGATCAAAAGGGATCAGTTGTGGGCCAATGAGTAAGAAAGCTCTCTCTGAAATCTGATAAGATCCTTCTTAGAACAGCACTCTGCACTCAGACAGACTGCGGCTCTAGACTTAATCTTCCCAAGTTCGTTCATCTGTTGCTTTCCAAAATAATAATCCATTACTCCACAGCATGTCCAATTAACACCTACTTGTGAAGTCCTTATAGGCATCCTTCAAAGTTTTTCCAAAGACATCTGGAGCCTAGACTGTCTGGCTTGAGCAGAGCTCCAGCATTTTAAATGAGATCTGTTTTGAAGTGTTTGTATCTGTATGTGACCTAAACTAAAAAACCTGCCACAATGTATCACCTTTAAAACCTATCTATATAAAATATAACATGTCAGTCTGAAATATTAATATTTTTCATTCTTGACAGATACTGCGTGTCTTGAATTTTCCACTTCTATCCAGGCCCATAACAGACCTTCCAGGTTGGGCAGAGTTTCACATGCACATAACCTAACCTACATTCTGTCTGGGTTCCTCTATATCAGTGAGACCAAACGCAGATTGGGTGACCACTTCACCGAACACCTACATTGTTTGAGGGTCTCAACTTGAATGTCCTTTAGCCAGCTATTTCAATTCTCCAATCATTCCAACAATGTCTGTCCTTGGCTTCATCATTGTCAGGGCCAAGCTAAATACAAATTTGAGGAACAACTCATCATATTTCTCCTGGACAGCCTTAAACCTAATGGCATGAATGTTAATTTTATAATTTAAGGGAACCCTTACCTCATCTGATTCTACTGTTTCCATCTCTTTGCCAACTCTTGTACTTAGAGAAAGGGGGAAAAAATTATTTCCCCTCCCTGATGGTTTCTTGCCTCCAGGACTTTACTGTATCCCTTTGGACCCCTCCTCCTCCTCTATTAATCTAATTTAATCTATCTTGGTCTTAATAAAGAGGTCAACTGACCATTTCTATTCATGAAAGGTGTCTGACCTGCTGAGTTCCCACCTCAACCTATCACCATGGCTGCATGAATAAACTAGATGTCTTTGGGCAATTCTTTGCTCAAGACTCCAACATCTACACCCATTATGTTTCTCTATTGAATATTCCACCATTTTTGTTTCATGCCCATTTTCACATTTGCTGTTTACTTTTTTAAATTTTGACTCATGAAACAAGTTCCATTATCATCTGTCTTCTGTGTACCAGTATTGAAATATGCCTGGAACAGGAAGGAAGAAAGATACATTAGGAAAATTTAGGGGAGAAAAATGTAGGACTTTGTAATCTCAAAAGACATGGAAGAAGATCCAGTGATACTATGATAACTGGTGGATAAACTGACTTGTAAATCTCCTCCTACCTTGTGTGCTTGGGATTTTAGCCACACTTTTTGGAAGCTTGTTGTTAATCTGCATTTGCTGCATGAGCCAGAAACCTCTTTTACAATGGTAAATGAGCCCAGCAATTTGTATTCACATCCCCTGATTGATTCTTTAACCAGCTCAAATTGCCTCCATAAAGTGAATGTAATTCAATATATTGACACCCTCAATTAAATCTTTTCTTCCCAAGTTTAAAGGCCCAGCTCTCAACCTATCACAATGAGCTGCATGAATTTAAACTAGGTGTCAATCTAAGTGCCTTCCTTTGGGCATTTTCTGGCATCTCAGCTACCATAATGAAAGGACCAAATTGGATTCCATATCCTGGAGGCAACCTGCCCAATGACTTACACAGTATTACTTGCTCATTTAACTTGGAAAGGTATCTTGTCAGTTTGATTTTGTCATGGCCTCAGGTGAACTGTGCACTTTCAGAGGTTCTTACACATTAACTACAAGATGCTTCTTCCATGCAAAAAGTTTAAGTACATAGGGCTGTAAGTTTAAGTACATACCACCTTTATATATGTACTCAATTTTGCCTATGTAAAATTTACATAACACAACAATATTTCAGATAGAGGTCCATTCTTCCCTGCCACCCCTTTGCCACCCACTCCAAATCTGTTGCCTCAGATTTCATGTATATTGTCAAGAGTACATACATGACATCACATACAACCCTGAGATTCCTTTTTTCTGTGGGCATGGTAGAATTACCACTAATTGGTAGTGCAAAAAAATAAACTATACAGAGTGTAAACATGTAGCAAATAAAAGAACTGTAAACAGATAATCAATGCAATCAAATTGACTGCAATACAGAGAACAAAGAATATCAATAAAGTGCACAAGTAAGAGTCCTTAAATAAGTCCCTGAATTAGTTGTTGATGAGGACTCTGATGATGGAGGAGTAGCAGTAGTTCCTGAACCCAATGGCACCTATCTATACCTCTTTCCTGATGGCAGCAGCAATAACAGCATGTGCTAGGTGGTGTGGATCCTTGATGTTTGCTGCAGCTCTCTGATGGCAGCATTCCCTGTAGATGTTCTCAATAGTGAAGATGGTTTTGTCTGTGATGTCCTGGGCTGTGCCCACTAGCTTTTTCAGGGCTTTACGCTCAAGGATATTGGTGTCCCCATACCAGACTGTGATACAGCCAGTCAGCACACTTTCCACCATACACCTATAGAAATTTGCCAGGGTTTCTGGTGTTAAATCAAACCTCTGCAAACTCATGAGGAAATAGATGCACTGACATTTCTTCACAATGCCTTTAGTGTGTTCAGTCCAGGAAAGATCTTCTGAGATAGTGACTCCCAAGAACTTAAGTTTGCTCACCCTCTTCACCTCTGAATCCCCCAGAGATCACTGGATTGTGTACCTCTGGCTTTCCCTTCCTGAAGTCAACAATCAACTCCTTGGTTTTGGTGACATTGAGTACACCATTCAGCCAAGTTTTCAATTTCCCTCCTGTATGCTGAATCATCACCTTTACACAACCCACTTCGGTGTTACGTTGTAAAATGTGTTGATGGTGTTATTGTACTGAGCCACACAGTCGCAGGTGTAAAGTGAGTAGAGCAGGGGACTAAGAACATAGCCCTGTGATGCTCCGGTACTAATGGAGATTGTAGAGGAGTAATTCTCGCTGTTTGTGGTCTGGAGGTGAGAAAAATCATGATCTAATTGCACAGAGGGGTGTTGAGTCCCAGGTCTTGAAGTTTGCTGATCAGTTTTGAGGGGATGATGGTGTTAAATGCTGAAATGTAGTCAATAGAAGAGCATCCTGATGAATGCATTTTTACTATCCTGGTGTTCCAGGGCTTTGTGTAGAGCCAGAGAGATGGCATCTGCCATAGACCTGCTGATTTTTTGGGCAAACTGGAGTGCATCCATGCCACTGCTCAGACTGGACCTGACAAGCTTCAACATCATCCTTTCAAAACACTTTATCACTACTGAAGTAAGTGCTACTGGACGATTGTCATTAAGGCAGGTCATTAGTGTTAATAGATTAGGTCAGTGGTTCTCAACCTTTTTCTTTTCACTCGCATACCACTTTTAAGTATTCCCTATGCCATAGGTGTTCTGTGATTAGTAAGGGATTGCTTTAGGTGGTATTCGGGTGGAAAGAAAAATGGTTTGAAAACCACTATTTTAATCGTACCTAATTGACTCATTATGTGCATGGGTTTTATAACTCCAAAAAGAATGGGCCGATGACAATTTTTCTCAAGCAAAATACTTCAGTAACAATTGGGTCTAGAGCAGTGATTCTCAACTTTCCCTTCCCACTCACATACCACCTTAAGCAATCCCTTACTGATGGCATAGGGGTTACTTAAAGTGGTATGTGAGTGGAAAAAATAAAGTTGGGAACCACTGTATTAGGTGTTATATCTGTGGGGTTAGTGCTCTGTTGTTTCAGATGTGTAGTCGTTGGAAGACTCCAAGCCTCCCCAATGCCCACATTGAGGTGCAGCCCCTTAGAGACCACGTTAAGGAACTGGAGCTGAAGCTTGATGATCTATGACTAAGTAGAAAGAGTGAGGAAGTGATAGATTGGAGCCACAGGATGTATTAGAGAACACCTCTGGGGCCATCCCCCTCAGCAATCGGTTTATTGTTCTGGATTGTATTGGGGAGGATGACCTGACAGAGGATGACCATAGGAACTGGGTCTCCAGCATTGAGCATGTCTCTGTAGTGGAGAGGGTGAAGAGGCATGCAGTAGTGATTGGAAATTATATTGTGAGGAGACAGACCGGAGATTCTGTGAGCCCAATAAAGACTCCTAAATAGCTTGTTTCCTCCCTGGAGCCAGGGTACAGGATGTACCCTGAGAGGACAAACAGCCAGAAGTCTTGGTACATGTTGGTATCAATGTCATAGGTAAGATAAGTCAGGAGGTCCTGAAGAGGGAATTATGGAGGAAGCTGAGAAGCAGGACCTCCAGGGTGGTAATCTCAGGATTACTGTCTGTGCTACATGCCAGTGAAGATCAAGAATAGTGAGATCAGGGAGATAAATGTATGGCTGAGAAAATGGTGCAGGGGGCAGGGCTTCAGATTCTTGGATCAATGAAATCTCTTTTGGGGAAGGTATGACAGATAAATAGGATAGGTGTTTCTACGATAGGTGTACTGAAATGTGTCTATGTCCCCGCTCAGGACAGGAGCTGATGTGCTTAATCGCAAGCTTTTCAAAACGCTCCATCACTGTTGATGTAAGTGCTACTAGTCAATTGTCGTTAAGGCAGTTTCCTCTACGTCAGAGAGACTGGTCGCAGACTGGGAGATCATTTCGTTGAGCATCTTTGCACTGTCTGTTGCTACAACAGCGGCCAACTATTTCAATTCCATATCCCATTCCCACACCAATGGGTCTGTCCTTGACCTCGTGCACTTCCGCCTGCAAATTGGAGTTACAACACCTAATATTCAATCTGAGCACTCTCCAACCAGATGACAGTAACATAGACCTCTCTAGTTTCCATTTGGTCCCTCCTCTGTCTCTCACTATCCTCCAGCTCCCTGCCTCTTTCCCCCTCCATTCAGAGAGCTATGCCCTCACATGTCGCATTTTTAAAATCTCCCACCCTTATCTAGCTATGACCACTTGCCCGTTGGCTTATGCTTCTCCTCCCCACCCCACTGCTCTTTTTTTACCTTCCTCCTCCCACCTTTTTATTTCAGCTGCCTGCCAGTTTTCGTACCTTCATGAAGTGCTCATGGCCGAAACATTAGTTCCTACCCTTTGCTTCTTATGGACCGTGCATGACCTGCTGAATTTCTCCAGCACTGATGCACATTGCAGTGAACAGGAAAGGGTTTTGCTCTTAAATGGAGAAAGCAATGGTGTCGATGTGAGTCTTGTCCTTGGGCTGGGTTTTTTCTAGTGTGATCCTGTACTGATGGAATCGACAGTCAAATAGGTGAACATGGAGAAATGAGATGCAAATACTATCACAGTAAAAACATCTCAATTCTCTGAATGACTGACACAGTCACTGAACATTTTTGAATATTCTTCGTATTTTAAATAAAAAATATGAAATTAATGACAGCTGATTTTGCCTGTTAATTTTAATGAGGGAGTACAGTGGTTATTTAAATATTCATAATAGGCTTCCCAGTTACCTGGTGCCACGGAGAGACATCCCAACCTGATAGCTAGGGACCAAAATCAGGCTGGAAGCTAGGATTGACTTTATAAATCCCACTTAGAGTGATGGGCATTGTTTAAATGATATAAAAACATTTTTATCAAAATCTATCTGGAATATTTAGTTTTATACACCAAAATAATAAGAAGCATGCTACTTTGGATGGGGCACAGTAAAATAATATGGTTTTAAGGATTAAATTAGTGGAGGGTTGCTCAAAGCTATTTAGATCAACATCTAACTGAAAGAGTGGATTTGACAAGTTCAGTCGAGAATTCAGTGTGCCAAACCTTCAGTGGGGGTTCTCAATGAGAATTGGGCATTTAGTTGTTTGCTTCTTAGAAAAGCCTGTTGTGTGAATAGGCAAAGATTGTTTCTCTTTTATTCTGCAAGTACTGAAATTAGATAAATTGAACCGAGGTACAGGTTTCCATGAGCAGAATTGAATGGTGGAAAACTTAGTTAAATAGCCTAAAATAAAGAAATTGTAGGTGCTGGAATTACTCAGCAAGTATGCGAGCATCTGTGGAGAGATAAAATTAAAATTTTTGGTTAATAATTCGGAACTTGGAAAAGATAAAGTTTCAGAGAAAGAATGGAGGAGTAAAAAGAAAAAAAGTGTCTACGATGAGGTGGAGACTAGGAAAGATGTACTGAGGTGTTAGCTGAAAGTGTGGTAAAGGCCTGAGAAGAACAAATGTCCAAGGGAGTTGTAGGTAGATGATAAATGAAGCCTGAAATTACCAAAAGAAGATGTGAAGGTTGGCTGATTGTCTGCATAACTGGAATTGGTCTTGGTGTTGAGTTTGGGAGATGATAAAGTACCCAATTGGAAGTGCTGGCCCTTGAACTTGTGCAGAGATTCAATGGAGCAGGGTAGGAGACCTGATGCCAAGATTAGAGTGGATGGGAAATTCAAATGGTGGGTCTCCCTTTTAAACTGAATGGGGGTGTTCTGGAAAGCACTTTTCCCTGAGACTACACTTTATCTCTCCAATTTATAGACCTGAGTAGCAAATTAAATGCACTAAATTGGAACCAGTGTAAGTAAATTTCTACCTGAATAGAATGTTTAGTATCCTGGACAACTGGAAGTGAAGAGATGAAAGGGCCAAGTTTGCATCCTTTATGGTTGTGCAAAAAGGTACATTGAGAAGCAGTCATAGAATGGTACAGCAGAGAAATTGGGTTGATCAAGTTGCCTGCCTGCGCTTAGCCCATATTCCTCTCATCCTTTCCTATTCATGTACACAACCACAATCTTTTAAATGCCATAATTATACCTGCCTACCATTTCCTCTGGCAGCTCACTCCATGTTTGCACCGCCATCTATGAGGAAAAAATTGCCCCTTGGGTCAAAGTGTGGTTATTAGTTGAGGTGGGGAAAAACATTTTTGGTCAAGACAACAGTTGGCAGAGTGAGCATTTTCTGTGTGGAGAGAAAAGATATGGAAAGATGTCACCATGGAGAGACATTGATGAATAACTGACTCTTGAAAGCTCAGCACTGCAATATGTGTTCCATGTGTGAATGCAAAAATCTCGCTGATCAAAAATGGAAGGTGCCAAATGAGCTTGCGCAGCCTCTTGCAATGCAGCAGTGAGTGTGACCTTATTCAACATTCTTCGGTCCCATTGCCCCTCATTTCCTGAAATCTCTGCAACCTGTTCTCACACAAGCCATGAACTCCATTTCCGTTCACTGGTCCTTGACCTAAGTGGTAATTTATAATAGCCATTTAATTTACCACCATGTTTCTGAGATGTGGGAAGAAGCAGGAACATCTAGAAAAGTGTGCCATTATATGATCAAAGTCAAATTTTAGTTTTTTTTTTGTCAGAGTACATATCAGATACAGCCTTGAGATTCTGAAAATCCTGCAGGCCAGCAGGATTTCTAATACTGGTGATGGAAAGAAGTTGAAAACTCCACCAAGCCAGCACCCAAGCTCAGGACTGATCTTGCTTTCCTCAAAACAGATAATCCTGACAAGGAAAAATAATCTTGGCATCTTTTTACTTTTTCCCAGCTCTTCCTGATTGCCTGTTTTACTATACTCCTTAAAAAGTAGATTTTCCTAGATTTCACTTCATTGCCATGCAGGGTTCAACAATTGGGACTTCATTCTCTACCTCCTCTCTTCCAAAACTATACAGTTGGTGAATTCCATCAGCAGAAAATGTTGCTCAAACCCTTGTTATTCTTCCAGCTGCTTTTCAAATAAAAAGAATTCACCCTTGAAAAGGGTTACTCTTAGGTTGAAGACTTATATGATTTTAAAGGTTATTCAAAATAAAATGTTAATGACTTATAAAGTTAATCAATAACTACATGATTTTATTTCTGAGAAGGTACAGAATTTTATTTGCAAATGTTACTGTAAGAATGGTCTGAACTGGCATACGCATTTGATGTTGAATCATCTCTGGATTTACAGCTAATTGGGCTGTTGGGCTGAGAAATTCCTCAGTGATTCGGGTTAGTGCCTATGAGATTTAAAATTCAACAAAAATAGATGGAAGTATGAAAGGAGATTCGATTTAATTAGAATTCTTTATAGTCTCTGTCTTTAATAGGGATCTAAATAATGAAACTTTCTCTAAGTAATATTTCAGTTTTTTTCTTCCATGGAGACACACTGGTATGTGCCACAGACCACTAATGTCTTCCAATGTTCTGTCCTGAGTTGTGACCTCAGCAGTCAAAGGTCACTTACATAGTATAATTACAATTCAGCTCTTATAAATATGGAAACTGAGACCCAAATTACATATTTTAATGATTCTTTCATTTGATGCTGGAAATAGGGAGGACTATTCACTGAATTGCTGTGTAATTGTCAGTATTTAGAAAAAGATACCTTTGCTCTGTTTTTAAGAATCTTTGCATCAGATCTCAAATATCTATCCCTTTGATCGCATTTCCTTTCTTCATAATCATATTTTCCTTTGCCATTTTTTATAGATTTTCATTTTATGTGTTATAAAGATTTTCCTCCCATCATTAGGGTACTTTAATAGGGCATTCCCTGTCTTACCAACGTTCAGTAGCAGGAAGAAAAAAAATGACATTTCCCATCCTATGATGAGAATGGAATCATGGAGAGATACAACATAGAAATAGGCCCTTTAGCCTGTCAAGTTCACACTGACCATCAATCATCCATTTTAACATATGTTTACTTACATGATCTTCAAGACCATCCCTCCTCCACCTAAATTCTACTGCAAAACTGAAGGAAGTTTGGTGCAGCCAGTTAGTCTATCTACATGCATATTCTTGGAAGAGCATCCAGGCAAAACCTACTGAGCCACAGAGAGTATGCGCAAACCCCAAACAGATGGCATCTGAGGTCAGGATTAAACCTCAGAGGCAGCGGCACTGAATTGCAAATCTTACACTAAGATCTTCCAATTTCCATGTAGCAAGAAACCAATGGAGTAGCCATTTGGTCCACTTAAAGCTGGTTCTGAATGCTTAAACCATTTTCAATTTAAAAGTTCATCTGAACACTGAGTACCATATGGCAACTTTATTGCCTTCAGCACTTGTAGGAGTGCAAGGCTTTGCTTAGAATTTACAAAGAACCAGATACCATATTGTGTCTATGAAAGTATGAATATAGTAATCAGACACTCCTCAACTTAGATGCGATTACGCTCTGATAAACCCATCGTAAGTGGAAAAAATCTTGTCGAGAAAGAATACTGCACTCACCGAACATCAAAGCCTACCTACCTTAAATGTGCTCAGACCACTTACCATAGCCTACAGCAGGGAAAATTTATCTAAAACAAAGCAGGAGACAAACGTGGATATTTAGTAGACAAACAATTCGTCAATACTCTAGCTACCGGTTTACTATATAGAGCCCTAATACAACCAATAATAAAAAAGGATCAAACTTGAATTTCTCCAAAACTTTAAACAAAAAGTTCCATTCAACTCTATCAAATGCCTTTTCTGCATCTAGAGATATCACCATCAGATGAAATATTGTTTAATAATGGAAAAAATTACGTATGTTTCGCGTGATAATTATAATTTTTTTATTAATAAGTGGTTGTTACATTCAGAATATTTACATTTCAATTTACATTGATTAGATCTTAATATGTATATTTAATTTTTCTTTAATATTTTTTCTTGCTTTATGGCTATCCTTAGGAGAGGATGAAGGGGGAGGGTTTTCTCTTTTTTCTTTTTATATATAAAAAATAATATTCATGTTTATGGTTACTTGTTGTATATGTCATATATTATTTGTTTTTTGAATGAATAAATAAAGTTTTAAAAAAATAAGGTAGAGAGAGTGCAGAGAAGGTTGACAAAAATGTTGCCTGGATTACACTATCTAGAATACAGAGAAAGATTAAGCAGACTGGGACTTTATTCATTGGACCGTAGAAGGTTGAGAGGGGATTTGATAGAGGTATTTAAAATTATGAAGGGAATAAATAGAGTAGATGTGAATAGGCTCTTTCCCCTGAGGGTAGGGGAGATGGAACACGAGGTCATAAGTTAAGGGTAAGGGGGCAAAACTTTAGGAGTAATACAAGAGGATGCTTCTTCACTTGGAGAGTGGTGGCTGAGTGGAATGATCTACTGGAAGAGGTAGTTGCGGCAGGGTCAATCTTATCATTTAAGAGGAGGCAAGATGAGTACATGGATGGTAGGGGGTTGGAGGGTCACGGGCATGGGTAGGTGGAACTAGTGGAGTTTCATGTAAATCGGTGCGGACTAGATGGGCCAATGTGGCCTGTTTCCGTACTGTAATTGTTATATGGTTATATGTTGTATGTTATATTCTTTGGCTTGGCTTCGCGGACGAAGATTTATGGAGGGGGTAAAAGTCCACGTCAGCTGTAGGCTCGATTGTGGCTGACAAGTCCGATGCGGGACAGGCAGACACGGTTGCAGCGGTTGCAGGGGAAAATTGGTTGGTTGGGGTTGGGTGTTGGGTTTTTCCTCCTTTGTCTTTTGTCAGTGAGGTGGGCTCTGCGGTCTTCTTCAAAGGAGGTTGCTGCCCGCCGAACTGTGAGGCGCCAAGATGCACGGTTTGAGGCGATATCAGCCCACTGGCGGTGGTCAATGTGGCAGGCACCAAGAGATTTCTTTAGGCAGTCCTTGTACCTCTTCTTTGGTGCACCTCTGTCATGGTGGCCAGTGGAGAGCTCGCCATATAACACGATCTTGGGAAGGCGATGGTCCTCCATTCTGGAGACGTGACCCACCCAGCGCAGCTGGATCTTCATCAGCGTGGACTCGATGCTGTTGGCCTCTGCCATCTCGAGTACTTCGATGTTAGGGATGAAGTCGCTCCAATGAATTTTGAGGATGGAGCGGAGACAACGCTGGTGGAAGTGTTCTAGGAGCCGTAGGTGATGCCGGTAGAGGACCCATGATTCAGAGCCGAACAGGAGTGTGGGTATGACAACGGCTCTGTATACGCTTATCTTTGTGAGGTTTTTCAGTTGGTCGTTTTTCCAGACTCTTGTGTAGTCTTCCAAAGGCGCTATTTGCCTTTATATATTCATATTCTTTGGTTTGGCTTCGCGGACGAAGATTTATGGAGGGGGTAAAAAGTCCACGTCAGCTGCAGGCTCGTTTGTGGCTGACAAGTCCGATGCGGGACAGGCAGACACGATTGCAGCGGTTGCAAGGGAAAATTGGTTGGTTGGGGTTGGGTGTTGGGTTTTTCCTCCTTTGCCTTTTGTCAGTGAGGTGGGCTCTGCGGTCTTCTTCAAAGGAAGTTGCTGCCCGCCAAACTGTGAGGTGCCAAGATGCACGGTTTGAGGCGTTATCAGCCCACTGGCGGTGGTCAATGTGGCAGGCACCAAGAGATTTCTTTAGGCAGTCCTTGTACCTTTTCTTTGGTGCACCTCTGTCACGGTGGCCAGTGGAGAGCTCGCCATATAATACGATCTTGGGAAGGCGATGGTCCTCCATTCTGGAGACGTGACCCATCCAGCGCAGCCAAAATGTTTGGCCTGGAAGTCAGCCTGAAGAAAACTGAGGTCCTCCATCAGCCAGCTCCCCACCATGACTACCAGCCCCCCCACATCTCCATCGGGCACACAAAACTCAAAACGGTCAACCAGTTTACCTATCTCGGCTGCACCATTTCATCAGATGCAAGGATCGACAATGAGATAGACAACAGACTCGCCAAGGCAAATAGCGCCTTTGGAAGACTACACAAAAGAGTCTGGAAAAACAACCAACTGAAAAACCTCACAAAGATAAGCGTATACAGAGCCGTTGTCATACCCACACTCCTGTTCGGCTCCGAATCATGGGTCCTCTACCGGCACCACCTACGGCTCCTAGAACGCTTCCACCAGCGTTGTCTCCGCTCCATCCTCAACATCCATTGGAGCGCTTACACCCCTAACGTCGAAGTACTCGAGATGGCAGAGGTCGACAGCATCGAGTCCACGCTTATGAAGATATTCATATATTGGAATGCAAAAACACAAAATAGAAAAACACTTTCAACATGGCATTGGTTGTTTACATTCTTTCGCATGATCACTACAGAGACTGCAAGTATGATTGAGTGGATGCTGTGGCTTGCTGCCATCTCCCAGCATCGGGAGAGAGTAGCCTACCACATAATTGCAAGCAGGGCAACAGATCAAAATTCAGATTCTACCATTGCAACTTCGAAAAATCATGTCGAACCGTCGTATGTAGAAGAGCATCTGTACTTTAATGAAGCAAAGAGTGAAACACTGCATTGTGGCCAGTTAGTTTCTGTGATGACAGTTAGCTTGTTTCACTAACTGATGCAGAACAGGTAAAATGAAGAGCCTTCTCTACACACACGTTCATGAATTGCAACCTGGATTCATGTGTTTTGCATATTTGAATTAACTTCCACATGAATCTGGTTTCCATGTTTACAGGTATTCCCATCAATTTTATCATAGCCCAAGACAATAAGACATATGTTTGCTTCCAATCCTGTTCAGTTAATAGTCCATATCTTCTGATAACTCCAATTATCCAAAATCAGATTTTCCAAAATCCTCATTTATTCAAATTCTTTTCGGAGCCAAACTGATGGGGACCTCGAGCCCTTGGTGCCAGCAGCAGGACAATGGACCTTGGGCTCCCGGCGCCGGAAGCAGTGGACCTCGGGCTTTCAGCAAGAGTGGTGCCTCGGTGGTGAAGTGTTGGTGATCGGCAGTGGCCAACATTTTATGATGAGAAACTTTATTTTAATGTTTGTGGTTGTATAAACACTTATAAGTGATTTGCTGTTGCTACTGGGCTGTTTTTTTTTTAAATGGCCAGTTCTCCAAAAAAAACATTATCCGAAATGGCCCTGGTCCCGACCTATGATCTCATATGCTGATATCCTTGACTTACAACCTAAAGAGAGCACAGAAGCGGTCAAGTGGGACAATTGCTCAGTGACACAGGGAGAAATTTGGTTAAAAGTTCTATATTTAAACTAGTGACATGAGAGGATTGAACCAAGTCAAGAAAACATCATTACATTTTAAATATGTTTCATATTAACAAGTATTTAAATGAAATTAATAAAATATAGAAAGTGATATGAATTGGCATTTCTAAGTGAAACGAGTCTTGTATTAGAGCGGTTCAAGCAACTTCAGCTCGTTAAAGCAAAACAGTGATATGGAATTAGATTTATGTAACAGGCAGCTCCTTCATCTCAAACTTACCCATGAGCCTGCATTTGGCCCATCTCTCTCTAAATCTCTCCCATCCACATCAAAGTGTATTTTTTTTAAATTTTACAATTGTCCCTGCCTCTTCCACTTTCTTTGGTTGCTCATTCCATATACCACCACTCTCTGTGTGAAGGTGCCCCTCAGGTCCCTTTTGAAATCTTACTCCTCTCACCTTAATGTTGTCCACAAAAATAAGAAAATGCTGGACGTGTTAAGTGATTGGGTCTCATCAGAGTTTACAGTGCAGCAAGACAATGTCAGACATCAAGAGGACATTAATACCTAATCACAATGAGGTATTTAGAATTGTTGTAATGTGAGCTGTTTTGAAAGTGAGGCTGGTGCCGGAGTAAGGGAGGAGTTTTACTTCCTGTCTTCTTTACTTCCAGTGTGCCTTGTTTACAGCTTTGAGGCCATGCTGTGTGTTGCAGAGGAAAAACAACAGAGGAAGAAAATAAGCCTGTGTGTGTGTATTATATATATATATATATATATATAATATGGTTTTCCTGTCCCAGATAAAGCTGTTGTTTTGAAGTTGTCAAGTGGTCCTTTTTCAAAGTAGAAATTATCACATTTTATATTATCACATATACTTGCTGCAGGGGGTTCTGCATGTTGTGGTGTATCTGGATGATATTTTGATCACGGGGGCACAAAGGTGGAGCATCTGGCTAATGGGACAGGTGTTGAAGAAGCACTCAGATGCAGGGCTGAGATTGAGACGTGGCAAATGTGTGTTCCTGACACTGAGTGTGACCTACCTGGGAAACAAGATCAGGTGAGGGACTCTGCCCCAGCGGAGAACAAAGTAAGACTTATCAAGGAGGCCCAAAGCCCACAATACTTAGATTATTTTTGGACATGGTGAATTATGGCAAGTTTCTTCCTGACTTCTCAAGGGGTTTTAGCCCCACTGTTCAAGCTGTTTCACAATAACACCAAGTGGCAGTGGAGTGAAGAGCAAGAGGAAGCTTTCAAAGACATAAAAGAACTCCTCCACTCAGTGAAGCTGCTGGTTCACTATGACCCAGATAAGGAGATCACCTTCTCGTGTGACTCCTCTCCCTATGGAGTAGGGACTGTTCTCTCACATGTAATGGAAGACCGTTCATATAACCATATAACAATTACAGTACGGAAACAGGCCACATCGGCCCATCTAGTCCGCACCGATTTACATGAAACTCCACTAGTTCCACCTACCCATGCCCGTGACCCTCCAACCCCCTACCATCCATGTACTCATCTTGCCTCCTCTTAAATGATAAGATTGACCCTGCCGCAACTACCTCTTCCAGTAGATCATTCCACTCAGCCACCACTCTCCAAGTGAAGAAGCATCCTCTTGTATTACTCCTAAAGTTTTGCCCCCTTACCCTTAACTTATGACCTCGTGTTCCATCTCCCCTACCCTCAGGGGAAAGAGCCTATTCACATCTACTCTATTTATTCCCTTCATAATTTTAAATACCTCTATCAAATCCCCTCTCAACCTTCTACGGTCCAATGAATAAAGTCCCAGTCTGCTTAATCTTTCTCTGTATTCTAGATAGTGTAATCCAGGCAACATTTTTGTCAACCTTCTCTGCACTCTCTCTACCTTATTTTTTTAAAACTTTATTTATTCATTCAAAAAACAAATAATATATGACATATACAACAAGTAACCATAAACATGAATATTATTTTTTATATATAAAAAGAAAAAAAAGAGAAAACCCCTCCCCCTTCATCCTCTCCTAAGGATAGCCATAAAGAAAGAAAAAATATTAAAGAAAAATTAAATATGCATATTAAGATCTAATCAATGTAAATTGAAATGTAAATATTCTGAATGTAACAACCACTTATTAATAAAAAAATTATAATTATCACGCGAAACATACGTAATTTTTTCCATTATTAAACAATATTTCATCCGATGGTGATATCTCCAGATGCAGAAAAGGCATTTGATAGAGTTGAATGGAACTTTTTGTTTAAAGTTTTGGAGAAATTCAAGTTTGGTCCTTTTTTTTTAATTGGTTGGATTAGGGCTCACCTCACTGACAAAAGGCAAAGGAGGAAAAACCCAACACCCAACCCCAACCAACCAATTTTCCCTTGCAACCGCTGCAATCGTGTCTGCCTGTCCCGCATCGGACTTGTCAGCCACAAACGAGCCTGCAGCTGACGTGGACTTTTTACCCCCTCCATAAATCTTCGTCCGCGAAGCCAAGCCAAAGAAAATAGTAAACCAGTGGCTAGAGTATTGATGAATTGTTTGTCTACTAAATATACATCTTTGTCTCCTGCTTTGTTTTAGATAAATTTTCCCTGCTGTAAGTTAGGGTAAGTGGTCTGAGCACATTTAAGGTAGGTAGGCTTTGAAGTTCGGTGGGTGCAGTATTCTTTCTCAACAAGATTTTTTCCACTTACGATGGGTTTATCAGAGCATAACCGCATCTAAGTTGAGGAGTGTCTGATTACTATATTCATACTTTCATAGACACAATATGGGATCTGGTTCTTTGTAAATTCTAAGCAAAGCCCTGCACTTCTACAAGTGCTGGATGCAATAAAGTTCAGAGAAGCCTATTGGTTTTACTTCATGTACCCTGATGGCTGCTGAGAAGGGAACTTCACAGCTAGACAAAAAAGGTCTGGCCATTGTTTTTGATGTCAAGCATTTTCATCAATACCTTTATGGACGTGCATTCACAATTTATATGGATCATAAACCACTGATGAGTCTGTTCAGTGAGACCAGGTGCTTCCCACCGCTAGTCTCAGCTAGGATACAGCATTGGGCTCCCACATTGTCAGTCTACCAGAACACTATAGTGTACAGAGCAGGTGGAGATAATCCAAAAACCAATGCACTGTGTCATCGACCTTTCCCTGCGACCCAGATACTATATGTGTGCCTCCAGAGACAATGTTCTCATTGGAGAGGCTGTTAGACACACCTATAAAGGTGACTCAAATAAAGCAGTGGACAGAGATGGGGCCAGTCCTGTCTCTTCAAGACTTTCTATTTACAAAGATGGCCCGGTATCGTGGAAGGAGAGGATCTGAAGCCTTATGCCAAATGTAAGGCAGAATTGAGTCTGCAGGATGCTGCATTTTCTGGGGAGCGAGGGTCATCACGCCTCTCCTGGCCATTCAAAGATTGTGGGTGAAGATGACAATTGTTGTTATGTTGATTAATAGATTAATAATTTGTGATTGATGAATGGAAAATGGATTAATGAAAAATATGAAGGAAATGGGGTAAATGGAGAAGTATTGACTTTCAAAACCCATCAGCCATAATCACATCAATGGATGGAGAAAGCTTGGTGGCTTTCCTGAGTTACCTGTGTATGTCTGAACAGTAAAGAATTTAACTCGTAACTAAATAAGAATATTTATAAATAACAAAGACATGTAAAATTTAACTTACCATATATTTTGGCTTACAAGTCAAGTTGTAAAACCCTCAAAAATCACTCATAAAGGGCGGGTCAACTTATACGCCAGATATAATTTTGAGACCTTAAATTCAAGTCAAGAACTGTTTGAAGCCGATTTGGCGAATATGTCAGCCCTGAAATGCAAATTCTGCATATTAGTTGACCGTGGAAGCACATCCTCACCACTGGCACTGCCATTCTCCAACATCTCCCCACCACTGGGCACTGCCATAACCCACCCAGACATTCTACAATTACTGAATAGAGCCTTAGGTCACCGCTTCTGCTCCAGAGAATGAGGTTGCCATTCCTGCCATGTAGGTCCGAGGCTCCTGCTGGGAGAATGAGATCACCATTCCTGTAACATAAGTTGAGGCTCCTGCTGGGAGAACAAGTTTCTTGCTCCTGCCATATAGGCCAAGGTTCCTGCTCCTGCCTGGTACGCCGAGGTTTTAACTGTTTCTTCTTTACTTGTTTACGATAATTTACAGCTTTGTTACTTGGCGATTGAGGGTTTTTTTTGTAAAGTTTATTTAAAGTTTTACAAAATACAAATATAGAACACAAAATAAAACTAAATCTACTCCCTATGACCCCCCTCCTCCCTTGGAGCTTATATATAAAAAGAACATTTATATAAAATCAAAATAGGTTAAGTTGTATGTCAATCTACATCTTTAAACACAAATGAAGTATCTACATCTAAATCCATACATTCCAAATACAAAGTCCACATTTTAACAAAAGAAAGAATAATTGTTTCATGATTGAGGTATTTTAAAGTTTTTTGGATTGTTGCTGGGAGGCCCCAACAGCCAAAAAATGAGGGTCGACTAATATGCTGGACATACTATAAAACCATTAAAGTTAGGTTGACCCCCCCTCCCCCACCGTTTTTAGCCTATCTGATATTCGATTTATGCACCTGAAATATATAACAATATGAAATCAAGATAAATTCATCTACTAAATATAATAGATTTCATGTAGTTGTTTCATATCTAGCAAGAAACTGTTGCATATAAACAGGTTATTCACCTCATCATGACCCCACCATGTCCATGCCAACGAGATGGCCCTTAGTCTTATTAATCTTATCTTCAAGAAGTTAAATGCCTTCCTAGATAATCCAAGTTCTACTTATACACCTCTTAAATGCTGTGAGATAATCTTCTTCACCACTTTGCCATAGTGCATTCCAGGAAATGACTAGTCTTTGGGTAAAAATGGCCGGCCCACATGCTCTCTGAATCTCCTACCCTTTCCCTAAATCTACATTCCCCACTTTTATTCACCTTTGATAAGGAGTATTGTGTTTAGTTCTGGGCACCTCATTCCAGGAAGGATGTGAAGGTTATGGAGAGGGTGCAGAGGAGATTTACCAGGATGTTGCCTGGATTGGAAAGTGTCTTGTGAGGCAAGGTTAGCAGAATTTGAGCTTTTCTCTTTGCAGTGAAGAAGAATGAGGGGGTGACTTAATAGATAGCCACAAGATTATGAGAGGCATAGATTAGGTACAGTCAGTACCTTTTTCCCAAGGCAGGAGTAGCAATCACCAGAGGACACCTGTACAAAATGAAAGGGGAGACATCAGGGGTAAGTTTTTTGTGTACACAGAGTTGTGGGTGCCGGGAATGCAGTTCCAGGGGTGGTGATAGAGGCTGGAACAATAAAGGCATTTCAGAGAGTTTTAGTCAGACACATGGACAAAATAAAAAAATATAGTGGTTTATGAGGTAGGGAGAGTTTAGATTTTTTTATTTTTTGGGCGGGGGGGCTTATGTATTAATAATTTGGCACAACATTGTGGGCTGAAGAGCCTGTACTGTGCTGTAATGATTTATGATCTAATGTTAAGGATCATTTTACGTTATCTATACTCCTCATTATTTGTATAGCTCAATCATGCCCCTATTAATTACCTCCACTCCAGAGAAAACAGATAGAGTTTCTCCAATCTCATCTCATTATCGATTCACTCCATTCCAAATAGCATTTTTGAAAATCTCTGCTCTTCTTCAGCCCTGTCACATCTTTCCAGTGTTGTGGTGATCAATATTTTATCATATTTGAGCAGAGATGCGATGGTGGTATAGTGGTGAGCATAGCTGCCTTCCAAGCAGTTGACCCGGGTTCGATTCCCGGCCATCGCAATTGTTTTAAAGAAGAAATGTATTGGGGTTTGCATAAATCCTTTTAAAAAAGGCGGCATAGTTAGTGCAATGCTGTTCCAGCCATGGGTTCAAATCCGGTGCTCTGTAAGGAGTTTGTATGTTCGCCCTGTGCCTGCGTGGGTTTCCTCCAGGTGTTTCAGTTTTTTCCCACCATTCATAACGTACAGGGGTGTAAGTCAATTGGGTGGCACAGGCTCATTGCCCGAAAGGGGCTGTCACCGTGCTATATATATGACTAAATTTAAATGTCTAAATGTTGCAGCTCTTGCATTGAATGCCCCAATTAATGAAAGTCAGTATCCCATGTGCTGCTTAACCATATTATCTACTTGCGCTACCACCTTCATGGATCTTTGGATTTGCACACTAAGGTCTTTCTTAGCCTCAATACTCCTTAGAACCTTACCATTCATGGTTTATGTCTTAGTCTCTTTAGTAGTCCCAAAGTGATTCACCTCCAATTTACCTGGATTAACCTCCATCTGCCATTTCTCTGCCCATTTCATTCAAACACTGATGTCATCCTGTAGCTTATGACTGTTCTCTATATGGTCAACAGCACTAATCTTGGAGTCATTGGTGAATTTATATGCCACCTACATTCACATTCAAATCATTGGGATTGAGAGAGAGATATATAATAGATGAAGATTGCCACATTAGACGTAAATGTCTAATTTAGAGAGATTCTGATGCATTTATGGAGAGGGAGGAATTTAGTTTTCACCAGGGAATAATCACACCTCGGTGGAAAACAATGATGCAAGAAGGAAAAGGTGTGATTCTTAATCAGAGAGAATAAAGGAGAACTGTGGAGCGATATGGAAGATTCAATTCCAGTTGAGATCATAGTTACCTGTGAAGATGGATGTCAACTGCAGGGCAGACATTGCACAAAAGGCTAATCATGGCCTTGTTGACGAAGGTGGAAACGAGGGAGGTCAAAGTCATAGATGATTTAATAATTGAGTTGGTAACAGCTAACAAAGGAGCTAAGGTAGGGACCCACTCTTGACGTAGCCTTGGTGACCTACAGGATGGAACTCCTGACATGGGTCTTCACCTTGGCCTTGGTGACCTACAGGATCAAGCATCCGACATGAACTTTCACCTGAACTTGGTGACCGACAGAACCGAGCTTCAGACACATTTTCCACTTTGGATCCTGTGACCTACAGGACAAAATCTCCATTGTGAACACCCACCCTAGCTCCGGGAGTGCACAGGCCTCTTTCTCTCCACCCTCCCTACTCTCCCTTGGACCCTTCCTATCCTCAACCTTCTGATTCCCCCAATCCTCCTCCCCTCCCCAGCTCTCTCCACCTTTGACTTGTCTTCATCATCCCCTCCAACCTTCCCCTCTCAGAGACAGATTGCTCTGTCCTCAGTAGAGGCCTCACCTTCATCCACATCTTAACGAGTTCTGCACACGTCATGATGTTGAACTCTTATTCTGTCAGCTCCGTCTTCATCCCTAGACCCACAACCACGATTCTCCGCCCCCCACTACAAATCTCTTCTCCTCCTTTAAAAGGTCTTCCTCCTCCTGGACACCTCATTCCAGTCTTCGACCTGCTCTGGACATTTATATTTCCAACTGCCACTGTGACATCAACTGTATCGACTTCACTACTTCCCTCCCTCATTCCAATGTCACCACCTCAGATGCCTGGCCCTCCACTCTCTCAGCACCAATCCGAATTTCACAGTCAAACCTGTAGTCAAGGGTGGCACTGTTGTGGTCTGGCGCACTGACCTCTATCTGGCAGAAGCCAAATGATAACTGTCAGACACTTTCTCTTTCTTGCCTCTCTAACAGGACCCGACCAAAACTCGTCAAACCACTGTATCACACTCCAGCTTTGAACTCATCACTTCTGGTCACCTCCCTGGTACATTACATCCTCCAACCTTATTGTTTCCCAACCCCGTACCACCCCTTTATACCTCCTACCCAAGATCTACAAACCCAATTGTCATGGCAGACTCATCATATCAATGTGCTCCTGCCCCATTGAATTGGTCTCTGCTGACCTTGATTCTGTTTTGACCCTCCTGGTCCAGTCCCTCCCCATCTATATCTGGTAAACTTTACACGCCCTCCATCTCTTCAACAACTACCAGTTCCCTGAACTCAATCACCTTATATTTACTATGGACATCCAATCCCTATACACCTCCATTCCCCATACTAAAGGCCTCAAACTCCTTTGTTTCTTTCTGGACAATAAAAACCAACCAGTCCCCCTCCACCACCACCATCCTCCGGCTGGCAGAACTTGTCCTCACCCTCAATAATTTCTCCTTTGACTTATCACACATTCTCCAGGTTAAAGGGGTAGCCCTAGGTACCCACATGGGCCTCAGCAATGCTTGCCTTTTTGTTGGCCATGTGAAGCAATCTATGCCACAAGCCTACACAAGCATGGCCTATCAACCCTTTCTCCTCTGCATCAATGACTACTTTGGTGCTGCTTTGTTTACCCATGATGAGCTCATTGACTTCATTCATCTTTGCTGCCAACTTCCATCCCAACTTCAAATTCATTCTCCTTTTCCTCAATCTCTTTCTCCATCTCAGGAGACAAGCTCTCGACCAACATCTTCTACAAACCCACCAATTCCCACAGCTAACAACACCTCTTCCCACCCTGTCCCCTGTAAGATTTCATTCCATTCTCACAATTCCTCTGTGTCTGTTGCACATATACACAGGATGAGGACTTCCATGCCAGATCATCATAGATCTTCAAACAACGTGGCTTTCCCTCTGCCACCATCAACGGCAACTCACCAACATAACCACCATTATCCACACATCCACCCTGGCCCCCTCTGCCCCCATGCACAACAAGGACAGGATTTCTCTTGTCCTTGCCTACTACCCCACCAACCTCCACATCCAACATATTCCCCTTCCCCATTTTGACCACTTACTACTTGATCCTACCACTGGACACATATTCCCCTCTCCACCCTCCATAGGATTGCTCTCTCTATGATTCCCTTGTCTACTCCTCCCTCTCCACCATTCGTCCCCTTGGGACCTACCCCTGTGACTACAGGAAATGCTGCACTTGCACCCACACTTCCTCAGCACCATTCAGAGCTCCAAACAGTCCTTCCAAGTGAAGCAACATTTCAATTGTGAATCTGCAGGGGTCATCTACTGCATCCGATGCTCTTGTTGTGGTCTTCTCCACATCAGAGAGTCTAGACGCAGACTGGGAGATCGGTTTGTTGAGCACTTTGACCCTGTCCATCCACTGCAATTGTGTAGCCATCCATTTCAATTCTTCATCCCATTCCTTTGCCAGCACGTCTGTCCATGGTCTCATGAACAGCCAAAACTGAGACCACCATTGGGGAAACAACTCTTCATTTTCTGACTTCTCTGGCTTTTGTTAAACCCCTCCCCCCCCCCCCCCCCCCCCACCACTGTCTCTCCAATTCCTGTCTCCTCTCACGCAGACATGATAAATTCTACCTAATTCACTTCCAATTAACACCTTTTGTTGGTCTGGATTCCTCCCCCATTGTTTGAATTCTGAGACTTTCTGATGTGTCCTGCTTTTGCTTTTTCTGATTTTTCATTGAAGAAGGGCTCAGGGTGAAACGTGGACAATATGCTCCTATAGATGCTGAAGAGACCCAATGAGTTCCTCCAGCATTGAGTCTATCATGTTTCACTCAACAAAGGAAAGAATTCCCACAGAAGGTCAATGAGAATTTAGAAAACAGAAAGTCACTTTAGGTAACCTCAGAAGTATACAACACAAACCAACCAACTAAAGTTATCTTTGGAAAGTGAATACAAAGCTGAAAGCCTGGGTTGGAAAACGAGGGGTTCTGCTTCTTGGATACTGGAGCAGTATTGGGTCAGGGGAAGGAGCTGTACATTGAAATCAATGTTCACTGAAGTGGACCAGAATCTTGGGGTATAAAAATACAAGACTTGTTTATTCAATTGCAACTTAGATACACAATTTTGTATAAACACCTGTTTATGTTCAACAGTTCCAGTTCAGCATTGGGGTACACCTCACTCAGCTCAGTCCACTCCCCAGGATAGCTCAGTATGACACATTCTGGATTTAAGCACAAAATCTGCCTAATATCTCCCTGGACAGGAACTTTAAATGATTACACATTGAAATAAGATGCTCACCTTTAAATATTTCCCTTCTAAATGTTATCAATAAATTGAAGTCGACTCCTTTTTAATTAATCGCAGTACATTTTAATGAAAAAAATCTCTGAAATTTTTGGGATCTCTGTTCCAACGTGCATTATAAAACATTTAGTCTCAAGATGGTTTTAATGTGAGTGACATCAGTTATCATTGCCGTCATACAGTGTTCTATATGCTTAAGTATTGATTTATTTGGCACAATGTCAATGCTTCCATTTGGCTGAATGCATTTGCCAGTAAAGTCATCTGCTTGTTGACTGAGGCAGGCTTTGAGAAGACAGACCTCCCGAGGTGCTGTGCCTCACAAACTACCTTTCTAGTATTCCAAAGGATGTAACCTTTGTCTACTGCTGAGATAAAAATGTTAACAAATGTATTTTCTAGTGATTAATGAATTTACAGAAAAGAAAAGTGTACAAGTGGCAGACCTGCCAATGAGAGTTTGCCAGATGCTTCTGCTGTGAATTGTATGGCCCTTTACCCTGTAAACTGGGTTCTGTGACTGTTTATAATCATAATTACACTGACATTACCCTTGTGCTTCATTTCATACTAATAGAGAAAAATAGGTTTGATGATAGGTAGCACAAGCCTCTAATGAAGTCACAACAACAAATTGGTTGTGAAGTCAACATTTCAGATTTGTTACAAGCAGCAGTAGTTAGTAGGAGTAGATTACGCAACCCCTTGTTCCAGGAGGATTATAGGTAATTCTAAGCTTCACATTCATTTTGCTCTCTGATTCCCATTTTATGCTTATATATTTGCATTAAAAAACTGCTTCAGAAAAGAATAAATCTAGTCAAGTCTTGACAAGGCAATTATATATAACCTTTTAGGTACAATGACCATAATTGCACATAGTACATGTAGAGCTCGTCGAAAGAATCAAAGACTTGTTGATCCAAACCAAGGCTTTTATTAGCAAAAGACAGGAGCTCTTCACAGGTGGCCGACCAGTCCGGAATGATCTGACCTGGCTAGGGACACAACCCTTTAAGGCCCAGACAGTAGGCGTGGCTTAGCTCTCAGCCAATCGCTGTAAGCACAGTCTAGATACTGTAACTATATACACTATATACATTGGTGATAGATCTGTACTATCACATTCTCTCAGCCAATCGCTGTAAGCACAGTCTAGATACTGTAACTATATACACTATATACATTGGTGATAGATCTGTACTATCACATTCTCTCAGCCAATCGCTGTAAGCACAGTCTAGATACTGTAACTATATACACTATATACATTGGTGATAGATCTGTACTATCACATTCTCTCAGTCAATCGCTGTAAGCACAGTCTAGATACTGTAACTATATACACTACATACATTGGTGATAGATCTGTACTATCACAGTACACCAAAATAAATTTCACCAAGCTCTAGTGATCTGGGATCAATTTCGATCACCAATGCTGTCCTGTGGACTTTGTATGTTCTTCTTAGGATGGTGTTCATTTTCTCCTCGTGCACTGGCTTTCCTCTCCAACAGGAGTAGATTTAAAGGCAAATTCATGTTGCATTTTATCCCTGGATTGTAGGTGAATGTTTGATTTTGCACAGAGGTTAAAAAGGGATTGAAGTAGGATTAGTGTAAATTGGCACTTGCTGCTCACTGCTGACTTGGTAGCTCGAAGGGCTTGTTTCCTTGCTGTATAATCTCAATATGATCTCAATAAGCAATATTTCCTTGTACTAATGTTGGCATTTTTGTGAAATTTTACATTTTGATATGTGATGCATTTTGGAGGAAAGAGGTCTTGTGATACTGGGTTGTGAAAGTTAGGGAATAAATGTTGTGCACTATTTTTAATCTGGCTTTATTCAGTTAAACATTCTTGATTTTGTTTTACAACTGAAATTTTATGAATCAGCATAACGGATTTATTTGTGATGAAAATGAACCTCTCCTGTCAAAATGGAGTAAGCAAATTACCACTTCAAACCGTACACCATTAAGGACAGCAATACTGTAGCACTATCTTCACAAGTGGAGGATATAATGAACTGTTTGTTTAAGATAGAGATTTGAGGATAAAGCCTCCATCCTCAAAGATCCTCACCACCTAGTTCTATGCCCTCTTTACTCTGCTACCACTGGGGAAAAAGGTACAGGAGCTTAAAGACGAGGACTCAGCAGCACAAGGACAGCTTCTTCCCCTCCGCCATCAGATTCCTGAATAATCAATGAACCAAAGACACGACCTTACTTTTTGTGCGTTATTATTTTTTAATATATTTATTGTTGCAAGATGGTTCATAATATGTATGTCTGCACTTTGATGCTTCCGCAAAACACCAAATTTCGTGACTTGATAATAAATTCTGATTCTGAGATTTTGTAAATTCATATCAATTCTTCAGATTTGTAAGGAGAAACTTGACTAAATTTCACTGAAATTCTCAAAGAAATGGACACAAAATTTCTTATGTAAAAAAAAATGCCTCTGTGAGGAATAAGGTGTGGCTTTTCTAAATTACACGATGACTGACTAATTATCCAGAATTTTACCAATCTGCTGTAAATTGATGACAAATTATGTTTGCAACTTTACACACTTTAATTAGAACTGCAATTGTATACGGGCTGACCCACTAATACAATTAAGCATATTGCATTCAATACAGCAATGGGAAGACAGCTTGCTTTATCAGAACATTTTACAACAGGAGATAAAAATGTATTTTCCAGTGATTAATGAATTTACAGAAAAGAAAAATGTACACATGGCAGACCTGCCAATGAGACTTTGGCAGATGCTTCTGCTATGAATTGTATGCCCCTTACCCTACAAACTATGTTCTGTAACTGTTTATAATCAGGTACGGTTTTTAAAATGCAATAATGGGAAAATCATGGAAAAAATTAACATAATCTCTCACCTTGTGGTCGTTTACACTGAATGCCTTTTTAGACTGCAAGTTCCTGTGTGCGTTAGTCCTGGTGCCTGTGCGTGGAGCAATGTGGCCTGAGTCTAAAGCTAACATCTGACGCGTGATATCCAATGTGGGTGCATTCTTAGATGTGCCATGCACGTAATGATTAATTTCATCCTCAGCACAGATGCTGATCTCTACAGTAGTCTAGTGCTTTGTTCCAGACATCGTGGCTAATTCACTACTGGTTCTGGCATTCGTAATATTTAAAACACCCGGGCTGGTTGTCACATGCTGAGTGTGTCATAGCGCGTCATCAGCTGGACGTCAAATTCATGAGGTGAGTTTTGCGATGCGATTTAGACTGCAAGCTTCCCCGAAAAGTAGTAGGGATCCTGAAGGGTAAATCATGGTGTAGGAATTGACTCAAAATTCCTATACATTCCTTTTTAGACTTCCCTTGTGCCAGCAAAATTTATTGATTTTGCCTTTACATGCCTGCAGTCTGAAAACCATAATAGTCACACTCAATTGTTCTGCATGAGGTGTTTATATTTTCTAATTAAGAATATCTTGCTTTTTGATTGACAACATTAGATGAGAGATTTTTAGGGTACTAGATTAACTTAACCTGGAACCCTTTAAAGTGACAGAGAATTATGTTAAAGCCAACAGAAGTTTCCATTCATTGCTGACTAAAATCAAGCTAAAAATGCTTCCTCTCGAAAATGAGCGAGCAAGGTGATGAAATTAAGAAATTTGGGATGTTTGGCGGTGTTTTTATGGGTAGCGTGTGGTGTAAAGTGGACAGTACTGTATCTGAACTAACTCTTCCTTCTCATCCAAAATCCATGCAGACTCACAAACTGGTGCATACTCTATTTTTTTCATATCAAACAATGTCCAACTTTTCATCTAATCTATGATCGATTTGAAAAATTTAACGTGGCATTAATCCCAGTTTAGTAGCCTATGTTTTACATCTTACTGTATCGTGTTCAGAATTTCTTAAAAAAGGAAAGATTTTACTTTAGTGGGAGATTCTTGGCAAACCTGCTTTCTAGCATACAACAGAGACCCTCAGAGGAACGGTCTGAGAGATGAAGATGGGTGACGTTTTAGGGGGGCCAAACTGGTGATGGGAAAACATTTAAATCCATTTTCTAAGTCACTATTGTGTCACCTATAAAAATGTGTTAGTTAAAGACCGAAGACTGGAACTTGTATTTAATGGCACAATTTTTTGTGTGCTACGTGCAGAAATGAACACAAAGATTAATTGTGCTTACCCAGGTACCAGGATTGCTTATCTCCTTAGACATGCCAGTGGATGACATGGATAATGTATAGGGAAGCCAACTTCAAGATTTTATGAATCCTTTTCTTGCCTCCCACCTGCAAGCCTGGATTGTTCTCCGGCCTCCCATTAATGGATCCTGGGCCATATACTTCCTTTTAACTTGCCTCGATTGCACCCAGCTCCTTGATGCCCTTCTGAGGTCTCAATTCCTCTCATGTCTCAGACACAAGAAGGGAATTAACTTTTGAACGTAAAGCCTTTCAGTAATGTACAGATGCTACAAAAAAGTTTCTAGAGAAACGTGAAGCATGCCTTGCTGCCAGCTCAGTGTTCAATCTGCCATCCTACTTAAGTTGTAGAGCTCACAGCAAAGAAACAATCCCTTCCATACAACCCATTCATGCCAGCCAAACCACTGACCTGAGCTAGTCCTATTTGCCTGCATTTGATCCATCCCTTTAACTCTTACCTATCCATGTACCTGACATTCAAATGTAGTTATAACTGCCTTTGTCGTCTTGTTCCATATAATGATAATCTCTGTGCTTAAAAAAAAATTGCCATTCAAGTTTGGTTTAAATCTTTCCTCTCACCATAAATCTATGCCCCTTTGTTTTACACTGCCATTCCCTGTGGAAGAGACTAATTGATCATACTGCCTATCTATGGCCCTCGGAATTTTATGTACTTCTATGAAGGTAAAAGCATTAGTTCAGCCAGTGCAGATTAATAACAGCCTCTGTCTCCTTTTCTCCTGCTTCCCACCCCCTCCCCTCTCCATTCAGAGAGCTACCCTTCGCCCTTCTCAACTTTTTATTTTCTGCATCCCACCCGTTCCCATCTATGACCTCTTGCTTGTTGGCCTGTGCTCCTGCCCCTTCTTCCCTCCTCTCCCGATTTTTTTTTTTTTTGGACAACAGCCTGCTGTTTGCTCATACCCATGATGAAGGGCTCTGGCCCAAAATATTGGTTATATGCCTTTGCTTCCCATATACAGTCGCTGCATGATATGCTGAGTTCCTCCAATACTTTTGTGCATTGCACACCTATCTGGGCATGGAGCTTTACAACACTGAAACAAGCTCTTAGGCCCAACTTGTCCATGACCCACGCTCATTCTGTTTGCCTGCATTTGCCCCCTACTAGTCTAAACCTCCTTATTCATGTACCTTATCTCTGTCCCTCATGATTTTATAAACATCTACAAAGTTTCCACTAGCTTCCTACATGCTAGTGAGAGTGACCCTACCTCTCTTTGTAACTCAAGCACAGTAATATTCTCGTCAATCTTTTCTGCACTTTTTCCTGATTAATGTAACCTATTATATCTGATTTGCGGATGAAGTACTAGATGAGGATAATGTCGACATTACAGTCGATGTGTACTTAGAGTTTCAAAAGGCATTTAATCAAGCACCCTTTACTGCCAAATAGTGAAATTAAAGGGGCGTAGATAATTGACTGAGACAAAAAAAACAGAAAGGAAGCAAATAGTGCACCATTTTCATATATTTCCTTGAGTGTAAAATAAACAATGAAATTCTTCTAAAATGATGTAATACAAAAACACTCAGAAGAGTGTTGATTTCAATATGAGGATCGTGAATTAGCGAATCAGTTGAAGAAGGAACAAGGTGAATAGAAAAGTAATGTAGATGTTGCAGCCTGGATTTGTGAAATGGAGCCTATTTCCTGGATTCACTGTTTGAACACACATTTGTACGACACTTAACAATGTATTTGCTGCAACGTTTCTAAGTAGGTGTGATATTGTTCGCAGTGTGTTTGCTCCAATACACAGTCCAAGTGCAATCTTTGAAGAAATGGTCCTGTTTCAGCTCCTCTGATCATTTTGAAATGCACTGGATCAAGAGTTTTAGATCCACTGAAAATACATGTACATTTATTAATCTGCTAGTCTTGAGAGTTATTACACAGTCAGCAAGGCTTTCTGTGGCACCAGTGCCTTAGACAAGATATTGGAGTTGTGTAGGCTGTCAAGAAAATGTAATCTGGTCACAAATCTACAGGAATATTTGCCAGACATCCTTAGTTTTGCCATTTGTCAAAACAATAATGTTTATAATTGTCCCTGAGATTCAGACATATTAAAAGGCAATTAAATTATATTGATAAAACATATGAAATATGGAAGAAATATAATTAAAAATATTACAGAAAGCTCAAAATTATTAATTTTCTTTTATTGTAATTTTCTTGCCGATATTCCTCACAACTGTAAAATCTTCACCAATTATCTCACCAGATGCAAGATTTGTGAGCAGGTTCCCCATCTTAAGAGACTCAACAACATTGTCCAACTGTCACATTTGCTGGGAACTGTCCAAAAGGTTGGTTCATTTGCATATTTTCTGAATTTGCTTATGTTCATATGAATAAATTCTCAGTTGTAATCTTCAATGGGTATTTGATAAGGTGCCAGGTAGTATAAGGTCAGAGCATGAATTGGTGGAACACACAGCACACTGGGCACAAAGCAGAAAGCAAAAAAAAGTGTTAAATATAAAAACGCCACACTGAAGAAACTCAGCTGGTCAAAACATGTACTTTACATAGCAAAGATGGAGGCACATAACCAATGTTTCAGGCTTGAGCCCTTCATCATGGTATGCAAAAATGTTGGCAGGTCCCCAAACAAAATGGTAGGGGGGAGGGGCAGGGGGAGGAGCACAGTTCCAAAAACAAGAGGTAAATGGTGGATAAGGGAGGGAGGCAACACCAGCAGGGGAGGAGGGATGGCTTTGTGAATGGAGAGGGAAGGGAGTGGAGAGCTGAAAGAAAGAAGACAAATGGAAGGAGAATAGAAAGCAGGCCAGCAGAAACCAGAGTAGTCCATGTTAATGCCATTTGGTTGGAGAGGGCCAAGAAGGAAAATTAGGTGTCGTTCCTCCAATTTATGGGTGGTCTTTGTGGGATAGTACATGAGGTCATGGACAAACATGTGAGCATGAGAATGTGGCACAGAACTGAAGTGGATGGCCATTGGGAGATCCCTGTCACTGATGTGGTCAGAACAAAGGTGCTCAACAAAACAATTTCCCAATCTGTGCCCAGCCGTTCTGACGTAGGGAAGGCCACAAAGGGAGCACTGGATACAGTAGATAACTCCTGTTGAATTACAAATGAAGTGTTGCTTCATTTGAAAGGACTGCTTGAGGCTCCGAATGGTGTGAAAGAGGAGGTGTGGGCACAATTGTGGCACTTCCTGTAGCTGCAGGTGAAGGTGCTCAGAGTAGGGGGGGGGGAGGAATGAGTGTGGGAGGGGGGGTCATGGAGGGAAGAGTCCCTATGGAAGGCAGAGAATGGAGGAGAGGGAGAGATGTGTCTAGTGGTGGGATTCTGTGTAGGCGGCGGTAATAATGGAGTATGACATGTTACATGTGGCGGCTAGTGGGATGGGAGAGAAGGACAAGAGGAATTGCTTTTTTGTTACATCTGAGGTCAGAGGGGGCAGAGCAGATGAGTAGGAAATGGAAGAGATGCGGGTAAGGGCTGAGTTGATGGTGATGGAGGGAAAGCCACGTCAGTGGAAGAAAGCAGATATTTCAAATGATCTGGATTGGAAGACCTCATCTTGGGAACAGATGCAGTGGAGATGGAGATATTGCAAGAAGGGAATAGAATCCTTGCAGGAGATTGGGTGAGAAGCAATGCATCGAGGTAGTTGTGAGAGTTGATGGGTTAATACATAAAGTACACTTTTTGACCAGCTGAGTTTCTCCAGCATTGTACTTTTACTTCAAACACAGTGTCTGCAGACTTTTGTATTTTATCAAGAGTTAAAGGTAATTACTGATAATGGAGAGTGATCTTTTAAGGTCTTTGGTGGCCTATTCTTGTTCACCATTTTAACCTCATAATCAAAAGCCCAATTTCAGAAATGGTGGACAGCTACTTGAGATATTCAGCCCTACTCATTCATTCTGAACGAGTTAGCATTCTGGCCTTCATTTGGTCTATGTCCTTCTGAATTCTTCCTCTGCAAATGTCTTTTCGGTGTCAAAATCTATCCACTTCAATCTTTTCTCTTGGTATTTTTACACAGAAACTTTGGAATTATTCTGAAATAAGTTAGCATACCTTCGGTGTGTCCTGTTGTGGTTGTTTATACAGAGGTACCTTTAGGGCACTTTTACACAGCCTTCCTGTCTTGCAGAATTTGTCAGAGGGGGAACGTCATATGCATTAGGCCTGTTTCTTACAGAGTGGCTGTGGTCAATTTACACTGCAGCTGTTCCGTAAAAATGTGTAGGGATACGAGTGGAAAAATTACAGGATGGAATTTCCATTAAAAAAATTCCATCCTGATATTTTTACACTGCCACCAGGGCAGAAATTTTCTGCCATTCAGTGGCTTTGTAAAAGTGCCTTCTGGAAGCTCATTCCAGATATGGGCTGGTATCTGAGTGAAAATAATTCCCCTCAATTTCCTCTTGAACCTAGGATCTTCATGATTTTATGAACCTTTATAAGATCACAGCCTTCTATGCACTCAGGAATAACTTATCCCTATAACTCAAGCCCTCCAGTCCTGGAAACATCTAGATGAAACATTGATGACAATCCTATAACTGGGTGACCAGAACTGCGCACAGTGCTCTAAGTATGGCCTCACCAATGAGTTGTACACCAATGAGTTGCACTTGTATGCACTTGTACCCCGGGTCTTCCTGTTGTACAACACTCACCAGGCTGCACCCATTCACCATGTAAGACTTACCAAACTGCAAAACTCACACATGCCAGAGTTAAGTTCCATTTTCCTCTCCTTCCCAATTTTTCTAGACTATTATACTCAGCTGGAAAGAGAATTAATTAAGAGATGACAACAAAAAATATTAACTAAATGGCAGAATTGGAAAAATATTGGCAAGTAAACTTCACAAGTAACTGTGATATAATGTCTCTGGCTATTAACATAAATTTTGGAAACTGAGTTTTGATGTGGGGTAGTAACAAAATATTTGGAAGTATAGATATTCAGATTACTGAATGTTGTATTCCAGGTTAATAAGTTCAGCATAACAAAACTCCAGTTGGAAGTTCAAGGATGGTTAGGATCTGGAACATGTTGTCTCAAGCTTTAGTTAGGACAACTGCCCTAGATGCATTTAATATGTTTTTTTACACAGCCGCTACATTATTGCCATTTTCCCAGAATGCACATTTTGTAATAAGGTTGGAGCGAGAATGAGGATGCCAATCCCATTCTGATATTTTACCCCCTGGACCCCTAGTAAATATCCTGGAACTCTTGCAGTCTAAAGTGAACTGCAGGCATTCCATGAACAACAGCCTAATGAATAGAATGTATCAATGAAACGTGTTGCAAGTCCCACCTCTTTAATTACCATACTTCCGGTATGCGGTCTAAAACCATGCAAATAAATGGAGATTTCAGGATTTGGTCACTTGTGTGTAAAATGTTACCAGCCCAGAGGACCCCAAAACCCAGCAGTCATAGATATTCACCAAGACAAATGGTTACTTAAACAAAAGTTGCTCTTAATTATCTTTAACTTATCTTATTGACTTAACTAACCTAACATAACCCCTTTCTAATTCTAAATGCACGTGTAAGTAATATGTGTGTAAATTCAGAAAAGTTCTTTGGTTCACTGTCCAATCTCACTTCTTATTCCTCCAAATTCACTGGTTACAGGCAATTCTTATACTATACTCAGAATTTAACATTTATAAAGTTCACCAGGCCTTGGTGCTTGAAAGGTAAATGGTTACCGCTCAGGAAAGTTCTTGTCAATTTTCAGAGATAGATTGGTTGTTCCAGGACACTCACAACTGATTTACTTCTATCAGCCACTTCAGTGTCTTGCTGACGAAACATCCCCTCAGGGTTCTCCAGATGATAACCTCTTTCTTTCAGCTCACCACAGAGTTCCTTTTTGTTACCCTTATTCCAAGTAAAACATTAGACAACCAGTCCTCTCCTCTTGCATGAACCAAAGGGCTTTGACCAGGCACTCACAACCTGTCTTCCAAATGGGGTTTCCACAAGCTTGCCAGCTTGTCCTGTTCCAGTTCCAGCTGCTATTACTGTCTGTAACACTGTAAAACTGATCTGTGTGTGTGTATGTGTGTGTCTCTCTCTCTGAGAGAAAAGCCTGTTTGACTCTCTCTGCTTGCAAAACCACATGACCCTCTTAGAACAAGTTCCCCTCCAGTCAGTAGTCAGCTCTGACAAGCTCTTTCATCTGTTACCTTTTTGTAAACAACAATCCATTAATGAAGTCTCTTGGGCATTCTCCAAAACTTTTTCAATGGCTCTGAGGCCCTGACATGTCTGGCATTAGCAATGCTCCAGTATTTTAAATAAGATTGGTTTTAAAGTGTATGTGACCTACACTAACAAGCCTTGCCCCAATTTATCTCCCAAAAACATATCTAGAAACTCTGTCACAGAACGACAAATGCTGAGACATCAGACATTATTCAGACTCGAAAAATCACGCAAATTCTATATAATAGCATAGAAGGGAAAGCTGGAGAATCCACAGGGAAGAAAGGAAAAAAGGGTTTTTAAAAAAAGGAGCACTAGAGCAGGTGAGTTTGGAGCAAAAACATGTATGGTCCAGTTGGGTCACCTACATGCAATTAGTTCTTTGCAGTACTTTAGATGATATTATCTTGTTGAATAGGAAAGTTGTTTTTGTACTTGATTTGCTTGAATGTAATCTTTCCTGAATACATCATGAATGAATTTGGCTTCTGCTCTACTTCATCACTGCCTTTATCCAGGCGTTCCGTTTTCATTCCATCTAACATTTATTTAAATGGCAACTGCAACCCCAGTTTCAAATTGATCTTTGCTTTACTTTTTCCCTTTTGTGCCTTTGTGATAAATTAGCTTTAAGGGAATGTTCCCCAAGGCCAAATATCTGTGCAACCCAGGGCCTTATCATTCAGCTACAGGTATCACCTTCTGAGATAAAAACTGGGCATAGCTAAAGATTTGTTCTCATGTTTTTTTAAAATTCTGATGCTTTGAACTAAGGTTCCCAGCTTAATAATTTAGTAGAGAATAGAAAGACCAAATTAAAAAGTACATCCTAACTAGCGTACTGATCTTTTCTGTCTGTTATTATCTTGGTAATTATAGCTCACAAAAATGCTGATAGCTTTGCATTGTTCCCTGTGCACTGTTTGCAGGTTGCAATTTGTGAAAGATAGATTTGGTTCAATGTGATAAGTTAGGTCAAAATACTATGAAAAATTCTCGACCAACATGTTTTGTCATATTATTGTGCTTGAATGTTCTGTGTTGAAAATTGTGCAATGTGACCCATACATTGGGCAGCACAGCTACTTAAATGGCTATTTCAACAGTAAATGAATTTTAAGTTGTGTTTGCAAAATTTCTGCTTTTGATTATTTTTTTCTATGCAGTGGGAGGAATAAATATCCAAGCTCTCTCTCTCTTTGATGTAGATGTGTTCTGTGCCATTATGATTCCTTCAATAATCATTGCACATTTGTGGCACTTAGCAACCATAATGTCATTTTAACTACCCTTAATCTACTTGCAAGATGTAGCACCTATTTTTGTTCTTGTGTAAGCACACATGGTGAACTACATCCTTGGGGGAAAAAAATAATGGAAGAGAAAGTAAAGCTTGCATTTATTCAATGCTTTTTGTAACCTCACGAGGTTCAAATGTGCTTAATCAGCAAAGGGGTTGGAAGCTGTAGTGAAGGAAAATTGCTGGAAGCCTGTCCCTCAAGATTGCACAATTAATGATACTAAATCTGTTTTAATAAAGTTGATTGGGATATTGTGAATATTGGCCAGAACTCCAGAATAATACCCATGCTTTTTTTTTCCCCCAAAAGATTACAATGTGATCAGAACCATTCAATGTTTTTCCTGGAGTGCAGGAGGCTGAAGGATGACATTGTAGAGCTTTATACAAATATGAGAGGCATAGAAAGGTACAAGGACTACCTAAAGAAATCTCTTGGTGCCTGCCACATTGACCACCGCCAGAGGGCTGATATCGCCTCAAACCGTGCATCTTGGCGCCTCACAGTTCGGCGGGCAGCAACCTCCTTTGAAGAAGACCGCAGAGCCCACCTCACTGACAAAAGGCAAAGGAGGAAAAACCCAACACCCAACCCCAACCCACCAATTTTCCCCTGCAACCGCTGCAACCGTGTCTGCCTGTCCCGCATCGGACTTGTCAGCCACAAACGAGCCTGCAGCTGACGTGGACATTTACCCCCTCCATAAATCTTCGTCCGCGAAGCCAAGCCAAAGAAGAAGAAGAGATAGGAAAGAGAGTCATAATATTTTCCCAAACGTAGCAGCCTCTAAAACTGCAAGGCATAGACTTAAAGTGGGAAAGGAAATCTTCGAAGGAGAAAAGATGGACACGTTTTTCAGTAAATGGAATAAGTTGTCAGAGGAGATGGTGGAAGCAGCTACATCAGAGCATTTGAAAGGTATTTGGAGAGGCACAGAGGTTAAAAAAAAAGGAACAGAGAGATATAGGCAAAATGGAGAAAAATGGGATTAGCATAGATAGGCATCTCAGTTGGAATGGCCATATTGGGCTGAAAGTCCAGTTTGCTCTGCTACCCTATGAAAGTGCCGATGGGGCTTTTGTTTGGGAGTCTCATGGTCATGAACAATACAGTTCTTCCTGTGTTTTTATTTTTATTCTTTTCTGGAAGTAGATGGCAAGGCCAATGTTACTTGCATGTGGCCCTTAGTAAAGCAAACATAGATTGACCCCTTGTGATGAACCTACGCTGTTACCATTGGTTGTAGATCGCTAGCAATAAAGAATTTCCAGCAAATTTGTGTAACCAAGAGGAGGTGATGTTCTCGGGGAGTTAGTACCATTTATCTTATATTTGATGAGTCATGGGTTTGGAAAGGTGTTGAATTTCTGAGATAGATCTTGTAGCGTTGCCAGTGAGTGCATATCTAAGCTCCTGAAGGGCTGCCTCTAACGACAATTACTTTGGTTTGAATGGTATCAAGTTTCTGAGTTGGGGCTGTCCTATATTGTGAAGAGCCGTGGCTGTCATGTGACAGCACGGCCCACAAGTTGGTCGGAAGACATCACTTGCCAATCAAGGTTTGGCCCCACCCCACCCATTAGTGGACACCTTGCCGTTAGCTTGTTTAAATTCCTTTGTACTTGGCCTTGGCGTTTGTAATCGACAACCTTGCTGGCACCAAGCCGTTATAATCCTTTAAATGACCTGGGCTAGACCCCCCCCAGCACTCCAGTACTATAAAGGGTGGCATGTTTGCTTGGCTCACCCTCTTTGCCATCTTCAAAGGACCACCCTGCTTCACTTTAGGCTGAGTTCCATGGAATGGTGTTGGAAAAACTGTAAGATGTGCACTGTTATGGGGTTGAGAACATTTTAGTTAGTGTGCCTAGTAGCACTGAGTCAAGGGGTGGCAGGTATTGTATTGCTTTTTCCTTGATTGTTGTTTATACCCAGTTCGCTGTGTGTGTATTAATATATATGTTGTAATTATCCCATGATCATCTACAAATTGTGTGCCTATGTGTTATTCCCGTTACTATTATCCCACGCTTGTCTTCTGTTAATAAAATCATTTACTACCAGACGGTGTTCAAAGTCCTTGCTTTTGTGACCCATCAAATCTGTTTTCTCCCTCACAACATATACTCATTCAGATAACTGAAGTTTGGCATGTTCCCCCTTGTCCCTCAACAACTTCTACAAGTGAACCAGCGATAGGACACTTTCTGGATGCACCATTGTGTAAGTGAGCTGCTCTGTCCAAGAGCAGTATCTGCTGCAGAAGATAATAAATGCGGCTCAGAATAACTTACAAACCTTCCTCCCCTCCATCAATTCCACCTGCACTTCCCACTTCATAGGAATGGCAGCCAACATTCGGAAGGAGCCATCCATCCCCAGGCGAAGGATCAAGAGTTTGAAATAGCACACCAACAAGCTTTAAGACGCTTTCATCCCCACAGCTCGTACAGAGTAATCTGCCCTTACTATGTACAGATCTATTTTTTCAGTATAAATCTATACTCTTTAATTATGCTCTTGCCCTTCTACTAAGTACAGCTGTATGAATATTAGAGATGACATGCTAGAATGTTCATGGAAGAATCCTTTCTAGGTACAGTGATAACAAAGTTGAAATCCATGCAAGCAACACCTGAAGTCAGGATTGAACATGGTTTGCTGGAACTATGAGGCAGCTGTTCCCATAACTGCAACGCTGGGCTACTCATTGTATTGTCTGGCTCTTGTGTTGCATGAATCTTATTTGTCACAGCAGCATTGCAGTGGAAGATTAGCCAGATTTATATGTACAAGCCTTTTCAATGGGACTTGAATCCACAGCTTTCAGATTCACATAATTCTTAGCAGAATATAAAAATAATTGATTTTGACCAACATGCAACAACATTGAAAGGACAATTCCCAGTTCAGTTTTTCAAAAACGTTTGTGACACTTAACAGACTATCTAAAATAACATTGAAATGTACAAAATAAATGAGCCTTTTATTCAAATGACAATTCTTTTCCCTGTTAAACTCACTTCCTGACTAGAACATGATGATCAAACTTTGGTAATATTAGCCATTATTATTTCTAAGGGTATATCTATCTCTTCTTATCAAAACTACTTTTAAACAGTAACAAAGTCATTTCAATGTTGTTGTTTGGGTTTGATCCAACTTATTCTTACTGAATCAGAATACCGTTATTACTATTCAATGTAACTTTTTTTTCAGTCCTGCACAGAAACGGGATCTTTAGCCACCACATCCGTGCCTATCTCTTTGTCCATCTGCAATAATTTCATTTGCCTGTATTAGGACCATATCCCTTTATGCCTTGTCTATTTAAGTATTTGGCATGTCTAAATGCCTCAAAACATCATAATTCTTTCTTCCACCTGATTCCTTCTTTGGAAATGTGTTCTAGATATCAATGAATCACTCTGTGTGTGTGTGCGTGTGTGCGTGTGTGTGTGCGTGTGTGTGTGTGTGTGTGCGTGTGTGTGTGTGTGTGTGTGTGTGTGTGTGTGTGTGTGTGTGTGTGTGTGTGTGTGTATATAAATAAACACCCTTCCATCCTTTTTAAAAGCAGACCTCTTATTTAAACTATTCCCTCTGTTTTTTTTATAGCCCTACCATGGGAGAAAGTTTTTGACTTTTATAAATGTTGCCAGAAGCAAGATTTAGAGGGATGTAAATTAAATAAATGGACAAAACTATTGCATAGATTTCTCTGCAGGCAAATATGTCTACTTTCGTCCTCAAAGAAAAGAATTGAATAATTTCTAAAGGAAAGAAAAAAAATACAATAGAGGTTTGCAGGTTCATGCAAAGACCATTAATATATAACGGGTAAGGACAGAAAACAGCTAATTGAATTCTAATCTTTATTTCAAGGCATGTGAAGCATATTCTGATACGTAGTCCTATTTAGTCCAGACCAAGACTGTTGTGAGCCATTAGTGCTGACCACAATTTAGGAAGGATATAAGGCCTGTAAAAATTACAGTAGCTTTCCTTGAATTAGAAGATCAATATATAATGCGACTTTTTTTCTGGATATTTTGTATAAATGATATAAAAAAGAACTTTATGATGCCAATTCCTAATTATTATTCAAGCAAGCTCCATGTTGTTGTGAATGAATTCAGAGACAATAAAGATATAAGCAAAGTGAATGAATTTGCTTCTGACTAATTTCCATGAAGAGCTTTCTGCAGAAAACTACTTTAATAGAACCAACCCGTAGGAATTACATTTCTCCATATAGTCTACTGTGTTATTGAAAAAAAAACCCTATGATGCAAAGAACCTTGCTTACATCAGTAGAAAAAAAGAGTATGTAACATTGAGCATAAAGCCCTCCATAATGTTTGGGGCAAATACTTTTTTTTCCTTTATTTGCTGCTGTGCTCTACAGTTTTAAATTTGCAATCAAAGATTTCATATATAATTTGAGTGTTTATTCAAGATCATTTTTATATATTTTGGTTTTACCATGTAGAAATTACAGCACTTTTTATACATAGTCTCTCCAATTCAGGGTAGCATAATATTTGGGATATAGCAATGATGTATATTTTAAAGAAGTCATGTTTAGTTGTTGCATATCCCATGCATGCAATGACTGCTTGAAGTCTATGATTCATAGGCATCACCAGTTCCTCAGTATCTTCTCTGGTGATGCTCTGCCAGGCCTTTACTGTAGCCATCTTCAGCTCCTGCTTGTTTCAGGCACTGGTCTCCTTAAGTTTTCCCCATATGGAAAGTATGCTCATTTGGATTTAGATCAGGTGACTGTCTTGGCCATTCAAAGATTTTCCATATTTTAGCTTTGAAAAACTCCTTTGTTGCTTCAGCAGTATGTTTTGTTGCTCAAGGATGAAGCGTCACCCAATGAGCTTAGAGGCATTTGCTTGAACCTAAGTAGAAATGATGTTTCTATGAACCTCAGAATTCATTTTGCTACTGCCTTCAGCAGTTACATTATCAATGAGGTTAAGCACACCAGTACCTGTGGCAGCCATAACTGCCCAGGCCATAACACCCCCCACCACCAGCTTTCATAGATGAGGTGGTATGCTTTGGATCTTGGGCAGTTCCTTTCTGCTTCCACGTTTTTGCTCTTGCCATCACTCTGCTGTGGGTTAATCTTGGGTCTCATCTGTCCACAAGATCTTTTTCCAGAATTAGGCAGACTCTTTTTGTCAAACTGCAATCTGGCCATCCTGTTTCTGTGGCTAACTAATGGTTTACAGTTTGCAGTGTAGGATCTGCATTTCTGCCTTCTGTGGACAGTAGATATTGAGACATCCGTACCTACCTCCTGAACAGTGTTTCCGATCTGTCGGACAGGAGTATGTTCCAATCATGATGATCCTTTATCTGTTATCAGCAGTGGGGGTCTTCCTTGGCCTACCATTTCCTTTGCGATTACTGAGTTCACAAATTTGCTCTTTCTTCTTAATTATGTTCCAAATTGTTGATTTTGGCAGTTCTAAGGATTGGGCAATGTCTCTTAATGTTTTATTCTCATTTTCCAGCCTCCTAATAGCTTCTTTGGCACAATTCTGGTCCTCGGTTTGCAAAATGGCAGCTACACACTCCAAAGGTGATCAAAAGCTTAGAAGCAAGCTAAGCTCTCTTATACCTGCATCAATGAAGCAATTAAACATAGCGGAGTACTCACAAAACACCTGTGAAGGCAAATGTCCCAAACATTATGGTGCCTGAAATGAGGGAACAAGGTATAAAAAGTGCTGTAATTTCTACATGGTTAAACCAAAATGTATGCAAATATCCTTGAATAAAATCTGGAATGTGCACTTTAATCACATGAATTGTTTTATTACAACTTTAAAACTGTGAGGCACAGGGGCAAATAAAGGAAAAAATGTCTATGTTGCAAATATCATGGAGGCCACTGT